>NC_092859.1:130558250-130602916 GCF_032062135.1 Pyxicephalus adspersus
TTTATATCTGCATATTCTTTACAAAGAGAAACTGAATGGCCAATTAAGACTGACCCAAATATATTGCCATTGTGAAAGAGGACACACTTTAGGTTCTGATTTGAGCTATTGATGAATAGTCGCCATTCAGTTGAGGTAAAGATTGGAACTTCCAATTCCTCCATTAAATCAATGTAATATATTGTGTTTTGCACCTTGTAAAATAATTCTCATGTATAATATAACGTTTGCCACAAAAAAAACCATACCGGTAATACACAAACCCACTGTCAGTTCCAAAATACTGCAGAAATGCAATTTCTCTGGTTCGAAAGTACAATACCTTTGTTCCTTTGTTCTTCAAGAGAGAGTAGTGTAATGAAAACTGGCACTGGGATTTCATCTGAATGAGCCACTGGGCATATAGCCGATGGTAGACTAGCATAATCTATGTTACATTTATTTTTCTTGTTATATCCTGAAGTTCTCACTATACAAAAGTAACAGTCACTGACATGTTCTCCTGGCTCTCACCAAACCATAGATATACCAAATGACATCTTATCACGTATTCCCTTTGTCCACATCCGTAAACCCTCGACACACTGTTTGTACACATTATGAGGGGCCCAAGACATATCTTGATCAGCAAGTTTACCTTTAAAATATGCCAAATAGGCTAGCAGACGCGCATATGCGTGTCTGCCAATCTCACTTTCTCAGCTTGACTCATATGTTGCCATATGTTTTAAAGCATAGCTTTCACATGAATATTTAGGAATTTTGACACGTCTCCATGAACCATGTCTGTCATCTAATACCTGGTTGCAATCTCAATGCATCCCCTGAAGAAGCCCAAACAGCGAAACGTATCGGAATTGAGTTGTATTGTTCTGCAGTTTTCAACTATATAGGCATTTATTGTCTAGTTGATAGGCATTAACCCCCAAGTCTTTAACTTCGGGTCTGTCTCCGTTTTTGTATGTGTCAATTAATGTTTTATATTGTGTTTTGCACCTTGTAAAATATTTCTCATTGATAATATAACGTTTGCCACAAAAATCCCAGCTTTTCTCGTTTCTTAATACACCTGAAATCATCAAGTCAGAAATTCTACCACAATTGGCCACTTGGATCTCTGTGCTTTTTATGACCATATTATCCTTAATTATACCCATAAAAATACCCTCATAATGATAATGAAGTGATAAAAAAAAAAGGAAAAAGCCAGGAGGAGAGCCTGATCATATTATCCAGCAGAAAATAATGGAGATTTCCCTGCTGCATTATGAATGGTCAATAAAATGAAGACTGTGGTGTGTGTAGCACAATGAATAAAGAAGAGTAGGTAGCAATATTTACCCTTCATTACAAACCACCCCCTTGAGGCAGATTCAGATCTGCCTTGGGATTGAGCGATCCCACACAATTCCTGGCAGCAGGCACCTTGCCACTTGCTTGTTCAACACATTTGACAGCTGGTGGCAGTGACCAGTACTAAAACATCTTACTGCCACCCTCATTCATTTTCTCTGGGGCCCCAATTGGGGGAAGCTACATGTAGAGTTTCCCCTGAGGCAGCAGTTTCCTGGCAGGAGGAAGCAATAACCGCACTACAACCCCATGCCCAGTGTGATCATAGCCTTACTCAAAAAAATACAAATCCATAAATCAAAGCAAAGTGCTTTTATGAAGAGTGTCAAGATAGCAAAGTGCTATAAAATGAACAATAATTTTTAGTAAAAGGCAGGAGAAAAAAATGACTCTTTAAAAGTCACATGATCATCTCCCCTCCAATCACCGAGCTCTCTCTGACTTATATGGTGTAGAAAACTCAGTGGGGGGATTTCATGGCTACATATGACCCAAATTTTATAAAGTCAAATGTGGTGACTGCAGTGCTATAGAGCAATATTGTTATTATTACTATTATTATTATTATTAATAAACAGGATTTATATAGCACCAACATATTACGCAGCGCTGTACATTAAATAGGGGTTGCAAATGACAGACGAATATAGACAGCGATACAGGAGGAGAGGACCCTGCCCCGAAGAGCTTACAATCTAGTAGATCTTCTCTCGGTTATAAATGAGCCCCTTCCTACAGGTCCAAAAAATACAAAAAATGCTCACTGCCTGTACAGATTGCATAGTATAGTAAAACTTTACATTTAAGTAACAAATCTGTAAAATGCTCTTTTAGCTGTTCAGTGGAGAAGAGGATGAATGTGACTTTCACTTCTTTCCAAATACTATATATAGAACAGTAATCTGGATTTATTTTGCGTGGGTTAAAGGTACACATTAATACTATGCAATTATGTGTACTGATAAGTATTGAATGTAGACCTGTAGAGAGAATGAAGCCACATAAAAATTCAATCAAAATAATGGCAATGCCTTTTACTCAGTAAGGTGCCTTTCCAGAGACCAGGCCTGGACAACAATAGCTTAATAAATCAACCACTCGAATGGAAATGCAGATTCTGAAAACAAACCAGGTTTAATTATCATTAAATAGGTTTTGTCCCTTGCCATCACTCTTTTTTTTTTCATGCACAATATTGCAATTTTCTTGTATTGATTTGCAAATTCACCTTCTTACTGGCTTATCTGACCTAAACTCATTTAGTTCAATTGAAAATTAAATCAAAATATTATGGTTTGATCATTTGATTTTCAAATCATGCAAATGTGGAGACTGATGATGAGTGAGGGATAAAGTAATAGGAATTCTGGTCACAGGTTTGTATGGGAGTAAAAAAGAAAATTTATACTACAAAAATGCAGAAAAAATGTCCTTACATTATAGTGGAAGGGAAGTGAATTCTGCTGCAGGCCTTGCGAAATTAATAAATAATATTTTTGTTCTATAAAAAAAAGCATAACTTTTTGTTTTAGTTTATATTAGAATATGGTAGTGTTTGTACCTCTTTCAAGGTTTCTAGCTGTCTGTGCACCACTTCAGTTTCATCATGACTTCATTAGTCCTAGTGACCATTGTCACTAAGGCAGAAAGCAAGGGGAAATCCTATATCTGAGTTTTACTAGGGAAAAGAGATAGGAGGAAAAAATGGGCACGTTTTAATAAAGCTCTCCAAGGCTGGAGAGGATACACTCACTTTCACATCAGTGAAGCTGAGTGATCCAGCAAACCTGGAATACATTTCTTAAAAGTCATTTGCTAGCATTTGTTAGCAAATGTTTTGAATCCTGTACCATATCTATGCCAGGTTTGTTGGATCACTCAGCTTTACTGATGAAAGTGTGAAAGTGTATCCTCCCCATCCTTGGAGAGCTTTAATAAATCAGGGTCAATGACAGCTACCAAGAATGAAGTTCCCTTAATTTGAGGAGATTTTCTGGAATGGGATGTAAAGTAAAATCCCCATCAGAACACGAACAGAAAAATTAACCCAATGGGATCATTTGACCTTGCTTACTTTACCTATAAAAAAGAAGGTTTTGGCTATACATATACTTAAAGCAAAACTAAAGCCCAAACTACAAAAAGTCACCAGGAGGTAAAAAAAAACTTTTATAGAAGAGAGATTTTTTTCAATTAGGGGAAAAAATGCAGATCTCACGCATATTCAGTGAGATCGGCACACTTTTTCCCCATTTACAGCAGGCTACATCACCCAATATCATACCTGTGCAGTGCGAGATCGGGTAGGCAGAAGCAGGAGAAGAAAAAAGAAGATAGAAGCGCTGGGATGAAGACAGAAAACAGGACAGCACAGGACTAAATCCAGAAAAGCCCTGGAGGGATGAGTTGATCGGCAGAAGTAAAGGTGAGCGAATTTTTTTTTTGATGTTTAGTTCCACTTTAATTTTCACCAAAATGCAACTATTTAATTGGTAAGCATGATGATAATTGGTAATCATTGGTGAGTACAATAATGGATATTTTAATAATATAATACCATTATTAATATTATTTATTATTATTATTATTAATAATAATAATATTAATAATACATTTTTGTTGTTTTTTTAGTGTTCAGTATGATTTTATGACATGAAAATCATCTAAATATCCCTAGTGTCCAAGCTATACAAGGTTATAACAACTTGTCACCTTGTTCGGTATTACTAATTATAGGGTATGTAGAATTTATAATTTTATCATTTTGTTTATACAAACGCATTAACATTAGAGAATTACATCATGTTTATATTCCTTCCATTTAGTGGGATGACCTGGGAATACCAACTGCTGAAGGCTATTGTTTTAAGTCCTATTTAATGCTTGAAATGGTATTCATAAAATAATAACAACATAACTCTGGCCACATAAAAACATTTTTATATTTACGCAACATAAGGCCTAGGTCTCTATATTCTATTTTAGGTATATGATCAAAAGGAGTTCTAAAATATATCTTACTCTTTTTGCAGACCAATGTCATCAAAAGGTAGGCTGGAATAATTCAGTCTCCCTAAAAATTAAAATGATTAAATTCTCTTTAATAATAATAATATTAACTTTTTTGTGGGGGATCCTCTATGTGCTTGTGTTTTAAATGGCAGTAATAGATTCTTCACCAAAGAATGATGTTGAATGTTAGATTTACTGCTTTATAAACAGACCCAAGGTGTAGATGTCTGCCCTCCTAAACAACTACCACCACAGTGATAAAACTCCATGTCTGGGGGCTGCAATTTCTGCAACAGTGTGACCGTTCCCTTTTCTGAAATGCCACATGTGATACATTTTCCAATCTGTTAAACTCAGTAAATAGTTATTATGCATTATGTATTTTCCTAACTATGTGATGTTTAGGTTTGCTCTGTGAAAACGATCTGTTAACTTTTCACATACAAAATCAACAAAACAGATGCACTCAGATTCAGCTCACCTAACTATATTAAATCAAGCCCATTGTTTTTCTCAATATGCAGAATTAGGAGGCAATTCATACATCATACATTTAATTCTACCTAGGCAGTAAACTTAGAAAAAAAAAAACAAAAAAAAGACTTGACTCAGCACTTACATTAGATTGCCAAAAGTAGTGCTCAATAAAAGCAATTTTGTTTAAAGCAGGTATGCCACAAAACACATTTGTATCTCAGCAAAACATGACTGCTCAGCAATTTCCACCAAGCTTATTACTATTTAATTTCACAAAACCACTAAACATTATTTTCCATCAACATAAACACCTTTATAATCTGGTAAAGCATGTTTTGTTTCAGGCTGGTTTCGCTCTATATATAATATGCATAGCCCAATGCTGGTCCTATTATCTCATGGCACTTGATGTTTATTCTGCTTATACATTGTTTGTCTAAAAGTCACACACTGTAATATCTATCATTTGATAAAACAAATAGTTTTATGAAAATCCTGGCCAGTTTGCAACCCTTTAGTACTGGAGTTGGACAACCCTAGCCTAGCCCTCATATGCTCCTCATATGGTGTATATGTTCTCTTCTTGTATACTTGGGTTTCTCCATATGCTCTGGTTTTCCTACACTATCCAAAAACATATTGGTAGGTTCATTGGCTTCCTGTTACATGTGACCCAAGTGTGCATAGCAGGAACACCAGGATGTGTCCTCTTTTAAAAGACAGGGATTTAAAATAGATATTCTTGAAAGTGTTATTTTTGAGCCCTCATCAGGGTTTCCCTTTTCTCAGCCAATCACAAAGCGGATCAATCAGCGGAGCTCTACTTTGCTCTCCTGACAGATAGGCTCTCCTGATTGATCCCTCCGCCCTAGCGGAGTTGTGGTATTTTTTCTTGGATGCAGAACACGTGCCACAGCTCCGCTAGGGCTGCAGCGCAGTAAAAAAAAGCGGAGCTGTCGGGTGCCTGATGTCTGAATTTTCCAGTTATCTGAGTTCCAGGATAACCAGGGTTTTGCTGTACAATATTGCAGCTTAACAGCTTGCAAAAAATAGTCTTTTGGTAAACCTCCCGTTCCATAATAAAGCTGTGGTGAAGAACCAGTGTTCAAGTGAATTGGAGTGGTTCAGAACCATCTTTTGCATGTGCCTTAGTTAGAAAGGGCCACGTGGTGATGTATTACCTGCGCATACAAACCAACCAAATGCAAATGTATTACCTGCAATGGGGTTTTCCACTTCCAGGAGCACAGCAGAACTTTCTATGTGCCTGCTAGCAGTCTAACTCCTAGTTTTCCATGGTATGAAGGGGCCTTAGTCCCAGGGATCTTAAATGTTACCTTATTGTTCACTAACTCAGGAACCAGAGCTGTGTTCCATTCTTCCCCACTGCTGCAATATGCTGATGTCTTCTTCTCATGTATATTGGAGGACTGTTGGTTCCCTTTGAGAGGGAATGACCGGACCAGAAGAAAAAAAGAAGCTTAATGAGAGGTTTTCTGGCATAGTAAAAGTAAGGTATTTTTCATTTTCCAGCCTTACCATTGAAGGGAGGCAGTACCCTTAAAGGACGATTCTACAAAGTAAATGATGCTTTTCTTCACAAATGCTGTGACAACGTTTTTGAGTATACCGAAATTAAACTTGCTAAATTTGTACATAGTATATATTTCAAATGTTCTATAATTGTGCTACTTACAAGCAATTAACCATATGTTTAGCACCAAACAAAACACCTGTGAATACTTATATATTCATTTTTTTAGTTACTGTACTAAATTACTATAATTAAACCTGCAAAGTATCACCATATAAAGGTATTATCAAGATTCCCTTACAAGTTTATTTAAAATATATTTAAATCAAGGGGGTAAACTCATAATGTGTTTTATTCTGTCCCTATTTCTCTCTTTTAGGAACAACCCAATAAACCATGACATGTGGAATCTAAAAGCTGCAGTTGTATGCTTAACACATTGCTCACAGTAAATGATATAGGTTACACAGAGGCAAAATGTGCATGATTAATCTCACTATAATTAACTCAATGGAACCTTGCTTGGAATACAGATAGCCCTGTTGATTTTGTGTTAGAGGACTAGAAAAAAAATGATGGAATTACTCTATTATGCCACATAATTAATTTCTAAATTATACTGTGACAGTAAACAATAAATATTGAGTCATCAACTGCATCACATAATAAAAATTAATAATGTTAACTCCATGTTAACGTAATGTTTCTCCAGCTATTTTTACCATACACCCGAATCATTTTTTGCAGGGCAAACATTGACCAAGGGATATCTGAAAGGACTAGAAGTGTATCTGTCCTATAGCTGTAAATATACACTATCTCTCACCAAAAAATGCTTATTGCATTGCTATTGTTCAGATAAGGGGGTGGAGGGTGTGGTGAAAACGTGGGGTTATCTTTAGCAAATAATAATAAACATTCAAGTCATAACCAATAAAAAAAGGAAACTAACCTACTCCTCACCGTGCCTACCTCATGCTTGAATAACTGTAAATTCTTGCAAATGGAAGGACTCAACAGAAAATGAACACAGTGATTAATTAGGGGGATAGTGCAAAAAGAACACTGCAAACACATCCTTCATATTAGCAAAAACAAACAGCTAAAGCCTACAGAATAAATCCTTGGCACTAATAACAATGTGCCTCATTTCTTTCCCTATTAAAGCTCTTTCAATGAATTTGTTATGCTCATTACTCGTTTTCTATCATCACCCACAAACTATGAATATTAGGTGACATCGGGTCCGCTAAAATAGGAAATCTTTTAAAAATCTTAAGTTAAAGTGCCTGTATATGGCAAACTGAACAGCAGTTGTACTTTTATGCCATATGCTGAAAATGTGCAATGCTTAAAGATGATGGCTCATTCAGCTGCTCTACTTGTGATGTGAGACATGATTACAGAAAGGTTTACCGCACTCTCTGGGGAAATGTAGACATACGGAAACACTCTCCAGCACTCCAATTCCTCATTAGATTATGTTTTAAGACTGCTATTACAGACAGACTTACAATGCAATGGCAGCCGTAGGAGGCAACTCTTGATTGATAACAAAGTAGGCCCATTATTTTAGAAGAGCTGCAACAAGTGCTACTGAAATTGTTACAAGGTAACTCTGATTACATAAAAGTATCATTACAAACTGTCCATAGGTAGGTTATATAATGTCTGGGTAAAGATTAGGTTTTCAGTAAGTTAAATTACATGCACACACAACTGGTATTGTGTTTCTTTAGCTAGGGGGATGGGGCAAGACCATCATATGAAATGAAGTTATGTGGTTCTGGAATTTCTGTCCTGGATTCACATTGGCCTCCATACCTATAGTTCTGCTGCACATGACATATACATTACATTTATAAGGAAAGCAGATATCCCTGTCTGCTCTATTACTGTCTGCTGGAATCTTCACAATGAATGTGGCCTGCATTTTACAGCCCATTCATAAAATGAGAGCCATGACGTGTAGATAGTGTTACCCCACATATTTATCTCTGTAAAACACACCAAAGAGCGGCCCACAAATAGTCCCAAATCCAGAGGAGCACTATGAATATTTATAAAGCACAGCCTGTTTCTTTAAAGTAGCCATATGGCTGTGGTCAAACAAAATGTTTGCTTTAATTACCCCACTCCTCAGCACAAATTCAGCTTCAAAGAAAAAAAAGCCTGACACTTCCAGTTATGTAGGAGGATGTGTTTCTGAAACATGGAAGAGCATGCGATATAGACCATATACTAGATCTGACCCTATTACAAAGGAACAGCACCCGGCCATGGGAGGAATCGATGGCCCAGTATAACATAGATTATAGAGGGTTGTTTCTCCTGCACCCAGCAGATAAAGTGGTGAAGAAGAATGTGAATGTGCAATGTAGTGAATATGTTGAATGTGTTTTTGTGGAAGGAGGATTAAACTGATACCAGTTGCTTTACCCTGCATAGGAAGACCACAGGTTTATTCACAAACCAAGCACCAATGTATAGCTTAATGCTACAATCTAACAAATAAACTCTCTGCAATTTAGCTACCAAATCTAAAGGTCACATCATAGATAACAATTAGTATAAAAGTTTGAAAATAGGTCAAAGTTTATCTGTGATTTGACAATCAGGCCATAATAAAAATAATAATAGTAAGACCAGCCTGACAGCCTAGGTGGTAAATATAACCAAATGACACTTTCATGCTAGGGAGAGATTTCTGTAAACAAAAGACAAAGTGTGTCATGGTGATTATCGGGCATAGTGAAAGATTACAGTTCTTAAAGTGCTACTCCTTTCCTTTGTTATTTGATAACATGGCATCCCGGAGCCAAAAAGTTGATACTACTAGTGAATATCCTTAAAATGTTGCTTCAAGTGTCTCAAATCTAAGAGTAAGAGGAACAGTAATATACATAATCTCACACGGCAGATATACAGATGTATGGCCGGAAGAAAAAAAGGTGTCCTGCTAAAATAGGGTAAAAAGTGTACATGTTTCAGGGCACTGCTTGGACAAATGTATTATTTATTGACATAGAACTTAGGAAATCTTTACTTTTTGAGGTCTATTCTGTCCACAGCTGGAGAAGATACACGTTTATCAGTGAAGTTGAGTGATAAAGCAAGCCTGGGATGGATTTTTAAAAGTAATTTGCTATTTGATAGCAAATTCTTTCAATCCTGGACAAGATTCACTCCAGGGTTGCTGGATTACCCAGCTTCACTGATGAAAGTGTATCTATGTCTATAAAATGTATCCTTTCAGCCTTGGAAAGGTATAATAAATCATGGCCAATGAGAAGTTCAACGCAAACATTAGGACCAGTAAGAAATAGTTAGGTAAATTTGGCATGTAGCACTGAAAGACAGTGGTCCGCATAGTTAATGAGCAAGTATGGCTGCTCCCATGTTTGTATATAATTAAAACTATATATAACATTTTTTCATACATTTTAATACATTAATATTACTTACATCAAGTTGCTTCTTTTTCCTTATGTACATAAACCTAATACACTTTAAAATGATAATACGTTCTTTCCAAAAATGAAAAATATGGAAAAAATGAATAGTGATTTTCTACATAAGCCTTCATTTATGCAGATACCTGATTGTCATGTCAATACGCATATCACTTTCCTCAGGATATCTGAGATTTCTGGAAATGAAGTTTGAGAAGAAATATGCGTGCCACAAACACCGCCAGAGGGGTTTCCAGAGATCAACTGTGCTTTCCAGCAGAGTGAGCCCCATCTGAACAGAACAAAACCATCTTCAAGACATCTCTTGAGATTAGATGCAGTAACTTGGAAACCTCGGAAGCAGAGAAATGCCCCTGGCAACATTTTAGTAGAAGGTGGGAAGATATTTGCACATATATTAGAAGATCTTAGATGAGATCTAAATTATTTTGTGTGTGGTATTGACACACCGTTCCCCAGCTCGAAGTTGTAGATAGATAAACCATGGCAGAATTGACAGCAACTACAGTAATTATGCTTTTTATTGATCAATCTGTTGACATAGACAACTCTTATTAAGTTGTCACAGGCCTTAACCTTGTGCTGCACGATTGACACATTTAACATTTGATTTCTCTAAAAAAATATTCCTTCGGAAGTAGTTAACCCTTCAAGAGAGCTTTGTAACCATACGGTGTTATTATATCCATATAGAACAAACAGTTTTTCCGATTGTCTCAAAATCAGTTCATATTTCATTATGCAGAAGATGCTTAATTTGCTCAAAATTGCATACTGCTGCTTGTTCATTTTAAGACGAACCTGTCTTGACAGAGACATTCATAAGAAAAAACAATTACACTCTCTTCCAATTCTACTATTTTGCATATCAGAGCATATAATGATAAAACATCATCTGGTCCTTAGAAGGTCTTAAAATTAGTTAAATACAAACTCAAGATGAACTACGACACCATTAATTCACAAAGACAGTTGAAATTCAGAAGCAGTGTGTGAAAAATAAAAGTAAACCTTAATCACTTTCATAGGTGGGTAAGTGGCATTCAAGTTCTGCTGATTTAATGCACTTGATGAAATGATTATCAGCAAATGTGATGTCTATAAAAGCAGAAGTTTGGCCAGTTTGCTTGTCTGGAAAATTTAGATGTTAACAAAATTCCTATATAGAAAGATATCAGCTACAATCTTAAGTAACTGCCACTGCCTATCATTCTGGGAAGAATTATAAGACCATTTCTAAACAATTTAAAGTCCATTTTTTTACAGTGAGAAAGATTATTCACAACATTTTCCAGAAGTGGACATTTCCAGACAATTCACCCCAAGGTCAGAATGTACAATGCTCAGAGAAATTGCAAAAAATTACATTTCCGATATTATAGGATTCAGTTATGTTAAATGGTAAAGTTCATGACAGGACAATTAGAAAATTACTAGACAAGTATGATTAGTTTGGAAGGGTTGTCAGGAGAAAGGATCCGCTCTCTATAAAGAACATGGCAACATGGCTTAGGTTTGCAAAGGCGCATCTGAAAAATGGATTTATGGAAAAATGTCCCTCGGATAGCCGAGACTGCAGTGGAAAAGTTTGGCTATAATGCAAAGTGCCATGTTTGGTGGAAACCAAAAACAGCGTATCAGCAAAAACATTTCGTACTATCAGGCAAAAAGGTAGAATGGTAATGATTTGGCCATGTTTCACAGCCATTAAACCTGGGAACCTTCTCTACAAGCCTGCCCCCTGAATCAGTGGTGGCTGAGGACAAATAGGATTTGCAATGTGTCAGGGCATGTCAATAAGCTACACACCCAGAGATATGTAGTATACTTTGATAGCTATTCCCATTACCACGTCCTGCTAGTAAGATCCAATCATATCACCAGACCAATGGAATGTGGAGGAAACTGACTTGACATGGGAAGAGCACCAAAAGGAACATACATAAGAGGAAAAAATTCTTGCAAGCCTGGTTGAGATAAAGTAATCATATGAAGGAACGTGTAATAAATATGTCTATTTCTGTCTGAAACCAAAGAAGTAAAAGCTAAATGGCAACTGTCATCCCAATCTTCTCATCCACCTTAAAAAATGGTGGGCTACACAAAAGCATTCCAGTTCAATTAGGTTAGAGATGTTCAAACCTTTCTTTCTTATACCTTTTTTTATTGACATCCAGTATTTTTATACCTGTATTAACAGAAGAACTATATTCCTCCATGAGCTACTGCCTTGAAGGCATCTATCACAAGCAACCTGTGGAGCATCCAAAGACCAAAATGCAATGTGAGTAAAAGGCAGAGGAGACCTTTAAGATCTGTTCTGCAAACAATGCCGGATGAGCATTTTTATCACCTTCAAGTAGGCCTGCAACTGTAACAGAATTTTGGCACCACCAGTTTTCTGCATTCTCAAACTGTGCCGTTTCTGTTTTGATCGCTGCGGGGATCAAGACTGACTGGAAGCACAGAGCCTCCTGGGATACCTACGTCACACATCCCAGGAGGCTCTTGGCTGCTCCTTCTGCGCATGCCCGATGTCCAGAAGGAGCATTTGAGATGCTGATCTCACTGCACACCCAGCAGGCTACGTCACCAGATCTTGCGCCTGTGCAGTGCGAGATCGGGTGACATAGCAAGAAGAAGGTAGAATAAGACTAAAGTTGGCAGGGGCCTGGTGCTTCCTCCTTGCAGGGACGTAGAAGAATTCCAGGACCGTGAAGTACCCGATCAAGGAAAGGTCCAGCGCAATCGAGGGATCTGCAGAATAAAAGGTAAGTGTGATTTTTTTTTTATTTTTGCTTTAACTGTGCTTTGCAAATCTGTTACCATAATACAGTGACTTGCAGAAGGGTCTTTACCATGGAGTCGCACTGCTCCATTTCAGACAGAACACAAACTTTTCTGTCTAATCAGCCAGCCCTCAATACCTAGACAGTCAGCCTTAGCCAGGAGAGTGGACTTACTGGATTCTATGGCTGCCAAAATGACAGCTGTGGAGGAAACATTTGAGGTTGCAGGAGTTGCTGGGACCCTTCATGCCTTATCTTCTGCATGGGAAAGACCTTCTATGTCAGAAGGAAAAACATTCTGAAGAGTAGCAATGGAGCTAGAAGACTGTCAGTGCTTCTTAGCTGGCATTGACAAGTTGGCACAGTGCCCAGTGCTTAGGAGAGGGTTCAGTGGCAGAAAAATCTGTCAGCCAAAAGCACGCAATCATCTCAGCAGATCAAAAGAGCTCCTTTTCAGTGTGTGTAACCATGCTCACATCCTGGCCACTCCTTTCCTAAATAAGTCTAGGTTTAATTTGATCAATTTGCAGACATGTGTGTGACATCACTCTCAATCACATATGCCAAGACCGATGGAAACCCCTTTATTTCAATAAATGCGCATTACACGTAATCGTTAATTTTTTTAGAAATAGACCAGGGTGTTGATTACAATGATGATAGACAAATAAGGATCGCCATATACAATCATTACCTTTAAAGCGTACCTAAACTCAGAATTTTCACTTTACATAAAGGGTACACAACCCTTTTATGTAAAGTAAAAATGCTTTTGTTTTTTAGGTGCAACACCCTTTTTTTAAGCACCGGGCGGGAGCACCGCCCCCTAATTCTCGATCGCCTAGGCGATCAAGAATGAATGGTTACGCAAAGCCTTCTAGGATACCTACGCCACCTATCTTGGGTGCTTCTTCTGCGCATGCCCAACCATCTTGTGCATGCGCAGAAGAAGCCTTTTCGCGCAAATAGAAAAAACTGCTGATTTCACGCATGCACAGTAGAATCGGCAAATTTCTTTTTCATCCTACGTCACCCGACCCAGGCCCGAGGATGAAGAACCCAGGAGAGAAGGAGAAGATGGCAGCGCCCGGGGCGCCGGCTCCGGGACCAGATGCATGACACACCCGGATGGATCGGACTGCCCTGCGGGATTGAAGGTTAGTGAATTTTGTTTGTTTTTTTTTGCAGTTTTGAGTTTAGTTTCTCTTTAACACTGTATAACACCAACTACAAAATATAATTATTGTATGTTACTGGTGCTCTAATACGATACCTGCTCAACCTGTGCAAGTACCATTCCTGTTTCTTATCTGCACCAAGAATAACAACAATTTTCTTCAATGCTTACAAATCGGACTCTGCTAAGCAGAGATTATCGCAACAAGTGCCAAGAAAAAATGATTTCAAATAATATACAAAGGATGAGCTATTTGTGCAAAGCCTGTATCTGCATGGACATGCAAAACTGGGGGAATGTAGTACAGGCTCACCGAGTTTCCAAATGATTCTTTTGAAAATTGTTATTTAGATTTAAAAACTAAGAAATGCAAAATTCACATGCAAAGTCTTTAATTGAATTGCTTCTGTAATTTATTATTGAATCCTGAAAAGATAAAATGCGTCCCGAAGCAAGGAACTAAGCATGGGGCCTGCATGACAGGGTGTGAGGGCAACGCCTGTTGGTGGTTAAATGGTTAACAGGAGTGAGGAGAGAGGTTTGGGTGGGGTTAGCAGAGGGTCAGGATGGAAGGAAAAAGGGGAGGAGATTAGAGGGGTTAAATAGAGAGTGTAATGGAAATTAGAGACAGTATTTGCATGAGAAAAATTTTGCCATCCAAACACCCGCCCACCCTGTTACAAGGCGGGAGCAGTTGGGGTCTTTGAAGGTAAGAGTCCTGGTGGTAGTTCTTTGGAAGAGCAACCCTGCAGGAGGGTGCCCCTTCAATGGTTACAGGGTGGGGCCCCTGATGCAATGCTGGGCGGCTAGGGGCCAATGTGGTGTATATGGGACCTATACATTGTTGGGTACAGACTGTACCTTTCCTAGACCTGCAGCCTTGGTGGTTTAAGTTTAGATCTGGTTAGTTGGTATAGTGCGATTGGGCACTGTTGTTTAATATGGGTTTGTATTGTGGGTAAATTGTTGAGCAAGTGGTATAGGGATTTTAATCTAATGTGTTTTGGTATTATGGTATTTGTATGTATTAGGTATGCAAATGCATATGTTATTTTATGGTCATTTATGTAAATTATTATAAGGTCTATATTTATTTATTTATTTATTACTGTTAAAATGGTTATTACTTTTGTTAAATAAACAACTGATTGCCAGCCATTTTAAATTTCAGCAAAGTGTCCGTTTCAGCAAAGTGTCAGTGTTTTTGTGGGGATGGTTGGTAAGCTGAAGATGAAGAATGAAGTGTTTACTCGGGGGAGGCTTTTTTGGGAGGCTAAAGGTCCAGGCTACCCTGGTCAAGCAAATTATGAGCGGTTTGCTGAAAACACAGACTAAGGCTGTTAGCCATGAAATTAAGGCTAGTAGGATTTTGTGTACCACAAACTGTCCCAAAAATGCATTACAGCCCAAATAACTGGGGACCGTAACTCCAGGGAAGAAGCACTCATAATTCAGTATCTTGTACAATTAAGTTACGATTTGAAAGTTTAAAATTAATTAAGCTAAATATATTATTTAATACTATATTTATAACTTACTTACATTATATGGATGACAACTAACCATCACACTTAGATGAGCTTGTTGGACATCCCATTCCAAAACCACAAGTATTAATGTTGTGTTTCCCTCTCTTGAACCTATAAACAGCTACCACACTTTTCAGTGGGCTTTATATAAGATATGATGATGTGTCTATCATCTGTGCAATATTTTTTTCCCATTTTGGCCCACTCAGCTCATAAATCATTGGGAGGTCAAGTAGTAATGTTGGACAAGAAGACTTGACTCACACTCAGAATTCTAATTCATTCCAAAAGGTGTTGAGGCCAACCTTGCTGAACACCTTGAGTTGCACATTTCTATGCCGGCTATTCAAGTTCCTCCACAACAAACTCACCAAACTACATCTTCATACACCTGGGTTTGTAGATTGACACAGTCATGCTAAAACTGTAAATGGCCTTCTCCTAAACTATTTTCCCAAATAATATGATAAAATATATATTTACTACTTCATGCTAGCAAAGGCATTTAAAGGAATCTTGTACAGAGAATCTAAAAATATGGAGCCTACTATTTCATGTAACTATAAAGCCCCCTCTGCTCCAGTGTTGGGACGATTAGAGACCTATATACTTTTTGCATTTGAGGATTAAGATGTTGTGGCGCCATTTATTTAGAGTGGCACCCTAGCACGCCTGCAATGTAGTGCATCAAAACGATCATGTATTATTGTGCTCTAGTACAAAAGAAAAAAAATACTACATATCCCCTTTTTTGCTGTTTTGTTGTATTGGCAATCATTTATATTGACTTCCAAATGCATGCTGAATTGCAACAATAAATGTGTTACTGTAATTTATTGGAACGACAAAGTGTGAATGAGCCCTAGATGCAGATAATATTGATAACTCTGAAAGTGAAATTCAGAATTCTTTCAAAGATTTATGTTTAACATGTGTGCACTGGAACCAAAGTTTGTGTTAAAGTGAATTATCTACCCACCATTTCATATCCCCCCCTCCTGTTGTGTGCTTCTTCCCCCACATCCCAGATTGTAAGCTCTTCGGGGCAGGGTCCTCTCCTCCTGTGTCACTGTCTGTATCTGTCTGTCATTTTCAACCCCTGTTTAATGTTCAGCGCTGCCTAATTTGTCGGCGCTATATAAATTCTGTTTATTAATGATGATAATAATAATACCACGGCAGAGCCTAAATTTAAAAAATACAAATCTGTCATTTTCAACCCCTATTTATTGTTCAGCGCTGCGTAATATGTCGACGCTATATAAATCCTGTTTATTAATGAAAATGAAAAACTACCAGGGCAGAGCTTAAATTTTAAAAATATAAGACTTTCCCCATTTCATATTATAATTCAGTAATTGAACTAAAAAATGTCTGATAACCATGTATTCCATGTATATGCATGCACACAGAATATAAGGTTCAGGATGAATTTCATAAACAACTTTAGTTGTGGTCAGAATCCAATGGCAAGATGTACATTTTTGTTAGATATAATAAAAAGACTATATAACAAGATAGGTAAATATTTAGAAAATACTAATTTACAACCTTTCTTTACAATATCTAATATGTTATGAGACGTAATAAGTCAGGACAGGGAATGATAAATTCAAATGACATTCAGCATAGCATGGTAGCAGGTGTCAAACAGATTGGAATGAATGCACCAGGAACTGTATCAAATGTATACAAAAAATGAAAAAGCACCATAACAATTTCCAGATAGTAAAATGGGGCCAACAAAGCCTGCCAAACATCTGGGCACAAAAGCAAAAAAGGAAGAGACACACCAGAATACAAAAACCATCGAAAACATTTCCATGAATTTAGTATGTAGCCACTAGCCAGTGTCCACAGATGCTTTGACTTCATGATATAATTATAGGGAATTACAGCTAACAGAGTAATATTTTAGACTAAAATGATGTTCTCTGTAATGATGGTATGAAACCCAAAAGAAATTTATGGCTCCATCATACAGTGTGGATGGAACGAGAACTGATGCAATGATATCATTTGTACACTTTAAAGTGAAAGTATGATTTGGCATAACATGCAATAAAATTAGCAGTCTCCTAATATTTTAGTGCACATATAGTTATCTTATCAGCCTATGACTGAATTAAGGCAGTTTTACAATTCAAAAATGCTTGAAAATAATGGGTAACATTGAACCGAATGGGGTCATTTAATATCTTTTTATTGACAGGTCGTAGGAGGCAGCAATTTTGTCACACATGTTTTTGGACGCAACATGCG
This sequence comes from Pyxicephalus adspersus, assembly GCF_032062135.1. Classification (NCBI taxonomy): domain Eukaryota; kingdom Metazoa; phylum Chordata; class Amphibia; order Anura; family Pyxicephalidae; genus Pyxicephalus; species Pyxicephalus adspersus. The sequence goes on from NC_092859.1 coordinate 130,575,857, forward strand.
GAGTTCAGGGACAGTTTGCTGCCCCTGCCACCTCCATAGACTTGAATTGGTGCAGCTTGCAAATGCTTCAAGTTTTTTGTGCAAAAAATAATAATACCAAACAAGGAAACCCTCTGCTAGGCTTTTTTATCTAATAGTTGATGCCAGCACCAATGTTTGGAAATCCCTGACAAAATCTAGCAGTTACAGCCTGTTACCACTCATGGACACCTAGTTCTCGACAGTGGAAGTTAGGGGTGGCAAATACCTCGGGGTAAGATACCACTAAGTCGAACTTAACATTTGTCTCAAAGTAATATCATGTGTATTAAAAATACGATGCCTCCCTTTTCACAGTACATTAGTGCTAGAGGCAGCCATATTGCATAGTTAGGTCATATCATGATCAGAGAGAGAGAAAGAGTTGTAAATGCGAAAATATATCAGGCAGAATGTTCCTGATTGGTTTATAGAGTATGTAGAAGTGTATACTTTCCTCTTTCTACATCAACAAAAAAAAAAAAGCTCAAAGTGGGGATCTAAGGTCGGCACTTTTCCTGATAGCTGAGCCTCCATGAAAGTCTTTCATTCTGATTCCTTTTTTTTAAAAAAGGAGTATAATCCAAGAAGTAACAATGGTGTGGCAAATCCAATGAATTTTTGTCTACAGTATGAAATTCTAAAAACAAAACCAGGACAAGGGCACTAGATTGCCAACTCTTTATGTCATAGATACTTTTACTAAAATTACCTATGCCACTAGCTCACATCAACATCAAGGTATAAGAAATGGTAAAATGTCTTCTTCTGGTTTTGAGGACAATGATCTACAAATATTTTAAATGTGGTATACAAAATGTTATAAACATATTGTGAGGGGTTATGCTCAGGATCGCCTTTGCTAGGTTGTCAAAGGACACTTGTCTGGTTCATCCAACTCAGATCACACGCCAAGGTATCAGCCTTAAGCTGGCTTGCAGCCAGGTTTATTGAAGGTTGCAGATAAAATAAAACAGCAAAAGAAAACCTTGCCTGTCTGGCACTTACTATACATCAGACGTCCCTGTCTATCAGCTGAAGGGCTTCTTCCTGTCAGCTCAAAACCAAGCTTCCAGCAACCTTCTACTCACTTTTGAGGTCACTCACACAGACTGACTTGAGCTCACTCACCCAGACCAACTTTCTGAGTCTCTCAGCAGAGCCCCTCACACAGCCTGCCTGTCTGTCTGTGTCTCCAAACAGAGTTTAACTCTCACACAGACCCCTGTCTGTGTCTCCAAACATAGCTGAACTCACACAGTTCACCTGTCTGTGTCTCTAAACAGAGCTCAACTCTCACACAGACCCCTGTCTGTGTCTCTCCAAGCCAAGCTACTGACTGAGCTCCTGGCTCTATGTTATATCCCCACCCTCAGTGCTTCTTCATTAATTACTTCACAGGTGAGAGTCTTCCACCTGCTACTTCACACAGGAGAGGAATCTTGGGCAAATATACCTCACATAAAAGAGGAATCCTGGGCAAATATATCTCCCTTCCACCTCCAATCCTGCCTTGGTGTCACAATGTATATTACCATAATATATAAACCATGTTGTATACAGTTGACATTCAAAAATCCGGCAACCTCTGGACCAAAGGAGTTCCGGATTTTTGAAAGTTATACTTACCTCCACACACAGGCCAGCCTTCCTCTCGCAGCACCTGCAGACATCTGGCACAGTTCTGGGGAGCAGGCAGCAGGAATGTCTCAGCATGTATTTAGTGTAGCAAGCAAGACCCAACAGCTGTTTCTGCAGAACAGCGCCATAAAAACATAAGTGGCCAAACAGGGTACTGCAGTCCCTGTATTGAAAATGCAATCTGAAATTGATGCCTGAAAACTGAAGGAAACAGATTATGGATGGTCGGATTTTCGATTGTCAACAATGGTCGGATTTTCGATTGTCAACTATATATAAAAGGCAAAATTTACAATGGAGTAGCAAGCTAGTTTACATTGGTTAACTACAACCCCCGCCACGCGTGGACAGCCAAAATTATTATTTGGAACCTGAAACATAACATGTTGCTTTAAAGTTTCATATAAACCAAAAATAGTAAAAAATGCATCTCTTGACAGGAAAAAGGATGATTTTATCTCACATAATAGAATGCCTTTAATCCCGTTCTAAGTGACATGTTTCTGGAAATTAAGTTTGGCAGGGACCTGAGTGGTGCAGATGGATATTTCAGTAGTTAAATCAGTAAAACCATTGAAGCCATGTATTTTGGAATAGAGAGGGAAATAGCTATTTACTGGATACAAAGCGTATCATATCAACAGCCCAAATGCATGCTGAAAATATCAAAGTCATTGGAGATTCTGGTGCTGGACATTTAAGCAATAATCCATATGTATGTCCAAAATCACAACCCAAGATTATATATATATATATATATATATATATATATCCTGTAAATAGCCCTAAATATTGTATGTGAAAACATTCCTAATAAATACCAGTACCACACAGTCTTCAACAGATCTCTCAAAATCCAATAAAGAATTAAAAATACAGATGTAAGTTATATATAAAAATGCATAAAATTATTGTGATCCATAAAAATGCATGTTGCCATTTATAAAAATTGCAGCAGTAGTAATGTTATTTTACAGAATTATAGAAAAGTATAGAAAATATTTACTTCTACTTGTAGAACTATATGTATATAAGACTTTAGCACATAAAAGGCATCTGACCCTAGGTGAAAGTAGAAAAATGTTATAAAACCGTCAAACCACTAAAGAAATATATTTTCCATAATGAGCCAAAATAAATGTTAGCATATAAAGAAATCACTGGTAGAATATAAAAGCTTTGTTGTATATGTACGTAACCACTAATCCTGTACTTAGTTCACATGTATGCTACTTATGGTTCGAATTGCAATAAAGATGGTGTAAATAAAATTAATATGGTGTAAATTACAAACAACAACATACACTGGTTTTGTAAAATAAGAACATTAGGGGGATGTTTCATACGTTTACTAAATCAGGAGCATACAGGCTTTTTTCGAAACCTGAAATCCAGGTCCAGTAAAAACTTTATGCAGTGGAGCCGTTACCACTCCGCCCACAGATCATCTGTCCAACAGCCTGCAGCATCCTCAGCTTCCCTTTAGCCGTGCAAAGATTGCCTTTTTTAGCATCTCTTGCACTTACTCTGAGGCTGTTCACAGCAGAAGGGATTTTAGGAAATGCACAGCAGCCAATGAGCAGAGTAGTTCCTGGTTCCAACCTTGTCCTGCTATTGCCTGCTAGCCTTATTTATACCCCCCTGAATATCTGGTTGCTGGATCCTCAGCCTTTTTACTTGTGAGTTGCTCAGTCACACTGCCATTTTGTGCCCTTTTAGATTCCTGACCTGTGCTTGTACCTGGATTGTGCTTGTCTGCAGCCTGCCCTGTTCATCAGTTTGACCGGACCATGGCTCCTGCTGTCATCCAACTGAATACCTGATCTGCCCTCTATCCTGCTCACTCCTGGAGGGTAGAGCCCGGGGGCCACAATCTGGTGTTCTCCCCGCAGCAAAGTAGACCACTTTGGGTTGCCATTAGGGCCACTGGCCCATCATTTCTTTGGGTTGTTCTGGTGAAGACCAAGAGACACTTAGGCTCTGCACCCCAGGTAATCCCGCGTCACCTGCCAGGGGGCGCTGCCCTAACAGGGGCCAGAAGCCCATGGCATAGGTAAATGCTGCTATCCAGGGGTGATGAAAATGATACTTTACTTACCCTACTCCTTAATCCCCCAGCAGCCTGCGCTCTTTATCTCTCTACAAGATCAAGGATGCAGTTGGGCACCCAGATTCTTTCCCTCACAATGCAGGACTTGGTTTTGCATTGTGAGGAATGATGTCAGTTTCTGTGGCTAGCCACACTACAATTGAACCTGAAGTTTGGACAAGCTGTTATTTTTCTGCCCAAATACAATTGTAGAGATCCTACCCAAAAAATTTGCATTGCATGCAAATTTGCTTTGTTCCTCCCATAAGATGACAGTGCCTTTCCAGTGTCTGCTTCACACTGTAGTTTAGCTGCTACTAATGGACCAGCTGCCGAAATCAACAAACCAGGGTAAGGGTAGATTCTGTTTCCAAGTCTAGGATTAGGAAAATGCAGATTTCTGTTAATATTGCAATTTTTTGGGTTCCCTTTACCATAAAATGTTTCTCTTAGAAATCCCATTCACCAATAAAATAATAAATTTATGACTGAACACCCAACTTTTTCCCCACTGCATGTGAAGAACTGAACCTTGAGCCTTGGATGCTTCCTGAAAAGTTGGTACTGGGGCATCAAGAGATGTCAGCCTGCTTACCCCTCCTAGGATGGAGGTGAACTACACAGATGTGAACCAGACACAAGTTATTGTTACATATATTTTCCTGAAATTACTGAAATTCAGGTGCTTAAACATTACTGACACTTCATGTCATATCTAATACTCATTCGTCACTTATTATACCTACATGGTAGATTATGATGACAAAATATTCATACTAAGGAAAAAAAAACTAATGGTGCATTTAATGTCAAATATCACCCACTGATACGGCAGTCCTGTCCCACAGTTCCTGAAGCCTTGTTCTGATTGAATGATTTTTGTCTTTTTATCAGTACAAGAAGAAAATGTATTGTCATAAATATTTTATTCAATGGAAACAGTTATTATTATACAGTATTTATATAGCACCATCATATTACGCAGCACTGTACAAAGTCCATAGTCGTGTCACTAACTGTCCCTCAAAGGAGCTCACAATCTAATGTCCCTACCATAGTCATATGTCATTAATGTAGTCTAAGGTCAATTGTTAGGGAGAAGCCAATTAACCTAACTGCATGTTTTTGGGATGTGGGAGGAAACCCACGCAGACACGTGGAAAACCTGCAAACTCCATGCAGATAATGTCCTGGCTGGGGATCGAACCTGGGACCTAGCACTGCAAAGGCTGGAGTGCTAACCCCTGAGCCACCGTGCTGCCCACAGTTCTCACTAACATGTATTCTAAGGCAAAAGTCCTACATGAGGCACTAAATAACCTGCTATGTCCTATTCAAGACTATCAAACCGATACCTTAAAATCATTATGTTTCAAGTATGCAATACACATTGGGCCTGATTTATCAAAGCTTTCCAAGACTGGAACAATAAAGTATCATGGGAGAACATGGGTGATCCAGCAATCCTGGAGGGAATTTCTTAAAAAGTTTTTGTGCGATTAGTGTGCAAATTGTTTCAGTCTTTGATCAGATCCATTCGAGGTTTGCTGGATCATGCAGGTTCACTTGTGGCAATCTATTTTCACCATTCATGAAAAGCTTTAATAAATCAGACCCATTGGCCCACTCAAGGGGGTAATTTTCTAATGAGAAAAGACTTAGCATGTGAATGTTTTCAAAGTTTTCCCGAGTTTCCTGACAAAGAGCAGCTGTATTCACTTCAGTTAACCAAGCAGCTGCATAAAAATAAATATCCATACTTTTTTTTCTGTATATGACAAGTAATTTTTTGGCTCAATAAATACGTATATACTCGAGTATAAGCCAATATTTTTTCCCCCCAAAATGTAATGAGGAAAATGAATTTAGTTTATGTTCAGGTCACACCAATAGATGGACCTGTTTCCTCATGTAAAGCAAGTAACAATCAGAGACATGAGCTTGTTACAAAGAATTTTACAAAGCCTCTAATCGTTTCAACCATATTGTACATGGACATATACTGTACATTTGGGGACAGCAAGTTTTTTATCATTATATTACAAATGTATTGCTATATCCCCCCTCTTTATATTTACTTATTTTTGAATTAACACGGTATTATTCATGTAAATGGGTTTTGCCAGCTAAGGCCGATAGAGACTGCTCATCCTATTTGCATTTTGTAACCAGTATATAGCAAGTATTTGCAGTTGAAGCTATTAAAATCTTATTCTGAGAACTATATATAATAGAATTCCAGATATTATATTATTTTCCTTCATTAACCTATTCTAGTGAATTGGCGACTCAAAAAGCAGTGCATAGCACTTCCACCGCCTATCCATTCATCCAGTGCCCAATAAGTGTTGGTATTAATATTAATAAACAGGATTTATATAGTGCCAACATATTACGCAGCGCTGTGTTGAAGGATTTACACCTTCTACCTAATGGGGAAATCTTTATTTAGCAAACCCGAAAAATGGTTGAGCAAAAAATGGCGATTTCTGCAGATCTCGCCACTAAGATGAGTGAATACTAACGTGGAGTTTTACTTTAATGAAGTTTGCTTACTTTTTGATATAATTTAATAAACATGCCACAACATCTATGATGTAAAGATGAAATTAAATATTACTTTTCCTAATAAATGTATTTTGTTATTTGAATGAAAATGCAAAGTTTTTACATGCTCTGACGTGTAGCTGCTGTGTTCGCACTTTCATTTCTTCCCTTAGAGGTCACCTTATAGACAAGGCGCTGGCCTGCTTCTCAGGAAGGTTTTCATCAGCAGAATTTTCACTATGTAGCCACACACCAGCAAGTTTCATGAATAAACCATAAGTACTGAATTCTACAACCAAAGGATTGCTGCATACCAGACTTCCGAAAATGCAGGTGATGACATTCTTTTTGTATCACAGCGCTAAGTCTTATTTTTTCATTCTCTGCTCCAGGCTTGCGTACCATTTAAAAAATTCTCTTGAACTGTATTTTTGTATTGTATAAAAGTTTATTATAATAAAAAAAGGCATAATATAGCATATTAGCATAATAATAATTTTAATAAAAAAATATAGGTAATATAGCAAATGCTTTGTCACTGATTAATACATGTAAAATAGATTTTACTGACCACAAAAATATATGCAAACTTTAGGAACTAAACAATAAAATTATTTTGTTTTATATTTGGCCTCAGGCTTTATTTTTATATATTATGTCAGCGTTTCTTAACCCTATACCTTTATCATTATTATCAATATTATTATTAATACCAATTATTATATTACCAATACATTACACCCTGCCCAAAAGAGCCTACAATAAAAGGGGAACCCCTCAAAGTAACATTCAGGTCTTAGGGAACTCCTACTATAATTATTATTTCCACAACTCACAGTATATTAGCGTGGGGGTCAGTGGCAAGAATGCCAACCTTACAGATAGCCAAAAAGATCATTGGTGTTAATTAAACTGACATACAGGGACGAGAGTAACTAACTGCTCATTGCTCAAAGAACTCCTAGCAACCTCTGGAGAAACCCTAGTTGAGAAAGACTGCACTATGGAATCTATTTATAAAGTAGGGAATCTGAAACATTCCCTGTTGGTGACTCAATTACTACAACAAATATTTTATTGATACTGCCAGAAATTGGGTGCTGCTCAAATAATTAGGAAGTTTGCTATGACCAGAGAATACAGCTGTATGCTTAGCCAATTCAGCTGCCAAACTGACAGCTGTCATTGTCTCATGGCTGGATTGGGTGAACAATGACAGGAGCTTAGATGAGTGGAGCTCCTGTCATTGTGTCCAACCAATTCAGAAAGAGGGCAGCTGGAGACATCTATCATTGTCTGGCAGATGAAATTGGGATTGGTTGAACAATGACAGAGCCTCAGTTGAGCAGAACACCTTTAATTCTGTTCAGCAAATCCAACAAGGGGCCAGCAATGGACTGTCTTCATCCAGCGACAATACTAGACCTGCCAATATCAGATCAGAACTTGGATTGATAACTTTGTAAAATTCTGGGCTCTGATCTTTAAAAAGACCTCTATCTGTAAGTATTGTCACAAGTGTTGAATCTCTCCAGAGACATACACATTTTGAAGTGGTTTCTGAAAATGTATAAAAGAGTCAGGTAATGGGAATAGGATATTTCAATGCTTTGACTTGTTTTCGTGTGTAGATTTCAGCTTAAGCTACTGAGCCCTGTAAACATTTTCAACCAAGCCAAAGGAAAAACAGATACGTAAAAAAGTGCCACCTGCTGTTCATATCTGCTCGGCTTTAAGTTACTAAACAACCCGTGTTAACATCCACACAAAAAGGAATGGTTGAGTGAAACGTCTGACTTGCAGCAAATACAGGTTTATTGGCTCATTAAATGTTTTCTCTGCTCTTAACAAAACTAATTTTATATTTGTATTATTCTTTAACCATTTAGGGATATATTTACATTTAGCTAATCATTCCCTGGAATGTAAAACACATGCACCAGAAAGATAACCTCATATCACACTGCGTTAGAAATATGCTGCTTTCATTACAAACATATTACTTGTAATTGCATTACCGTATCCGGCAAAGCAAGGAATACAATCAGGTGAACAGCAGCAATCAAAGATTGCCCTTTCATTTGCCACACTAAATTTAATATTGTACAAGTTAGCATAGGTCACCCCACCTAATTGTTCCTTGTTCCCGGTTAGTAAATAAATCACAAGGTAGTTAATACACTGACAAACCAGAAGCTTGGTCACTGAGCATAATATATGACTTCATCAAAGTATTTAATTACCGCAGGCAGTTTGGTTTAGCCTACATATTGAATTTCTAATTTTAGTTTAACAAATCTGAGACCATATCATCACAGTGCTAGCAGGTAAATTAATACCAGGCTCTGTATAGCGCACTACTAGAAATTTATTACCGGTTTCCTGCAACCTTCAACCCTTTGGTGTCCGTCAGTACCGTGTCTCCTTGCAAGGCCAGAGAAATAGGCAAGGATCTTAATAATACAACTTTAAACCTCATTTGTTTTTTACGAGCTAGTCAGCTCTAATATATGACTTGAATTTCTGATGTATGGCAATGGCGGGAAAGACTAATATAATTAATGTAATTAGCACCTCCCCTAAGGAAGGTAGGTGACTCAGAATTTAAAAAAGAAAATGCTGTCACAGAGTCTACTTCACATTCACAGCAGGCAGAGACCTGATTATGCTTTGCTAACCATATGCACATTTTAAGCGAAAACTTGTCTTTATAATGTGTATTAGTACTTGATCCTGTATTGTTCTTGAAAAGAAAACAAGAATAGCCTGCGTGGTTCCAGTCAAAATGGGTTCTGAAATTATTGTGACAATAGTAAACAAGTAATTGGATTCGCATGTCACTGTTCTGCACCTCCAGTTCCTTGCAAACATCTTAGTTCAGCCTCAGACCTTCGTGACCAAGTAAAAACCAAAAGTACACTGCGAGAAGCCATGAATAAAACACAAGCTTGTCAAGCTGGAGACACCTGTTCCCAGCAGGGGTGCTACTTATGAACTGCCAAGTCTTTTGTTTCAGACTTGAGATTCGATGATGTTTCCATCTGGAACTTGCCATCTCCAGCACAGTTTTCAGTACTGGAAAACTACCCATAAGTAAATATGACATGATATCTACAAACAGCATAAATCTCCAACACTTGTTTTTTTCATATATATTTTTAAGCTATCCTGAATGCTGAAATACTGCATAAGGATAAAAAATGTCCTCAACAGGAAAAAGGCAATACAGGTGTTGTTTCCATTAAATCCTGCGTTCTATTCATAAAGACATGGAATAGCTTAATGTCAACCAGGTTTCAGAAGCAAAATGTATGGCTTACAGTGTGGAATTACTTAAGTAATCATTTACTCAATGCAATTTTTTTACTGTAATTTAAAATAATTGGCCATTGAAAGGTTAGTTTTTCTAGACGTGATCATTATGACATACGGTCACCCACATTTCTTTGAAAACGGTAGTTAGCCAATTAGGATTATAGAGGGAGTTGGCAGTATTTGTTGGTGGGAATCAAATGATTCCACCATCAAAATATAGCTATAAAGACTATGGTAGTGTTCTCTTTTTTTCTGTCTCGGGTTGAACTCCTGCAATTTGCAATACTATATCCCACTGTACAATTTTATAATCATTGTCCAAATTTGTTCATCGATAAATATTATTTACTTAGTTATTTGATAGACTGAAAATTTGGAAGGACTGGAAAATGGTCTAATCCCAAAAAAACAATTTATACTCCACAAACGTATTTATGTATGCAAAACATTTTGCTTGAAAAATAATTTAGCAGAAGTAAAATATATCTATTGGCTCTCATTGAAGCATTTTTCTTGGCTCAAGACCACATGCTATTTCCCAGGCAATGGCTCCATATGTAGGCCATCTGTAGGTCAACCTCAGTGCCCCAAATTTTTTGTGGTCCGTGATTTGAGGAATTGTTGCTTCCATAGGAATCTTCCTGTAGAGGTATCTTGCTTCTTTAAAGAAATCCTTTAATGACAGGTACTAAAACCAGATGTAACAGTGATTACATAAAAAGTGAACTATTAGGGAAACAGCTAAATTCTCAGTTGCAGTAAGTGTAAACTTTGTGTTCACACTTTTAAAGAAGCTCCAACAAAAATGATGACTTTATTGGATACTTAAACAGGCAATGACAACACAACAGCTGGGGGACCTGCAAGAAAATCCCATCCACTAACCACCCTGGAAAAAAATAGACTGGAGTTTAAAGTTTCCCAATGGGGAAAGAAGCATGACGATTCCCCAAAAACATAGAAGAATGTGCAATTTATTTTCATCTTGGTTTTAGAGATGGTTAAACAAGAAACCTCCCCTTTAGGAGTCCTTTTTGAAAGTCTGCATTTTCTTAGGAAAATATTATTTTGAAGTTTCTGAATTCTAATGGAAAAAATCTTTTGTTATGTGGTAAGTTGGCACCATTTGTCTGGAAAGCCTTTTATATAAGCCATTCTGGCCACTATAATGCTGTACTAAGCCAAAAAGACATTCACATAGAAATACAACACACAGAGGACTTTTCAGGTATTGTACCCTGAAGTATCTTGAGCTAGAAGTCTGACCTTGTATCATTGGGTCCAATTTGAGGCCATATCATGGAATTCTAGGAAAGGAAGTATCCAACTGGAAATTTGATTCCAGAGTTTCCACACAGATAGAAAATGTAAGGCCCTGGTCAGCACCAATACTCACCAGACACCAGTTCCCCAATCTTGCGCCACAGTCCTTAAGTTTAGCAAGCCCCCGCTCAGCCTTGGGAGACTGTGCATTATGTCCCGGGGGCAACCGTGTGCTGGGAGACGCAACCAAAGGATGGCCTCTGGGGATGGGATGGCCGAAGACCAAGGGCCCACAGGGTGATCAGTTCACCAAACAGAGGCAGTAGGCACAAGCAGAAGTCGGTCCAGGCTGCATATAACGATGGGTTAGGAACAGGCAATAGTCAGAAACTGTAAATGTATGATTCTCTGCCAATACCTGTCCCTGAGCACCACCAACTATTAATACTTACCTTCTGCGGGCCCCAAATACCATACACCATTCAAGCTGGTAGTCCCATATTGCATCCACAATAGCAAAAGATAGTAAAAAGTGAAACCACATGGGCAGACAATCATTTACACAGACTTTGCAATGTACTTCTTGTTTGCGTACATCTAGATAAAACTTAACTTTGGAAAAAGTCTTTTGTACAAATGAAGTGGGTCTCTCTCCATACTGCAACTAACTCCTCATTTACTCCATACTGAGGTAATTCCTCATTTAGACTGGGTCTACAAAGACGTTTTTAAAAACACATGTAAACGTTCCTGCTGCGTTTTTATGCACTATTATTGGCGTTTTAAAGCTTGTCTTTAAAATGCTGGAAAACATTTTTACTGCATTTTCCTGCGTTTTTAACGCGTTTGCGTTTCAAGTGCCTATAAACGTGGGAAAACATCCCACTGACATCAATAGAAGCGTTCACCTGCTTTTTCTGGCGTTTTCCAGCGCTAACCCCGTGCTTTAATTTTTTAAATGTTGCAAGCATTGTTATGGATAACTCGTAGACGTCCTGGTGTAGATTAGCCCATTGCAAAGCATGGGAATTTCAAATATGGGCTTTTAAAGCCTCAGGTTAAGCGTTGGGGAAAATGTCCGTGTAGACTAAGCCTTAGGGGATGATGGCGTAGGAGTAAAATAAACCTTACTCCTCACTCCTGCAGCCACAGGAGAACTACTCTAGTTCATGATTCTCAGTTTGTTGTCAGGGCCTCGGCATCATCTCATACCGTGCAGGGCTTATGGACTCATATGTCAATGGTCAGACCACCCGGGTAGTGAGAGCTATTAGAAGGCTCCAGAGGTCCAGTCTGATTCAGCAGGGAAGAGCATAGGCTTCTGCGAGAGTGAGGAATAAGGCACATTTTACTTCTCTTGTATCATCCCCTAGGATCCATAACAGGAAAATAACCCTTGAAGTGGGAAGAGGGACCCACTGCAATTATACAAAAAACAAAAAATCTATCCAGAGTTAAACTTTAGTACCATTAGGGTGTAAGTAACGTCACTCATACAATACAATACATTTTAAGTACATTTATTTTTGCTGTTTACCCAACAGCATCCTTCACACTTACCTAAGAACATTCCATCATCCTTGTTGATAGATATGCCAGTGATTTATAAGTAGCCCCTGACCCTATAAAATATTTACTTTTGTATATGATATTCATAATCTATATTGTTTATTACATAAATACAGAACACTTCCATGCTGAGAATTGTGAAATTTTGCCTGTTCCTAGGTGAAAACTCTAGGAATGATTTCATTCAATTTCATTGTCATTTTATATTTATGTCCACATTCCAAAGTGAACTGTTGATTGTTGAAGATCACCTGTTTCTAAGATAAATTTGAGCACTCCTAACCAGATGTAATACACAATTTTATAGATACACATTTTATTATTATTATTATTATTATTATTATTAATAAACAGGCTTTATATAGCGCCAACATATTGCGCAGCGCTGTACATTAAAACATTTCTTCCTATTTTTTATGTCTTGGCCCATAAAGTTAATGTAGTCAAAAATGTGTTCAAAAGGTAATTTTCCTACCGGTTTCCTTAACCTTCCCTTAAAGTGGAACTAGAGTCCCACTTTGAGAATTGGCAATCAGGCAGGTGAATATTGCAAAAAGGGGCAGACAATGTTTCTTATGTCCAAGCTGTCAAAATTCACTGAGCTGCCCATGCACAGCCCAGCATTTGTTATTAGAGTTACCCAGCAATCCGGGCTTCCCTTGCGTGTGCCAGGACTGGATAAACACATGGCCGAAGTCTGGTATATGGAAAGAAGGGAAAAGATGGCGGCTCCCAGGATGGACAGAGGGACAGGTGAGTAGCGATGGGTTTAGTTCTGCTTTAAACCAACCTCCTCCTGCCCCCATACTGAGTATTTTCCTATTTCCTTCTCCAAGGCTCAAGTCATTGTTTATATTGCTCTTCTGGCTTTGTGATTACACATGCCCAGTTAGGCCCCATGGACTTCAGGATTGGATTCTTCTATTAGCCCCATAGAGGTCTATGGGGCTGAACTGAACATTTTTATTGAAGCCTTTGGGGTTAATTAGAAATTTTATTAACAATACTGTCTTTACATTTATCATGTTTTATAATAGGCTTTAAGTCCTTAGGGGGAAATACACTCTAAAGAATAATACTATTACTTTTATATATTGATTCTCATTTCTAGTTTCTAATTGTAGCCACAGGAACACACAACACTCTAGCCACAGTGTAATCATTAAATCATTTCCTAAGTACCCAGAGTTCTAAATTCAACTAAAGTACTTGTTACTGCAACATTGATCACTTTACACTGCCCCTGAACAATTAAAGTGATTCTGAAACAAAGAAAGAAGACAAAATGAGTCAATATGTTCTGAAGTGGATGTTAAATATTTTACACGAAAGCACTGATACATGCTCCATCTTTCAGTTGCTGGAGCATTAAAATAAGATTGAAATCTACAGTTCTGCTGAGCCTAAAAAACTTCATCATGTGCTTAAATACCAGTAACATGGGTATCATTATCCTCATTAAAAGTGATAGCTATCTCAACTTCCATCGCTCTCTGTTCAGTTATGTCGAGGAAGAGTGGATCCTGTTCATTACAGAGTTTTTCATATGAGCCAGAGGCTATTTGCCCAACAACTAACTTAACAGAAGTTCTAGGATGTCACTTTTTATTTCTATCCATTTACTTGTCTTGCACATGTATATGTATCCAGTATAGCATAACTCTGAAGCCATTACTCAGGCTGAAGTGCTGTATGGTTATATTGTTTGTGAAGTTTTATAAATCATTTGGCTGAGACATTGTGACTTTAGCTGAGAGGCAATATCTGCTGACATGTGTATTGCAAAGAAAGATTTCCATGAACACTAAATTTAAGTGCAGCTACTATCAGACTACATTCCCCACATTGTTCTGCCAGCCCTGGGCCCGTTTTAGAAGCTTAAAATAGTTAGAACTGTGTTTAATATTGTCTGTAGTACTCACTAACCTTGTAATACATCTGCTGCAACCCCTGGTAGAATGAACACAACAAACATTTGTATTTAATGTTTTGTTCCTCTGTTCATCAAAGGCGTGCAGTTTGCACATGATGTCAGGTAAAAAAAAATAAAATCAAATATCTTTTACTATGTTGGGTGGGGCAGGGAAAGCGATTGGACGGGTGGACAGGTCATAGCACATTGCAATAGTAGTATTAGTTAACCTTATTTCCTTCTCCACTTAGTTTTCAAATATAATTTCTATAAGACAGTTTCACAGTTAAATATCTGGTTGTGTTATCTTAAAGACATATGACAAGGTTATCATCAAATCAACACAAATGTAAATTGTTCTTGTCTTTTTTGATTTAAAATATACTTCTTGTTTATATCAACTGAAACCAGCAGTCAGAGGTACAATGATTTTGATATCACACTGCAGTTATAAAGCCATGAGACTTTTGGCTGTAGGTGGCATAGCACACTCACATACTAGGAAACACACTGGTATTTTATAGGAGATAATGAGGACAAATAAAAGGGTACATTTTATTTAAAGTTTTTCTTAGACACGATTACTATTTACGAATGTTAATTAAAACCTCTTTACTTTTTGGAGTTTTGTCCCACTTTATTACTGAAAGTAAAACTAAAGTTGCTGGTAGGTGGTGCGCTTATGTGCACAGCATATTTACCGATTATGGCACAAACCTTTTTTTTAGTGCCCTGCATTGATGACAGGTCCAGGATCCTGGAATAATTTTATTCCCTGAAGCCACTATATTCTTTGCCAAGCTTTCTGGGTCCATCATGATCCTCCACTGTGGCCACTGATGATATAACTCCTGTACATGTATCTGTCTGTCATTTGCAACCCCTATTTAATGTACAGCACTGTGTGTTCTGGTGACATTTTGTTTGTTTAGTTTAATTCTGCTTGAATATTCTTACAAAAGCCAATTTAAAATTTGTTCTCCTAACCAAAATCTATTTCTAAACCTGACAATGAAACTTAATCTAACCCTCAAATTAAAATGAAGAGTCATTAGCTGTACTATTATACGGATACTAACACTGATATACAATATGTTAACATGTAGTTATAACAATAAGTTAACATGGTAAGGATTATAAAAAAAATGGTCAAGAAGTGTAGTCAGTGGCAGCAAGCAAACATTTCCAAATGTGTTTTGGTGACCAAAGTAAAATAACCAAAAATAGCTACATTTATGTAGACAATGGTGTCAATAATGCTAATAGGCAGTTTAGAGGCAAAAATATTTCCTTTTAGGGAATATAACACTGAACAATAATAATGTATAATATTATTTATATAGAGGAGAAGCAGGTAATCAACTTTGATATAGCGATGTTAAAACATTTTCTCATAAATGGCTTATTCCATCGTTATTATTACAACAATTTTACAAGATAGTCATCCAAAGAACTGGAGAATAGAAGTGAAATAGCTATAATAAATCTGAATCACTCCTACAACTATTTCAAAGTTTTCAACTCCAACTCCTTAAAATAAAGAAAAATTATATATAATGAACACCATTTTTCCTGACTGCACTGTATATGGAATAAATGAAATGCAGACTATCTCTGCTTGACATTACAGGAGGAAACAATAACAAGAACAAATATAATGTATTTATGTATTCATTCATTGAATTATAATATACAAATTGTATCAGAGTTACATCTTTGTACCTAACCCAAATTACCATATATATTGAATGGTATTACAAAGTAAAAAAGTAAAAACTCCACAAAACTATTTCTATTCTAGAAGCAGGCTATAAAGACAAAGTAATGTTTGTATATCCTGGGTGCTTTAGTCATTAATTCCATCTTCATTGATGTTGGGTACCAATATTTGAATGCACAGACTTCACAAGCAAGGTGAATGTAATATTAGCAAACAGGACTGTTCCAGAATGTCTTGAAATTAACATCCCATCTCATTCAATGTATACAAGTGAAATTTACCACATTTGTACTGTATTAGGAGGGCAATATGGGATCATATCTTGGATAAAGTTGGTAACACGTAATCATATCCACTCAACTCATATGAAAGTATTCCATACCAAGGAAAACACAAAAGTCTTTTATTTGCTGTACATAAAATGTTTATTTAGTATAGTTTATTTTTTATAATGTTTATTTCCATGATCCTTAAAACAGTGAGCCAAGTGAATCACCCTAGTTGTAAAATTGAATCACAGCACTACACACATACACCAAGAACAAAATGACACTGCCTTGATAGAGTAAATAAACATGCATAGCATGGTTTTTTTTTTAAATGGGCCAAACACCATTTTTTATCTTAGTTAAAGCTAATCTGTGGCCAAATATTAAACTTTCACACATGCATACTGGCCTTGTACATTTGTTTTCCATGTAAAGAAAGATACATTCTGCTATCAAGGTCCCAGCACCATGTTTAGGGGCAGGGATCACTGGATCATCCAGTTGACTCCAGTTGTCCCCCTTTGCCATGGTTGGCCAGTGTGAACAGTATACACACCAAGGTCGAATGCACTGCAGGTCCAAGAACAAGGTTTTTTTAGATGTCTTTCAATTGTTGCACACCACTTCATTTTACATGCATAATCGTGCAGTGCAGGAACACATGGGATGCTATTCTGGCTGATATCTCTAAGCCTTTTTTAAAAGCTCCCAAACCTGAGCAGAACCTTTATCTATTTGCTTTGTACCCTAGGCAGCATACACATGTTCAAAGTGACCATTTCCAGTGACATAAGAATGACAGATGAACAATTACTGTACACACAGCTCTGTTCTGTTCCATGGATAGGGGAGGGAGGAGAACAAGTGAGCGACACCCCACTGTGCTTCTCCCCATTGACCTGTACATTGGTCATTCACAGTCAGTCGTTAATGGACCTGTCCTGACCTTGGGTGAACGCTGTACCCATGTCAGATTCTCACCTCAGATTGCAACCTCCTGTCTGGCAAGACTAATTAGGACTTCTATTGCTGTACAGGTAGTCCCCGAGTTAGGGACATCCAACATAAGGATACGAACTGGGCTTCCCTGCTCCCTTCTGTGCAGGACAGAGGCTTTATAGGGGGGAGGGGGCAGTTTGCATGACTTGCAGAAGAAATCTTTTGCTAAACACGGCTGAGGTTGTGGGTGATCTTAAGAGAGGAGCTGATCTGTAATCATCTTGTAACTCTTTAATGATAAAGACAAACTCTGCATGCAGTTGTTTCTTTTTGCATATCAAAGCACAGCTTGCTCCAGAAGTTAATGTCTAGGCTTTTTTTTTTTCTTGCTTTGTTTGTGATTAACTCACAGTGAGGATTTTATACAGTAACTGACACCACCCTAATAATATGTTGAGACAAACATCCGTCCAAATTGCATTTATTAAAATAATGTACCTGTTCTGACTTACAAACAAATTCAACTTAGGAACAAACCTACAGTTCCTATCTCGTATGTAACCAAGGGACTACCTGTAATGCCATTTTTATAAATGTCAAAATGAGATTTTGAAGGCAACCATTTATTTTGATTACAAACCTAGATCCAACTCAGTTTCAAAAAGTATGAATATATCAGAGATTTTCCAGAAACACTATTTTATCTCTATGGCTTTTTTCCCCCCATTAAAAAAACAGCAAAACTTTGGAATGGTTAATTCAGGAACCTAAATCATATGTGTAGCCAAACTGTCCAAAAAACAAGTGAATATCTACCAATGTTTTTGAATTTCCCTATTGGAGAGCTGTTCCCATAACAAGTGTCCCTAATAAATATGTTCCCCTCACTTCTTGTTCTAGGGACAACTCAAACATTTTGGGTTTTACTTTACTTGCTTTCTAGATGACAATGGTCAATAGGATTGAATAAAGGTGAGAATCTCCCTAATGGAAGCACAGACAGCAATAAAAACCCAACATAAAGTCTTTGCCTTCCGTGCTTCAAAACTAAAAATAAAGATTTTGCCTGGATATACACTTTGAACTTTCAGAACACATTGATGTTTATGTCAAAGGCAAAGTACAAGACTACCTATGAATTGCCATTGCTGCAGATTTGTATTTTCACATATTTAACAGACAAACTTTTGTTAACATTTTAAATAAGAACAAGAGTTATTTTGAGGAGCAGTGACAGATATTCTAATCCTTGCAAAGTCTGCCTGTAATCTAAGCAGTGTCATGCTGGAAGAAAGGTTACTTTCTCAAAGCTTGGTTATTCAGAGAAGAAAAAAATATTGATTGGTTCAGAACTTGATTGTGCAAAGAAAAAAATAAAATCAAGAGACTCTTTTCTTTTCTGATTAAGAGGCCTTCTGCTCTCTCTCAGAAATAATGGAAAAAACTCAGATTTCAAGAGACAAGTGTATATAATGGCTATGTGTGGTAGTGTGGTGTAAAACCCTTGATTACCCAAGTTTTAACAAGTTACCTGATTAAACGACTTTTGTTCCTTGCTTGACTATCAGCAGCCACTGTAGAACATTAGCTGATTTGAGACTGTCCTTTGCTATCTTCACGAGAACATTAAAATGTAAGTAATAGAGCTTCTTTTCAAGATTACCTCTTGATTTGGGAGATTGTTCAGCATTTATGCTGTAGTTTGATGCTGTATGTTACTATATGTGAACTTTCTTTCTTTGTGATCTTGCTTTATAGAAAATGACAAGCAAAGGCAAGATCAAAAATATTATAACCAAGATTATATACCAAAGTGAACATTTCATTTGTAAATCTTTTGCATTCTTTGCTTTCTCCTTTCTGGCATCAACATTCTATTATACTTTTAAATAAAACCTTTCTGTTTTATTGCATGCCTTTTTTCTGGACCCATTGACATCATGGCTTTGTTTTTTTTTTGTATAATGCATGTACAACATGGCTATGGAAGAGCCCACAGAAGGAGCGAATTATGTTTTCAGGATGGAAAGTACAACACACTGCCTCATTCATCAACTCATATGTAATGGGATGCTCAACCGCCATGATTGAAATAACGGAGCGGTTGAAAAAGGAGGGTCAGGAAGAATAGGGCTTGGAAGGAAAGGGCTGGATGATGTTAGATATCTATCAGTCAGGAAATGTTGCTCTTACAGTCCGGATTAGAATGTACAAAATTCTAATTCTAATTTGAAGCCTTTAAAACTGTGCAACCCTGAAAGTTTGAGTGGATTTCAGCTTTACCATTACCTATGTAAATAATAAATAGTTTAAAAGGAAGCCATTCATTGGCAGCTAGGCACACAAACATGATCTGGCTGCAGTTGGTAAGTGTTCTGCCTTCAGATCTCAAAGGAAGAGTCTTAATGGTCCAATACCATATAGTGCTTGGCCAGATGTAGTTATAAAAGTTCAATAAACATTTGATTTCTCCAGTTTCAGCTGTAAATGTTCCAAATGGGCAAATGTTCTCCCATGTCTACAAACATCTATAAGCTAAACCAGTCATCTCCAACTAGCTATATTTGTTGCTTTCTATGTGCCATAAATGCTTTATTTGCATCTCAACACAGGAAATTCAGGAGAGCATGATGGCACTTTGATGTGTTATGAACGAGCAGTACTTATTCCTAAGGCTTATGTCTAAGTATTGTTGCTACAAAACATGTCTGAATGTCAACTCAGCTGAATGACATACCATTTACTACTTTTATTTGTGAGTATTCTCTAATATTTCTAGAACTAAGCAAGGTCCAAGGAACGTGTGGCATGGCTTGTGTGGAATCCCAGGGGACAACAGGGCTGTATATGCATAGCTCCATCTGTGTTTAGGGGACTAGCATGTTTATACAAGATGCACTACACAGGATGTAAATAGTAATTTTAAGCTCTTCTGCTGCTCCTATATTTTAAAAAAATCCATTTTATGATGATATCACATCTATCACATAACATCAAGTTACACAACCAAACTGAAATAATAATCCTACCTCCTCCAGACATGCTGGGGGTTTTATAAGAAAAAAAATGGTAAACCCCTAATGCTCAAAGTTGTCCTCCATTTAGGTGTATTATCTCACACACCCAAATTATGCATTTCAGACACAACCCTTCCTAGCAATTCATAGCTCTGAAGGCATCCAAAACAGCAGAAGAATTCGTCAAAGATATTTCAGCTGTTTGCATGTGCAGTAGGCAGCTGCAGACAAGCTTTACCAGCCACACTGGAGAGACTTGGTTGGAAAAACGCTTCCCCGGTTATAAAACCTTTCACAGCATGACAATTTGGAGATCTCAGACAGCAATCACATATGGCAAAAAGAGGCACTAGAAGGTCAGTTGTGCCACAAAGCAAAGAAAGAATAGCACAAACACAACAAAGAAATTGTTGTCTTGCCTATAAATAAAAAAGACCACAAAGCTAAAACAATTTTTAAAAGAGAAAGGTATGAATACTAATCACAAATAAAGATTCATATCAAAATGAAAAGTTGTGTGGATAGGGTACATACATCCCATGGAAATTGTTGACCTTTTCTACATACTAACCCAGGCAAACATTAGATCCTCACTACAGATATAGGTGATTTACTTAAACAAATGACATATAAAATTGTCATGATGTATTCATGTCACTAATCTTAGGTAACACAATCGCACCACATCAAATCCATAAACTTGCCATTGTTCAGGCTATATGACCTTTGCTTATGCCATAGGGGATTACAAATAGGTTGTCCACTTGTCTCCACACTTAATTTCATTTGATATACTCCTGAAGAACTATGTCCACATCCAGTGCATGTGAAAGCAACACCAATTCCAGAACTAAGTGAAGGAAGAAAATTATTTCTTTCACTTAGCTGAGTTGGTGGTGCCCCTGCTTAAATATTTTGGGTTCATAGATTTGAAGTTCAAGATTACATGCTTTTGGTAAGAACCTCCTTACCATTGGAACATACAAAAATAAACTTGGCCTTTTTAAACCTTAAATGGTCTGGTTTTCTTTTTGCTTATTGTGTGTGGAGTGTCATAATGACAAGATGAACTAAAAAAGGTTTGGCACAGGATTTAAAATAATTTATTCCTCTGAACAGAAAGTAATTTAAGTTGGTAAATTTTTGTAACAAATAGCTGCTAATGTGCCTAGATCTGGCAGAAAAAAAAATCCTTAGATCAGTTTATGTCAAAGTGCACACATCTACAGTCAGTAAGAGGTAAGAATTATTATTTGCTGTTCAAAAGGAACATAAGAGTAAACTAGTTTTCCAACATATAGCCAAAGACTTCACCTTCTGGAACAGTGCTTGGTGGAAGGATAAATCAAAGATAGCGTTGCTTGGCCACAGTAGCAGTAGACATTTGTGCCACAAAGAAACTCATAATACTAACCATAAAGCATGACGACTATGATAAAAATCCTCTTGATGAGAATGTAAGACCATTTATATAAATGCTGATCTGGAATGGATGTTTCAACACAAATATCATCTAAAGAACACTAGCAAATCCACCAAGGAATGGCTCAAAAACAATGAGAGTTTTGGACTGCCCTAGCCAATGCTCTAAAACACATTAAAATATTGTGGAAGGGTCGGAAGCAGACAGCTCAATGAAACCTTTAAGCATCAAACAGCTTGCTAATGAAAGATATTAGCATAGAGAAGACTGGAGGACAATTTTGCAACACACCTACAACAATTATTTTCTGCTAAAATGGGCATGACCACATTTTGAGGTCAAGTGTGTACAAGAACTGTACATTTCCTTGTGTTTTATTTAAATAAATCACCTTTATCTGTAATCACTATTTGAATAATCTAATATGTAATATTGCTTTTATTTGCCAAAGGGTTTTGCAATTCCATCCAATTACTACTGGGATTTAAAAAGTTCTACGACACATCACAGCCAAACACATTACATCACATCTGTATTAAAAGTTCAGGAATGCATTGGTGTTATATCTCTGCCAGCTTGCAGATAGGACATTAAAGGAGTAACAGGAGACTGATAACAAATTCTCACTGCTCACTTTGCTTTCTCCTCCATTAAGCTTATTTTTTGTAATAAATATCCCACCTGATTTAGTCCCAGTGCTTCCCCTTTCTCTAAAGCAGCCTTTTTTCCACCCTTTGTCATAAGGAAACCCTTGAAATAACATTACCGTCTTCATGGAACCCATATTATAATTTCTATATACAGATCACAGTATAATAATGTGGTGGTCAGTGGGAAGAATGTCACTCTTACGGATAGTCAAAAAGATCATTGGTGTCAGTGGTAAGACACCTGAGGGGCACATTGCTCATTGGTCAAACTCTTATCAACCTCTGGAGGTACCCTGGTTGAGAAATCCTCCGGGGGATTACAAGAGGTTTATACTAAGTTAAATTCAGGCACTTACACTAATTATACATATAAAAAAAAAGTATTTATCCATAGTTGCCTAAAAGTGTGTTTTTTTAGATCTGCCTAGAGTTTGACTTTAGGATTTAGGTCTACCATATTAAAATCTTTAATCTGAGATGTTATCTGAAAATATTCAACACATCCATATCTCCGTTTTCACAAACAACACATAAACAATATATTTTCTTTGTTTGCTTGTCAATGGATGTATTTATGGGAGTTTTTCACAGCATAACTGAAACACAAGTGTTCCGATTTCAGAACATCACTGGTAGCAAGTGCTAAAAAAAATGAGATGTTATCAAACATGGCTGTCTGAAGAATTATATGGCACAGATTAACATCTGCGACTGCAGACAGGTCTAATCTGTCTTCACTAACATAGGACATATGATGATACTAATAGTATATCTGTTCTGCAAACTCTGTGTCCTTTCAAAGAACAAAGAAGTTGGACCTTGAATGAAATACTGGATGAAATAATGAAATAATGGATGAAATACTCCCTTATCTAACGAACAAAGTTTTTTTGTAATCTATCAAATCAACCAAATGTACTCTTACCCCTTACAGACAGTAAACAACATTACATTTGCAAGTCTTTACCAAGATCACATTTTAGATATGTTTAAAGCAAACCTGTGTGCATTTAATACAATCATTATAGTACATAGCATGTAATACAATCTGTACTGTGGTATAGGTGCATCTCATATGTAATATGACATGCATCTATGATGTACATATGGTTCCCTATCTTTTTCCCATCTGCTCAGCAGGAAACCTGCCCTTCTGTATACAGATGCACTTAGGAGTCATCCACATTTGCCATAAGCTGGCTCAAAGTCAATATTGCATTTGCCTGATTTATGCCTGAATAGAATCACGTTCACACAGCATCAGGTACCATAGACACCACTGATTACATTAAACATCTTGTCAAAAGTAAGTAACTTACAGTCAAAAATTTGTATGTGAAGCCTAAACTTTTTATGCAGATACCACTGGGGAGATTTCAGTTTACTTCAGGTCACAGAGATACAACAGAAATCTTGAGTTATTACCTGTTAAGTCTTTTTGCAAGAATTCTCCAGGGTGATTCACTAGGAAGATGTGGCCTTATCCACCTGCAGGAAACACAAGGCAAGTTTAAAAGGCCCCTAGGAGCAATCACAGTTACAATATAGGAAAAAAACAAAAAATCCCAAAAAAGGACACAAGCTAACTATCCTGGGGCATGCTTGGAAATAATTTTTAAGGTAATAGTATAATTAAAGAGGAAGAAGAAAGAGGGCTCTTTTTAGGCACCAAGGATAAAAAAACTATTTTACACTTTATTGAGTACAAAAAAATCATTAAAAGCATAGAACAAAGTTTATAGATGGATGATATATATCTATATAACCATATAAAAGCTAACTAGAGAGGTTGTACACAATCAAAAAATCCCATTTTTAAAGATGTATATTGGGGGAGGGTGCTTTACTGTATCTTATTAGCGACGCATTTGGCCCACAGGGTGCTTCATCAGGGGATCTCTGAATAATACCTCTGGGAATAAAAAGACATTTAGGTAATATTGAGTTTTCCCTAATAATCTCCAGTAAGGTTTACAAAAGAGACTACAAAGTTATAATAAACAGTTGGACCATAACCTGTCCTAGTTGACATATATGACAAAAACTAATAAAAGAAGCAAGAAGTTCTAGACCTCAATACCAGCTTTTCTGTACACGAGAATAGAAACGGTACCTTGCCAGATAAACCATCCATTTGGACATGCATCCCATAGTAGTTATTAAAATGTTACATAGTAGGTAAAACTAAAGAAATAAAAAAGGTATCTTAAGGGTCTAACAGCATTTTTTGTAAAACCAGGTATGGATCCCACAAGAAAATGAAGAGGATCCACATGGAAGATTATCTGCACATAGGCTCTAACCCAGAAGAACATGGCGGATGGTTGTGATACAAGCTTGAATGGGTGGAAACCTGACCTTTGGTAGAGCTGGGAGCCAAATGCTGCTATAGATTCAGCTGTATACAGAGGAGGATTTACTCCATAGTGACCGAACCTATCCTAGGAATAAATACCTTTGGAACTTAAATACTGCAAGAGGTAGTGTTTGTAGCTTTGACCCTCATACGAATCAGATTGAGACAGAAGATTTTGTTGATCCGAAAAACTCCCTGAGAGTCTGCAAGTGATTTGATAATATAATTTATGGGGAAAAAATCTTTCTAGCTTCTAGACTTTAAAAAATGAAATATTTAGGAATGCCTCAGTTTCTTAACTTGGGCTTTACTGCTATAAAAAAAATCCTGCTAACTATGTATGTTTTTGATATGCAGAAGGACATGCATTTCTATCCCAGGAAACAAATAATTCCTCCACCACTACATGACTTCCCCTGAAATGTTTAATATATGCTATAGACACATTAATGTCCAACAAACTCCTAATCAGAAATCCATTCATTGGGATAGATACATTCACTGAGGTCACCACAACTGTTATCTCATCAGAGGGTCATCTAAG
The DNA here is from genome assembly GCF_032062135.1 of Pyxicephalus adspersus. Taxonomy (NCBI): domain Eukaryota; kingdom Metazoa; phylum Chordata; class Amphibia; order Anura; family Pyxicephalidae; genus Pyxicephalus; species Pyxicephalus adspersus. The sequence goes on from NC_092859.1 coordinate 130,601,129, forward strand.
AGCCCACAAGATAATTCCATCTAAATGCAAAAGGGCTTCAAATTAATTAGCACCCAAGTTTTATTGGACTAGGAACCAAGCTTTGCAGGTCTTAGACACATGGATCCAGGTGGTCAAGCAAAACCAACGTTAAGGTGACTTTACAATCACTTGTACTTTCCTACAAAGATGTCTCTTGAAGTTTATGTGGATTTATAATTTTACTAAACTATTTATTTACTTTTATTTATATATCACTGTCATATTACACACGCTTTACAAAGTCTAAACTCATATCACTAAGTGTCCCTCAAAGGGGCTTACAATCTAATGTCCCTACCATAGTCATATCAATAATAGAGTTTAAGAAGTGCCCAGGGGAAACCCACACAAACATGGGGAGAACAAACAAACTCCTTGCAGATATCTACCTTACACAGGTGTACCACCAGGAGACCCAGGTGAGAGCTAAGCCAGGATGTTTTCATTACAACAGATATTAAGTTATAGCCAACCAAACCACACATGTCCTAAAAAGGATCTATTCCACCAATGGTGGGGTCCTTTAAACAGAATTACAAATAAGTTAACTATGGTTTGACAGAGTCAAGTCATAACCAAGATTGAGTGAATGGCAAGACTTGCCATTGAGAGTCCAAGCATAGAGTATTTACAGGACTTCAAAAACTCAAATTGCCTGTCAATTCCCCCTTGCTATATTTGTTTAACATTTACATTTTAATCTGTAGCTCTTATCCAAAGCAATGCATAATGTAACATTCTTCAACTTTGGAGGCCAAAATTAGTTATTATTTACTTTATGACCAATTTGAATAAATGAATTGTATTGACAGTTTTTAAAGATGTAAAAAGTACATTGAGTTTATATATAGGTTGATATTTGGACAAAAATGTGAAAAAGAGTTTTGTACATTTTATTAATGCTGCAATTGTATCTAACCATTTACAGTAGTAAACACAAAAACAATGCCGTCTTTTTGCCGCACTGACCCCCATGCTTCCTATGACCCCTTGTGCTCCAGAGAATCCTATTTTTCTTTCTTTACTTTTCCTGTTACCCTGTGTATTGCCCATGCTCCTATGACTCCTATGTGTACTTTTTGAAGTTTTTTCAGTTACCATCTCCTGCCCGTTTCCACCTTCAAATGCTCACTGCCTTCCCACACCATTGGCTTATTTCCAACTCCAGGATATTCTGATGTTTGGTATCTGACTATGACATACCAAGTAATGGTAGCTCTAAACGGCCACAACCAGGAAGCCATACACAGCAAATTCCATCACAGCAGATCATGCATTGGCCCCTTTTAGGGCTAACACCCTAGGCATTATAGAGAGTAACACCTAATGGGTTGAACCCAGGAATGAAAATGATAAATTTTGTGGTAGTCATTTTTGTCCAGACAGTCCAGACAGTCCACCTGAGCCACCTCGACCTGTAACTCCCCCGGTTTCAAGGACAGATGCCTTTTTTTTATCGAAAAGTGGTCCAGAGCCATCCTTAATTTCTTGGCTTGGAAAAGTGATGGAGTGCCTGTCCCACCCGTTCCTTCCAGGACACTCGGGGCCTGGACCACAAATAAAGAACTGCAAATCTGCTGCAATACAATTATTCATGATCCTATCCAGGCCATTAAATCCTTTTTCCAGGCACGAGTGAGGTAGGTGATGCCAAATACCCTCAAAATTTGGCATCTCATATTTAATTCAACTACTCTGTATAAAAACACACACATATATATATATATATATATATATATATATATTTATATATATATTTATATATAT
>NC_092859.1:130604973-130655287 GCF_032062135.1 Pyxicephalus adspersus
ACAATATAAGAATGACACCCCTGTTGGCCTTGCTTCAAAAATCCTAAACTTAATTGTCAATTTTGAAAACATATAGCTAGCCACAGCTACAGCAAGTTAAATAACTTCAAAATACAAAAGGGTTTGCAAAGAAATGATACGTATCCTATCAAATTTTAACAAACATGGAGTTTTCCTTTAACAGCGAAGTTCCCCTTATCTGTTTTTCTTTCCATATAACATTGGAAATGTCAGTAAAAATTGGAAATAAGGCCATCAAGTTAAATGACCACAGAGATGTTGTCTCGTCAGTGTGATTTGTGGCAGAAAAGGAAATTGGAAGGGCATAGGAGGGCATGTCATTAACTTTACTAAAAGTCTCTTGTGCCCAAGTTTCCATCGCTATGAACATCCCTGCATCTCTACCAGTAAATCAGCCAGTGCTTATTATTCCACTGTAGGTGGTGTTAGTCGATAAGATTCTTCAAAGTTGACATCCTAATTTTTATAGATTCCTAGTTGTTATCTCGCATTTCCAAAGTTCATCTGGTACAACGATCTAAGAAAGGACCTAGTTATGAGCTTTCAATGCATCAGTAAATCTCTGAAAACCACAAGGCAGTCTCACGTCTGGAAGTAGGAAATGATAAATCTAAAAATATCATGTCATTTAGAGGAAAGCTTTTATACCAAGATGCAGACAGGAAACATATTTATCACACTGGCTTGCTAAATGTATCCCCTGCAGAATCACAAAATCTATTTTCCTGATGTAAATGCTTGCTTTGGTAGAAAGGTGATTGCTCAAAATTTACTTTACAAAATCTAGATTTTTATTCCAAAAAATATAGTTAATGACTAAAGCAGTTACTTGAATATGTATAACAGGCTAAAATAAGTATTAAAATCAAAGTCTGCTGAGGGTTAGAAAAAAATATAGAGATGAATAAAGAGAAGTGTAAAAGAAAAAATACATTCAGATATGGTAAGAGTCAATTTAAAAATACTGCATTCATAAAAAAGTGCATGTGATGTATTACCCATTATATGAAATATATTGATAATTCCTAAATTAATAAACCACATGCCCCACAACAAAAAGAGCTCTATACCCCACAAAAGAACACCTACTATATTATACTAGTATTTTTTAGGGAAGGGATGTTCATTTTTTGCCACTCATAATTACAATAGGGTGAGGCAGATGTGTGCAAATCTATATGCTCAGAATTAATAATCCTTGGATAAGTTAAAGCACAATGCCTGGCCAAAAAAGGATCACAGTCTAATATTTTGTTAGACCATCTTTAGCTTTGATTATGGCATGCATTCACTGATATATCATTTCAATAAGCCTATGCAATGTCACAACCTTTACCAAAATTCTATGAATTTTTTAGATCTTGTATTAATGATGGGAGAGGCAGACCACTTTGCAATCTTCTCCGGCATATCTCATGGATTCTCTATAGGGTTAAGGTCTGGACTCATGGTGGCCATTCCTTGTGAGTAAAGTATGTCTCATACTCCTGAACCATTTTTTCAGAATCTTACCATTGTCATTTTGGAATTTGTCCTTGCCATCAAGAAATAACCCCATTGATGGTAAAAACTATTCATTTGGTATATTCAGGTAGTCAGATTGCTTTTTTGGACCCAGATTAATTTTGTTGAACCTAGACCTAGAGTAACCCCAAGTCAGGGTTTCTCATACAGAGATCCATAGAACCCTAGGGTTTCTCCAGAGGTTGCAAGGAGTTCATTGTGCAAAAAACAATTTGGACTTCCCAAGTCAGTTAACTGACACCAATATTCTTTTTGGCTATCCATAAGGATTGAGGATGGCGACACCGGGACGTTTTCCAGGCAGTGTGGGACCCAAAGAGGACACCAAGGGCTCTGCAGAAGGAAGAGTGTAGAGTACAAAGTCTGTAGTATAAAAAATCAAAGTCAGAATTCTGTAAAGCAATAGTGAAAACCCCTGATTCTCAACTGTTTGCATACTCTACCTTCTGATACTTTAACATACTTTTGCTATTAGCTTGAAATGCCTCAAAAATGCAAACATGGAACGGCTTTCTTTCTTAAGCATATTTTTACTATCCAAGCTACACATATTAGGGTAGACTGAGGTGTCCTATAGGATGTTGGGATACTTAAAGGTGTACCAAAGTTCCTGCTTTCTGTTTGTAGTTGCATTCAATGGGATTCCTTGCCCATTTTACACTCCAAGTTTAGGATTGAACTTCTCCTTCCCAGACTGTAAAATGTATCACCAAACGTTTTCTTTTTTTTTTTATATAGCTGCAGAAAATACTAATGACAGAAATCCAATGTTTTCCCAATGTCCTTTGAATACTTGCAGTGTTCTTTCAAGCACTATTATCAGCCTTGCTAGGTTACAAACTGCAGATTATCTCCTTTTCAAGTTCTGGAAGAGGGTGAAGTGTTCTGTAGTAACATTGCGGTTCCTACATAGATACAACACAATAAGTAAGTGTGTCACCCTAGGGCTGGAGATATGTTAGTGGTAGGATCACCAGTGGAAAAATCCAGATAAAGGAAAACAAGTCACCACATCTGAAGGCTGGTAAGCTGCAATAAATTAATTTTTGTTGTTGGGTTCAGCCACATTTTAAGGTAAACACTGTATAAGCACAATATTTACCTTTAAAAATGTAAATACTGTATTAGGATAATGATAACTGTGGGTTCAGTTTTTTGTTCAGATAGCATACTATAATCAACCGTCAGGTTTCTCACTAACCTCAAACACATAGATCTCCATGTCTCTGAACAGGCTGGTCCTGTACATCACTATATTCTTTTATCTGTCAATAATGCTGACCTGAAATTATTAGGAGATACAACCAGAGAAACTCAAATCATCTGCACCCATCTTACTTCTGGCTCGCTGTAGATATTTTACCATGGGTTTGATTTACTTTTGGAGCTTAGGCTGTTCACCTAACAAATGAATTATCTCTTCTGGAAAGGTCATTCTGAGCAAAGAAGACCAAATTGTGTAAGCAAATGTAAAAGAATAGGATTTGGCTTGCCTGCGATTGGATGAACGACAAGAAAGTCAATGGAAACCAAAATCATTAAACCACTGAGGTTTGGATTCCAAATCTTGCTGAAGTATCCAAGTAAGAAACTGAATTCACAGAATGATTGAACTTTCTCACAACAACTAGTAGTGTGTTTGATCCCCTTGTATGTACTCCCAAAAACATCTGGGCATGCTTCTGATGAGACGGTGGTGGTGCCATGAGGAATCTTCTCCCAGACTGGGATGCAGGAATGAGCTCCTACGCGGTCTGTGGTGCCACTTGATGCAGTCAGATGCATCCATACATAATGTCCTACAGGGTTTCTATTGATTCATGTCTGGGTAATGTGGGGAACAGTCACTGGCATTAATTTCAACATTAATTCAGGAACTGCCTATATCTTCTGGCCTCACAAGGGCGTTGTTTTATACCAGGTGTACAATTTCGGCCTCGCTGCACAAGCATAAGGTCTGACAATGGATCTGAGCAAATATTAACCTCCTATATATATATACATCAGGAAGGTGCACTTTGGGCGCAATCCATACTAGTCTAACACTGCAAAGTACTGTTACGCCAACATGTTTCCCGAATCAATTTCTGGAGAAGATTTGACTAAGAAACATACAGGTAAAATTTATGAATTAGGGATCTCTTCTAAGCATGCATTCAATAAGGAAAGCTGTAGAGCTACAAGTTTTAGAAAAAAAGCAAATGTCAAACTCTAGTATATGCAAATTCTAGGAACGGCTCCACCGAGTTACAAATAGTTGTTCATAGTTGTATGTGACAGTAGTTTTATGTTAAAGTGACTTTATTCTCACCTCATTCATTGATAACTTACACCAGAATGTTTGTGAGTACATCACGGTGCAGGGGTACAAAGACCAAAGAAGACAAAATGTTATTCACACCATTAAAACTCATTTATTTCACATATTTAAGGTATACAAGGTTGTAACTATAGAAATAGCCAGGCAAAGTTTGCACTACAGGGGTGCAATGCATTGCATGGCTTTAAAATCATCAGTCTAGGAGGTAATAACATTTTTCAAAGACATTTGAAAAAAAAAAGTTCATGCAATGTAATATTTCCATTACAGCAATCAATATGATGCAGTGCAAATTATAGCTTTCAAATGACAGGATGACAAGAGCTTAGTATTAAGATTTTCTTAAAAGTAAAACAATCATAAATTAATACTTATGTGAACAGAAGACATTAAAGCTGATGCCCATTCATACATTTTCTAAAGCTTTCTTGCAAATAACCTGGCAGGACCACATGTAATGTACTTTAAGTAATGACACCAGCTCAGAACTCTGGCATCCTCCTCATCGTACTGCAGAAAAAAAATAAATTCATAGTGCATTGTTGGCACTATGTTTAGGTTTCCTGCACATTTTTTTTTAAATTTCACCTCTACAAAAGGGTTATTTTTTTGACAACACTTAAGGCAAATTATGTAAATTAAGTGAGGGCAAAACATCCATTTAGAACTAATTTTGAAAGATTTCAGTGTGGATACTAAGATTGCCTTTCTCAAAATATACAGAATGAAAGTAGCCAAGAATCAAAGTTTTCTTAAAATCCTGTAAAAGATATAGTTAAACTGTAAGAATTTTTTTTCAGCAAATAGGAAGTAGAAGGAAGCAAGAGACTGGGGTGGCAAAAGTCAAATATATATTTGGCATAGTAAATCATATGCCGTAATCTCAGGTGGATAACAATCAGTGATCATACGTGAAGTACAATTGGTTCATAATACAAAACATGTTCCAGATAAAGAAGACCCTAGCGGTTTGTCCAGACCCTAGCGTGACAATAGTGATAATAGGTAGCGATACCTATTATTGTAACAATCTCACCGTATCCTCTCCAGCGAAACGCAACGGGATAGAGACATTATTCAACATCTGCCTGTATAATATAGGCTTAGGCAGTCATATGGTTGGTTACTGGGCACTTTCTTATGTTAATATACATGGGGCCACCTAAACTCCTTTATCTGATACATGTTTTGTATTACGAACCAATTGTACTTCACGTATGATCGCTGATCGTTATCCACCTGAGATTACGGCAAACAATTTACTATGCCAAATATTTATTTGACATTAGCCACTTGAACCCCAGTCTCTTTGGGTCTTTCTACTTCAAATTAAAGTATAAATCCCTGGGGCAGCAAATCTTAATAATCAAAGGAGGGTTACATGTTTTCTTTTATATAACTTTTTTTTTCAGCAAATAGGTAATTATGCACCAAGACGTTGCAGGTGTCCTTGGCTTAGGCCAAAGTAGGTCAGTCTGCAGTGGATATACTTAAAGAAATGATAATGAACACTCCGCATTCAATATCTGGCTGTTGCTGAAAAAGTTAACAAAATCCTGTGCTGTATTACAAGATATAAAAAATTTACATAGGATATCTCTTGCTTCTCATCTGAAACTGCCCCCCCAACCCAAAGTCTTTTCCCCATGGTTATCTATGCTGTGGTTGCAGACCTAACCTCACCCCTGCAACACTGTACCAATAGTCCTGCATTGTAAGTAAGGATGCTGAGGGGCCATCCACAAACTAAAATGTTGGAGGAAAAATAATTGCCCCTGGTAGAGTATAAATAGAGGTAAATAAACGTTTTACAGTTCTCTTAATCAAAAGTGAAAACTTGACCCCTGTAGGAAGGAGGCAGTCCCATTGCAAAGTTAGTTTTCCTATTTAAATGGAGTTCTGCTTTAAAACAATTGAGCATATATTATTATACTAAAACAGGCTTCTTGGAAGATATCCAATTAGAATTTGGCCATAGGAGGAGTAAGTAGAGTAACAGATATGCTCATCACTGTAATGATTCTCTTTCATCTGAATTGGAGGGGGGGGTCTGAATTGAAGGTGAATATGGCAGTGGAAAACCTAATCTGTTCTCTTTTTACAGGCTATTTTTGGCCGGAGTTCAGCTTTATAACGGTTAGTAGATTCATATATTTTAAATAGCAACAATTAATGGTTAATTAGCACAGATTCATATTTTAAATAGCAACAATTAATGGTTAATTTAATAGCAAACAGTGTGCATTATCAAATGGTAATCATTAAAACTACAAACAGTTCACGAAGACAATTTCTCCTAAGTACAGAGAGAAATTGGATCTCTATTTCTGTAATATTTTGGCAATAAATTGTTTCACTTGTTTCTCAGTAATGAAATAGGAGTGCACTGAATTCCTGAAATATAAAATCTTGACAGGCCAGGGTGGACTTCACTTCGCCTGGCAGTTACTCTCTAGTGCAATGCCCATGAAATTATAGGACCCAGGTGTTAGTAAATCAGTGAGGGATAAGAATTGCCAATGTTATTGATGCTGTCCAGTGCAAAGTTTGTAAAGGACATGCCCTGCCATGCCTCCAGTTACATGAGTCAGAAAGAATCAATACAAAATGTTTGTGTTAAATTCTCAACAAATATTTGTACCACTGCCATCCCTTTATACTTACTTTTCATTATACCAGATGCAATATCTTAGGAGGTAGGATAAAGGGTACTGGTTTTCTCCCACATCCAAATAAAAGCCATGTTGGTAGGTTAAAGTGAAACTAAATCCTGGGGATACACACCTGTCCTGATGTTGTGGGAGCCACTATCTTCTCTTTTATTTACCTCTATATCCTGATCCTTGTTCTTCTTCCTGACCATATTCACAAAAGTTCATTCAGCCCCGGCACCCCCAAGGGGAGTTGAGATTACCGGGTATCCTTGGCAGCAAACACATTTTTACAGATTGGCAGTAATCAGGCAAGCAAGGATACTTATTGCAGAAAGGGATTTGCCTGTTCTCTTCTACAATAAGGATCTGCCCAGTTTAACTTTAATTGGTTTTCTCCAATATTTGTCCTTTGACTATGTTAGGCACATTAGACCAGTGGTGGCCAGCCTTTTCAGTCCCGCGGACCACTAAAGTTTCCAGGCTCCTGACCGCACACGCGCGGGGAGCCGGGTGTAAATCAAAGGGGAGAAACCTCCCCCATAGTGATGTCATCATGACATAACCCCGCCACTCTTCCATCACAGATCTGAGCCTGCAATGGGGGACTGGGCGGGTTGTGTCCAGGGACACGGCCCGCCCACTTTACTGAGCCTGAGATTTGTACAGGGGACATGGTCTGAGGCTCAGGACGGTGCGCCCCGCCAGCGAGGTCCTTTTCTTGACCCCGCTCGGGGGTGCACCAGCCAAAGCTGCAGACCACCTGTTGGCGACCGCTGCATGAGACCTTCTAGGGAATGGTATTGACAAGACTATGTGCTGTGTAATATGTTGGCACTTTAGAAACATAAGATAAAAATAAGATTTAGTGTAGTATGACATTCATGGCAATTTTAACCTTTTGTGTAGACGTGTGTACTGACCAAAAAGGAGACAAGAAGCAAAAGGGTTCACAGATGAATTTGCCTTACAAAAAAGGGTCAGACCCTCTAAATGGGGACAGTTGGGAACTTTGCATTTTTTTATTACAGTTTCCAGATACTGCTTTGCCTTTGTGATGCAACATAATATAGCTAAAGCATTTCACCATTTGGCTTAATATTTTATTATTGTATGAGCGTAGGATGGAAAATGCACTAGAGAAAACGTTCTGTTCACACTCCATTTTATTTCAGTGAACAGCCAGAATAAAGAAAAAATGAAATAAAGACACTCACACCAATGAGAATAAAATATGTGACAGAATAGTATCTTTGCCATTTCTCTCTTACAGCAGCAAGAGTAAAAGGAACATAAAAAAATGTGCCACTTCATTTGACCTTTAGCTTCTCTAAAGCCTAGCAGGTGTTATGACAGTAGTCCCATGCTCCACAGAGGAAGATTATTAAAAACCTCTGGCTGGGGTGAGAGTTGGAGATGTGAGCCATGTAGGCACAGTAGTGACTTGTGCTGGGCTCTTTCTGTAATAGCTCTCTTCTTCAGTGAGCAGAGATTGTTTCTGTGCAAGATGCAATACCCATCGCATTTCAAACTTTAGCCGCTGGCAAATCTGTCACATCAGGAGCATTCCCCTATTTCTCTGACAGATTGGCCTAAGGCTGGAAGTTAATCTTATATGTCAGAAGAGTAGAAGGATAGAGAGAACACAATTACTGCACTAGGGCAACAATATTAAAACAATGTTCCAGAGAAAAGAAACACAAATGAGTTCCAACATATTCTTAATGTGCCATGATACTCCAGCAGGGGAATAATTAGAGTTTATATAGCAGTTCTATGACTTGTAGAATCTCCACAGTACACATCTATTACCACTTTTTAACTTATTGTGCTGATGATATTCCAAGGATACGAATCATTAGTATATGAAAAGTAAATGTACTATAGCACTGTCAGTATGTACATAACCTATTAAACCGAAGCAAAATATATTTATTTTTACAATTCTTAACTACATAGAAATTTAGTTTCCAATGCAAAATAGTTTTGCTGAAAAGAAAAAAAAGAGAGCTGTTAATGTTTGTTAGATAAACAACACATTTCTCGCAATTTTAGCAGCTTTAGATCATTAAATTTATTGTAATTCTTTTTTTATATATACATAAGCAGTAAAATATTTCCCTGTTTTGTACAAAAAATAGGTTCTGAAGTTGACTAGCCTGCATACACAACAAGCTTAATACAAGAGAATAAGACAATGCCTAAATTCAATTTACAATCTAAGGGTAGGGGTTTGTATTATACAATGGGTAGGAGAAACAGAACTGTGGCTATTAGGTAGTGGCTAAGAGAGAAAGGGCAATTGGTAGGGTTTGTGGTTTATGGAGAATGGGTAGGAATTACAGGGAGAAGGGGCAACCTTCGAGGATTCTTGGAACCATGTGTAAAAAGAGGTTAAGAGAGTGTGGAAGTAATTAGTATGGCACTGGAGGAGCGAAGAGGGCGGTTAGTTGAAAATGTATAGGTCCAAAACATACATGGTTTAGGACCAGTGGAGTTCTTTAAGAAGTAGATTAGGAGTGCTGCAGCACTTATAATAGATCGTAGAGATTAGAGTCTAGTTTTTGATCTACCAGAAAAGAGCAAGTTGTAGTACTCAAGATTATCAAAAAATAAGTGTTTGTACCATACATACTGTATGCAAGTTTTGGAGATGTCAAGCAAGTTCAAGTGGCAGCACCTAGAGATGTTCTGAATGTAAGAATGAAGGAAACGCAAAGTTAAAAGTGACATTAACCCATGGGACGTGAACAATGACAGAGATATTTACAGATGAAGAATTATCTGGTGTAGTGTCACCAGACCACAGGGCAGGGTGGCGGACCCTCCGTGTCACCAGCCTAGGGGATAGAGATGTGCACAGGGCCCAAAGTCTAAGCAACAGCCTGGTCTTCTACAGAGCCTCTAGAGGTGAGGATGTTTGCTGCAAGCTGCTGCCAGGTTGTGGCCCCTGTGCCTGCCAAAGCTGGTGACTGCTGACTAGCAGGAACAAAGCGTGGTGCCGGAGCAAGAGACAGAGAGTGGTCAGACAAGCCAAGGGTCAGGGCAGAAAGTGATTAGTAATAGTCAGGAGTCAAGCTGTGGTTGGTACATAAGCAAATCAGGAACAGGGGGCACAAACTGGAACAGCAGGAACCTGGGGGCAGAACCAAAAGGTTGTCCACGCAACTTCCTTTTGTCAGCCACTTCCTATAAGAGGGATATCGTGATTGTTGGGAGTCATGTGAGCCGCAGACTCCTAACCCACCAGCAGAGGGAGTGCTGGTGAAGAGCTATGCTCAGGTGTTGTTTGCATGGTTGTGCAGCGGAAATGTAAATGCTGATAGGGCAAGTCCGTTGGGTATGTTATGCAGAAGGTATGGGACTAAAGGTCAGGAGCCCTCACTCATATTTTGCACCGGTCAAGCTATTATATTGCTGTTTTATATGATACGATGATAATATATAAAACAAACATTGTTATTCAAATACCTAAGTTGGCTTTATTATTATTGACTGATACCATTATAAAAGCAAGAAGAAATAGCTGCATGTAAAGAGAACATCTACAAGTTATTTCAGGTAAAGCTAAACAGAAAATATTGAGAATAATCTTTTCAGCTCCACCCTTGTGAAGATTAGGTCTCTCCATTTGAAACTATTGAAATGTGTGCTAAGAAAAATATATGTCTTTCTATTCACCTACAAAGTCAAATGCCATCCTAGCTCTCAATTCATGGTGCGGAATATGAAATAAAAATTGCAGTTTGATAAAGTATATTGCTGGGACATTATTACACATATTGACATTGTTTGTCTTCTGCTTTGGCATTTCTCGATTTTGTTCTGTCAAAATTCACATTCACCTTTAAAGTGACTTCATTAATCCTTCCTCTCCAGCTACTCTCATTTAGCAGAATGTACAAGTCTAATCTAAAATATATAGCACTGTTTTGTTTTCAGAAAGGAGTTCTGTGTCAATGTGGCTGTCATAGGGAAACTTTTAGCAGCAAACTAGCGTACATCAGTATTACTGCAGTAGTGTTAAATGATGGAATATATTATGCATGTCGAACGAAAATTAAAATATCTTCTGCAAATGGTTTGTATGTTATGCAGCTTTCCAGACTTCTTTTTTATCTACTCAGTATTTTTATCTAATCTTAAAAGAAACCCGTACAGAGCGCTCCTTTACCTGGGCAGCACTGTGGCTCAGTGGTTAAAACTCCGGCCTTTGCAGCGCTAGGTCCCAGGTTTGTAGGTTCTCCACGTTTTTGTATGGGTTTCCTCCGGGTATTCTGGTTTCCTCCATGTTCCAGAAACATGCAGTTAGGTTAATTGGTTTCCCCCCCAAAATTGACCTTAGACTGTGGTAAGGACATATGACTATGGTAGGGACATTAGATTGTGAGCTCCTTTCCTAGTGGCATGACTATGGACTTTGTAAAGTTGACATTGACATTGTTCTCTTTGCTAGTGCTGCACAGGCTCTCCAAAGACTGCAAATTGTCCTTCAAAAAGTTTCATAAGCCCATGTGGATGTTACAAATGGGCACAGGTCTTACATGAGGGTCAAGCCGGTTGATGTAAGTGGATCAGATTATTTAGGTAGGTCTTGAATATACACAGTTGTTGGTAAATTTATAGGTGATAGAAATTGTGCAATTGGATTCACATTGTACATGCTCTGCCTATGGCCATATTATCCTGAATGCGCCCAATCTCATCTGATCCCGGGTAATACTTGGGATAGGAGACATTCTCTACTTTAGACAGAGGTGTTGCAGATCCCCTATTGGTCCTGGTTTACACCTTCTTGGCTGCAGTAATTGTATGCTGTGCACTGCTGTATGCATTTATTTAAACAGGATGGCTACTGCACAGCAATGCATAAAAAGTAGTACATGCATATCATCATTTTTGCAGTGCTAAATAGACTATAGGCTGTCATTGAGACAAATGCTCCAGATAGATAGTTTAGGTAAAACAAGAAATATTCCTTTTTTGTAGCCTAGACATTTTGGCTAAATCATTCTCGGTAATACAAAACAGAGACGCGGGTATTTAGAATAAAGCGCAGCTGCAATTTTGTTTATTTACAAGGGAGACCATTATCTTTTCAAGAGACTGCCAAGCCAGTTCTTAGCTATAATGTGATTTTGTAACTATAAATATCAGCAGAGTTTATCTGCTCATTCATTATGCTTTAAGTAACTCCACATGTTGCAATGTAACTTATTTATTCCTTTTTCATATGTGACCTTCACAATGCATGCTGGTTAAACAATTATCTTGAAAAGCGCCATACAATTAGGGTTAAATGACTAAACATGCAGTTCAGGGACTAAGAGAAAAAAGAAAAAAAAAGCTGGAACTACTGTAAAAAACAAAACAGAAAAAAACAGCAGGTTATACAATGTTCCTGTATTACTATCTGAATAACAAAGACCTAAAAGAAAGTTAGCAGCTGCCCTTTACCATTACTCAAGTCTTATTTCTGATTGGAAATAATAGCAGAACAGTGTATTACAATGGCAAGTAAATATTTGTATTTTGTTAGCTTACCACTCAGACCGGCAAGTGGCTGCTGCGAGCATGAGGCATGAAGATCACATATGAGCCTGGCCGAGCAAGTCCGGACATGAACTCCGAAATGGTCCTCACTGGCCAATGAAAAGCCCCTTTACACTGCATGGTGATTGATGTATATGAACCTGTTGGTAAAATACAAAAAAGACAATAATGGGGGCAGATGTCAGTACCAGCTTTTGAAGTCATCTAGTGTTGAAAGCTACACAATTTTTAAACTTTACAAAACTATCAAATTTAATACAAAATAAGCAAGGCATGCATTATAAATTATATATTCCTCTGAAAATGTACTGATGCAAAAGACAGTCAAAATAAGAAACAAAGAATAGAACATTTAGAATTCACATATAACAAGAAAAATGCATATTTGGCATGTTTACGAGGCATTTGAAATCACTTTCAGAACACTTTAATAAACTTTTTTAATTTTAAATATTTCCATATTGCTTTTTAAGTGTCTAGGGCAGCATTTCTCAACAAGGGTTCCTCCAGTGGTTGCTGGATCAGGGGTTCCCTGAAGAACTGAAACAATTTTCAAGGGGTTCCTCCATGTTTAAAGAGTCATGAGAGCCTGCTCTATGTCATGTTTGGGGAGTGCTTCCCTTGAATGGTTTGGGCCGCAGTGTACTGTTATAGTAATATGATTCTTCATTATGACCTTTAGCACCACCAAATAATTGCAAAAGCATAGAAGTCCCTGAGACTGCTTCAGGAAAGTTGAAAGTCGTTTACAAAATATATTTTTTTAAGTTGTTGGCAATTTTGTGCATGATATAAAAGTGTTTGGCAGCTCTTGGTTGATTTATTTTTCTGGAAACCTTGATTTGCTTAGATTCAAAGGGCTTGTTGATATTTGCTTTTAGTGGAGTCACTGAGTGGCTGCCTATCATTTATTTTTACTCCCCATGCCCCGGTTACCTCCCCATGTGTGTTTTGGGGTACACCTGGATCTCAACATATACTTCTTAGGCTACACAGTTAAACAGTGTTATTGGTTCTCCTTTCTACTCTATCAATGTGCCATCTTGCTTGGGTTTGTTACTTAGCCACAAACACAAACAAGTAAACTAATTTTAGAAACCATGTCCATATTTTTCCCTACTCTGTACTCTTTAATAATTCAGTAAAAGCTTGTAAAAATAGCTGTACGAGCAAAAGAAAAATCAAGTTGGCCCAAAAACAGGTGCCTAGTGCTGCCAATGGTGCACTCATGTGCATATCATTGCAAGTTGCCATGTATGTTCCACAGTTTGCACACGTGCACGCATGGTCCTGGTGAGATTGAAGATCATGAATGCTTTGTGTTTTAGATTATCCCTCCACTTGTCTGTTTGGACTTCTGATATCCTGTTACCGACTTCAGCCTGTTCACTTGACCTTTTCCTACGTACTGCTCTGTACCACATTGCTCTCGATTTACCAACCCTGGCCCTCTATTTCACATCTGTTTACTGCCTCTGCACATCATATAAGGTTGTCCTGAAAGGTGTTTCGGTCTCTGACTTCTGTCTGTGTAGTGTGAAGTCCTGTGCATCCCTAAAGGTCAGATCACACTGCTACAGATACGCCCAGCACTCATGTAATTTTGGTGCCACCTATCACCTCCATCAGGTTCACCTGAGCTGAAGAAATAGGAGACTACCTTCACCATTTCCACCATCCACCAGGTATGTGACTACATGATAGTAGCCCTTTTCCAGAGTCTGATTCCCTCTTAAAATGATCCACACAACTAATCCTCTATGTGGGAATGTTTTTTTTGTGGTCGGCAGGCCCCTCCACATTACTGAGATGCAGTGGTGCCTCTGCCAAAAGCCAAGGGGACCAGTTGCCCCATATGGAATGGGAGCAAGCAAAATAAAGCTGGAAATATAGGATTCATTTTCGATCATTGCTATAAAATTGGGAGATTCATTTTCGATCATGGCTAAAAAATTTCCACTAGAACAATGTTAGAATATGAACACATGCATGCTTCACCACTGAAATCACATTCACAGGACAACCCCTCTTCTGTTGAGTCAATTGCCCCTGATTCATCAATAAAATCGAATAGCGCGATGACGTACGATTTCGGATCGCGAATACAAATGCGCGACCGATAATCCGATTCTGCTTGATGAATCAGAGGCAATGAAGTGAAGTTTGAATGAAATGTTCATTTTTTTGAGTTCTGTGGCAGAATGTTTTCACATACAATATTTTATTGATACAAACTCAAAAAGCACACATGCCAACCAAAGAAAACAGCATGGCACTCAGCTAACTTTAATGCTTAAAGCAAAATGATTTAGCTGTCCTTTTGGGTCATATATTATCATGATTATGCTGTGTGAAAAGCTGAATCTGGTATGTGAATAATAGCTGATTTATTTTATTTTCTACAAATGCTTTCTTTGGTACAAACTGTATATGTTTATTTCTTTAAATGTGATTGTATACAACCAATTACCATGTAATTCATGCAATTTAAGACAATTTACTTGTTTACCATGGTCACGGCTGTGCTTTTAACAGCATGGTAGAAATATATCATAGAAATAACTCCATTTAACTGACATTTCATGGTAATTTATATGGTTGCTAACTTTATCTTAAATAAAGCAAAACAACAACTTAAAAACTTACAACCAAGCACTCAAAATATGTGGCTCCAGCAGACATATTAATGAATTGTCCTGTAAAATGACCATGTTCTATGCTTAAACTGATTGTCACCCTCTATTGGAGTTTATGCCAACTATAGGGTGTCTAATTCTTGACTCCTACTGCAAATCTTTGTTGTATGAAGTACAAGATGTGAGCAAATAAAACAAACTAGTAAGGTCCCTTTTAGAGGATCAGTCTAAACCATGTAGTTTGGGGCTCCTAGGTGGCCTTACATGTGTCTGGGAGCATTTCACAGCACCACAATGGTCTATGTCTCCAGTCATCTAGCAACACCTGCAATGCAATCTCAGCTTCAGCCCAGTGCAGTTGGAATGCTGGAGTTAGATAAATGAAAGCAGCTGACCGTTTAAGAACAGCTTGAAGCTACATGAAAACACTGCAACAGCAACACAAACAAAACCATGTGTAAATGCATGGACAAAGTGATTCTCAAATGCTCCCATACTGTTGAATAGGAGCAATTGGAAGTGCAAAATAAATTTTTTTATTTTTCTCACTCATACAGTTCTCACTGTGAATTGGATATGACCTAACTATGCAAAATGGATGCTATCAGAACTAATGTATTGTGTAGTAGGGGGAATGTGATTTTTGGGCAGATGACAATTCTTTGGGACAAAGACTGGTAAAATAACTATTTTTTTCGGAGATTGGGGCAGCTTTTCTCAAGTAGAGGTCCACATATATATATTTTTTTTTAATTCAGGTTGCGGTGGGCAGATTTTTGCTTACTTTCTATCCCATGTTGAACAAGTAAATGGAACTAAAAGGCAAAGGTGACCTCAACACAAGATCAGACAGCACAACAGCAAACCCAAGTTATACCCTTTCCCATTCTGCCCTTTTTTTCCTCACTTTTTGTCTTAGACTAGAACTATTCTTACCTAGTCCGGGGTATGGAGTAGGGATGAGCGAGCAAGATTTTTAAACTCAATCTTGCGGCGAATATGGCCGTTCTCATTTAACGAAATTGTGTAAATTTGCCGATCGATATCGAATTTTTCTAAAAATTTTTCAAAAAGGCTTGTGGGCTGTGCTGATCAATGAATGCAGCCAGGGCTGCATTCATTGATCAGCTCAGTGTGCTATTCCCGGCACTAGTGGTCAAATGGGGACAAGTCCCCCCATTCAAAACCTCTAGTGCTCTCTGATTGGCTGAGGAAAGGAAAATCCTGATGATGTTCAAGTGTCCCAATTTACCCTCTAGTGCCGGGGATCGCACACTGACACGAGGATTCCAACACGAGGATTCCGAGGAATCCACTGCTATCCCCGGGCACTAGAGGTAATTAACCTCTAGTGCCCGGGGATCACACATAGAAGAATCCTCCTGTAATGATTTCCTGGAACGTCCGATGGTTCCGCTAAATCGGTTCGCTGAAATTTCGCAGACCCATCAGAAGTTCGAGGAAATTTACACAAGAATGCTTCGAAGACCTTCCACAGAATTTTTTTTTGTATGCCCTGTTGTACGCCAAGTATATGGATGGACACACTGAACATTATAAGCAACAAATCATTTTTTGCTCCAAGTTTGCTAAACTTAAGTAACTAAAAATTATATTGCTATCCAATCCGAAAATATTTTTGCATAGAGTCTGATGTCCTTTCTTTCATCCTTTCTTTACTGATTAGTTGGCTGAAGTCACTGTGATATGCAATACAGTGTGCTGTATTATCGCACAACTGAAAATTGCTGCAGGTGTTTGGGAGTTTTGCAATAAAAAAATATACATAGCATATTTGCACATTATGGAAGATTTACATGCAGCACCATCTAGCAGTGCCATAGCCACAATCTTTCACATTCCATCATTGATGAAATCTTTCTTTTTCCTTTGACAACTTTGGCTCGGCCAGCCAGATATAATAAAACTCTTGAGCATGTGCATAGAAGTTGTTTCATCCCAACATCAAATACATGCACAAGTTCCCCTAGTATTAAGGAAAAGAGACTAGAAGCATGTCAGGATTTCATGATGGTTCTGAGTTTTCCCCTACCGATCCCTATGCAGCAGTTCAGGTTTCCATAGACTGGAGAGCTTAGCAAAACTTTGTTTGTTTTTTGTTTTTTTTTATGGTCGCAGCTTTTTATGGAGTTTTACTTTAGAAATCAGAATGGCTGCTTTTTTCCCGTTTGTTTGTCTCGCTTTAGTCAGATACCTGTCTGGAACTGCCGTTTTTTACATTTAAAATTTTCTATGGTTATTGGTTTAAACAGTTGTGTTATCTTGCTTTTTCCAATAAAGTGTCCATGCCCCTTCCATGTACATATACCATAGGGTGCTCAAATTACTCTATGGGGAAACCTGGCAGACTCTTTTATAGCAGAAGAGACATACATACATATTTATGTGCGGTAAAAGCCTGTCTGCTATTTATTTTATATTTTTAGTTACACTTAAATAAGCTATGTCGGATTTGTAGACTGTTGCTGTATGTTAGCACACATTCATGTTGTATGAGCTGCCTGAACATATTCTGCATTAACAAACTGCAATGGTCCAAAGAAATGTGATTGGGCATCTTTAAATAATTGCAAAAACAAAAGATTCATAACACAGAACAAACAAAACCCAAGAACAATACATATTGTAAATGAACTGCAACTGACAAAAAAATCAAAGCAGCAGGGAAGAACTGAAATCATGCGGCTTAACTCTGTATATGTCGCCTCCTGTTAGGCTGTCTTGTAGAGAATGTGCTGCATGACAATCAGATGGAAAGATATAGAATGCCTGTGTGATTTCACAAAGTTACAGCTATTCAGACCCCATTAAAGGAAACCCATCATAAGAGACAATACGGGAGCTGTCATTGCTGATTTCCTTGTAAAAAAAAGTTAAAGTCAGTATTAAAGCCAAATGATCATCATGGCAGTCAGATAATGAGAATATTTGGAAGGAAATCAGCAATAGCAGTCCCTAGATTTCTTTTATTGCAGGATTTCTATGAGTAGGTGATGTGATCCAAACAGTGAGAGTCATTTTACAGGTTTACTAATGTAAACCCATGGATTACCATTGTGGAAAATCACATTTGTTACCAGATTCAGGATTTCTAAAGTACTCACTTCTGCAAGTCCAAAACATATAGGGCTGAATTATTCCTACTGAATGGTTGTACTCATCTTGGATGAAAATCTGACATGTGTACAGCAGTCCCCCGAAGTCATTCATCAATCCACCATGGTGAATCAATATATGATCATTTGGGAATGGCCACTGTGCATTTCAATGGAGGACAACACATCAGGCTTGCTGCTCACTCTTCCTCCCCTCCCTATAGAAGAGAACGGGTGATGTGTATACAGCGCTCCTTCACTCATCTGTCACAAACAAACATGAAAGATCGTTTCTGACAACAATTATCCTACGTGTGTACATAACTTTAGTCTAGGCCCCTAGAGACAAGTTAATCTCTTTGTTACTGAGGGATTTAATTATCTTTTTGCCAATCATCTCATTAGTATCACATTGATTTCAGTGTGCTGCTTATCAACTGTGTGCCAACAAATGGTTAAAGCTTCAAAGACATTTAAAAGCCTGTGTAGGTATAGGTGCCAATGGTATCCAACCTATCTAACATGTAAGGAACTGCTTTTGTAATGCAATGTGTTACATTAACATGCATGTTACTTACGTTAGCATGTTGCAGCGCCATTCATGTACTACAATGCAATACAGATATGGTATGCTGCAGAAAAAATGCTGCATGTCTATTTTTTATTCCTTACCTGTGTGTTGGAAGTGCATTCAAAACAATTGACTCCCATAACACATGTTGATGAAGAACCATGCATTAAAGCGTGTGCACAATGCACAAGAATGGTAAAGTATAAATAGGTCCCCAAAGAAACAAGAAATGTGGTTAGTAAATTGTCCTTCACTTTTTTTTTTTTTTTTACTCAAATCAGTCTTTTGGCGTTTCCACCTTTTACTATCAGGAAATTAAAATACCAAGTTGGTTGATAAAGGCAGTGGCTCCAGATTACTTTTTTTTCCTCCAGTCCAGCAAAATGACCCCATGTGATTTTTTAATACATGCTAATCAGTAACGATTAACTTAACATATAAAATGAAAACAATTTGCTTGTTTCTCATATTTCAACATTTTTTCTATGTAATTTTTTTAAGAAAGATTTTTGTTTTAGAATAAATGCTCATTACTCTCATTTTACATGTGCCATGTCTTTGTTTTGTTTAATGCCTCCGGTAAAATATTTCTGTGGGTTTAGATTTTCATACAGCTCGTGATTGAGCATCATCTGAGCTTAACTATTAAATACTTTGTTTTCAAGGTTTCCCCTGGGGGATTCATTCATGACCCATTGCAGTGAGGTTTGATGTATCCCCCTGAGGAGGATTAATTGCTGCATGTGGACAGGACACCCTGCCTCACATGATGAGGATTAACTTGGCCTCTCTCTCTTAGTACATGGCAGAGACAGCAAGGAGCTGCTGGGATCAGACCATGGAGGTAGCAGTTCTGGATGGAGGACAGGAGGGCAGAAGGAAAAGACCACGGCGGGCTGCACTGGCAACTTGCACCTTCATCTTGCTGCTGTGGGCATCTGTTCACCTTCTGTACCAGGCCTTGTCCTATGCGGGGTCTACAAAGCACCGAGTCCGGAGAGAAATAGGTCAGTGTCTGTCCTATCAGTATTTGTGTGGATTGGTAAAGGAATATATATATACACACATTCTGAGTCTGACATTCACTGAAACATTCACTGATGGAGAATATTCATGTTCATGTGTTTCAATGTTAATAATCAATTTTCCACCAGGAAATGTTTGAGTAAATGTCAGATTAACTCATTTATCAATACACCCCAAAAATTGGTCTTCCTATTTAAATCTACACCAAAGTCTGAATTGCAGGACCTTTGAGAACCTCTTGGTTGATGATGCCATCCCCCCTAGAAAACCTCCTAAAGGTACGAGTCAGGAGCAATGAACAGGTATTCCCCATTTTTGACTGAAAATAGAAGCCTGCTGGTAAAAACAAAATTCAATGTGGATAATGTTATTTTTTACAGAGGTAAGAGTGAAGGTATAATAACCCAGAAATGATTGCAGAACATTAAGTTGTCATTACTTGAGTTTTTTCCATATTGTAATTTATTTCTGTCCGATCGTGCAGTGCAAAACAATTAAAATAACTGTATCTTGGTGACTTTCATTGTATCGGTGTTTGCTATATATGAAGATTTGATTCCCTGTGTAGTTTGTTTCTGCCTTGTTGAGAAAAATTGCTATTTAGATGACGTTCTATGGAGCAGAGGTTAGTCTGAATGGAGATTGAAATGTTGTATTGAACTTGGCAGTGACCCGTTGAATTATTCATATTTCATTGTTTTGGTTAATTTTAGCGATTATGTCCAGTGTTTGAAAGAAAGAAGAATTATGTGATCACATAAGGAAACTTCAGTTTAGAAATATAGAGACTATTACAGACTTCTCTTCCTGAAAATGATAATTGCTTAGGTCGCTTTATTATCTTGGGTCACTGACCTTGTCTAATGATCAGAACGTCTGACTTTCCTGAATTGCATACTTGTTCCAGATCAGAGGGCCCAAGTATATGGTATTTCTCACATGACAGGTGCACTTTACTGAAATCTGACCTGAGAGAGGTTTGGACTGTGCTGTCATATTTTTGTATTTGTATGTATAGTGTTCACTTTTACAAGCATTGGCTGAGCTTTCAACAAGCTTCATGCAGATTTGTGCAAGCCTTTGAAGTGTATATAAAAGTTAAACCCTTTCCTTTCTTTTATATATAGAGTAGGGAAATGTTAAAACCCCTGTTGGTCTATTTTCTGTGTTCTGTGTCTCATTTAGGAGGATTTCCCTTGAAACATATTATGAAATCCCTGCAAGGAGAGCAGAATTTCCTTCTTAGACAATTGTTACCAAATCGAGAGTTTCTACTGTTAGATTTTCCCACATTCTGTGTTGGTGACAGCTTTAAAATATGTAATTTCCCATTACTTTTTTCCGGTGCTACAGAAATCACAAGGACATTGAAAGTCATTTTCACCAGCAGGGACACACACACACACACACACCAACAAAAACACAACCAAGTGCTTCCTAATTCATATACAATCTAAATCAAACGTAAAAAGTTTACATTCACTTGAGCACAAACTTTGGTTCCAGTGTATGGATGTTAAATAAATCTTTGGAAGAATTCTGAATGTCACCTTAAGCATTTCCATTATTATCTGCATCTAGGGTCCATTCGCATTTTGTTGTTCCAGTATCTTACAGTAACACATATAATCTTGCAGTTCAACATGCATTTGGTAGACAATAGAAATGGCTGCGGATACAACAAGGCAGCAAAAAAGGGGACATGTAGTATTTTATTTTCTGTCCTAGAGCACCATATTGCATGATCATGGAGTTTTGATGCACTGCAATACAGGTCCGCTGGGGTGCCACCCAAAATAAATGGCACTGCAGTGGCCTAATCCTGAAATGTAAATGGGCCCTTAATAATTTTCTTGGAGGAAGTGGGCCCTTGATAATTTCCTTGGAGGGGAGGGATGCTTTATAGGTTTCAGGTTAAGGAGCACATATATGTTTAGGTATAGGTACACATTGTACAAGAGTCTAAGATTGGTAGCAGTGGCAAAAAAAAAATGAAAAATGGGTAAATATGAAAAAAAAGAAAAGGATTGTTCATAATATAATATATATTGACTGGACATTAATTTATTGGGCCTGGTTTAATAAAGGTCTCCAAGCCTGGAGAGGATACACTGTCATCAGTGAACCTAGGGTATCCAGCCAACCTGGAATGGATTTCTTGGTCATTTGCTATATGTTAGTAAATGTTTTCAAATCTGGACCAGATCCAGGTTTGCTGGATCACCCGAGTGTACTGATGAAAGTGTATGCTCTTCAGTCTTGGAGAGCTTGAATAAACACATTTGTTTGTGGCCAGTAAACATATAGGTGCCCAAATTTTGAATGGGGATTTGGGGGAGCACTTAGTTATTCATGAGGTGGTGGGTTATGGAAGGGAGTGATATTAAGTGTGGCCAATGTGAGACCACCTTTGACCCTTGCCATGAAGGTGAGCTGAGACCCAATATCTGTGTATCTTTGGGCATGTTACAGTGAACCAAACAGTAGTTTGCAGTTAGGGCATGCAGAAATATATCTAATGGAACTGGAGGGTCCTACCCAGAGATCAAAAGTCAGCTTTTTCTTTAAGCATTTTCTTTATACACCAGGTCTTCAATACTGTAGAAGATGGAGGAAACTGTGAGGCTGTAATGGTCAAACATCTCCAAGTGTGTCTATGACTGCCTAGGCTCACAGGAAGTGAGTTTTTCAGATTGGTATTTTTATATTAGAAGGGCAAGCTATCTGAACAATGGCTTTTTTCTTAACTGGTCACCATGATATCCTCATCCCTATCTAGCTGAGGTTAGACATTATGCACCATCATAACCCTTGCAACCTATTCTGTGTTTTGTTTATATGCAGTAAAGAATGTTTTCCTATGTAAAACAGAAATTACAGGTTCACAGAAGTTTACAGCAATATGCAGACTATGTAAACCATGACCCAGTGGGCCTGATTTATTAAAGCTCTCCAAGGCTGGAGAGGATACACTTTCATCAGTGAACCTGGGTAATCCAGCAAACCTGTAATGGATTTCTGTTATGAAATTAAGTAATTTCCTATTTGTTAGCAAATGTTCTGAATCCTGGAACAAATCCATCCAAGGTTTGTTGGATCACCCAGGTTCACTAATGAAAGTGTATCCTCCCCAGCCTTGGAAAACTTGAATAAATCAGGCCCAATATATCTAAAGTGTTGGTGATGCAAACACACGACAATACTGAAACCAAATATTTTGTTTGTAACCATTATATAATATATACTCGAAAGAGATAAAAATCAGGCAGAATCAGCAATCCTAAGTAACCAAAAGTGTCAGCCAACATAAAACAGCCTTGACAGAGTGAAGGTTGGCCATGTGAAAAGATTTGTTGGGTCCTTTGCACTCCTATAGCATCATTCTTCTGGATTCTAAAATGCTTAGGAACTGCTGGTGCATGAAAATTTTGCCTGCCCAGTTTTTAAATCATCTCCTCGTTCAAATATTTTTATCAATATAATGGGAACATATTCTTTTTTTTTATTGTACACTCAAAGAGCTGGAACATCTGCACACCTATATAAAAATATACATTAACAGATAATGTATCTTAAATGATTAGTCTGCATCATTTTACAGGGATGATATTTATGCACAATTACTTTTTAAATTAATTTACTTACCTTACGACACCTATAATAAAATAGATTGTAAAAAAAAATTAACTGTGCTGGAATTTGTACATCACTCTGGAACAGGAGACCTTGTTATCAAGATCATATTACAAATTCCTCTATTACACTTTTATTAAATATTGCCATAAAATCCAGAAGTTGGCATTTGATATAGGGCTAACGTTGTGCATTGTGCGTACCCATAAAGTTTGGAGTGAATCACTGTGCTCATTTAGCATGCCTTTGCTGAATTTTGCTAAATCAGTAAAATGAAAGTTGCTCTATATACAGTATAGTGTACATGGAATGACGAACTTTATAAAAGTTTAAAAAGAATAAGCATAAGATTTGTTTCTTGATGGATGGCAGATATTAAAGTAAAGTTTTCCACCCGGTCTGATAAACTTCACAGAAGAAACTGGAGTTCAGCTTTGGCTTTGACATTAAGTTTTATACAATTTCAAACAATAAGTGGACTCTTTGATAGCCTTGTGATAGTTTATTATATAGTTAAGGGTTTGTTCAGACATTTTAAATCCTTAACAAATCATTCAAGATATACAAGGGCTGTCATTGCTGACCTATATCTCAAAATGTCAAGCTGTCTCCCAGTACTTAATCACTGACCTGGAACAAGTACCCAATATCTGTTAAGTCACAGAAAATTTAAAATCTGTAAAAATCCAGAAAGACTGTCCATGTCCGAGCAGAAGATCTACATTACCTGAGCTTATTGCATTATTGTTCCAGTTTAGCTTACCACCTAGATTTTTTTCTTTCACTATCTCTAAATCCTTGATAAAGAGATGGGTAAGCCCCTGACATGTGTTGGAAACCAAAGAGTTCAATAGAAAAAAAAAAGCGAGGCATTTAAAAAAAATAATATAAAAGCACATAATTGATTAAATACAAATAACATTTCTATAGCTATAAAAAGGTAAATAAACAGTACCAATGCAAAGCAAGAGGATTAGTCTCTTATTTAACCCTGAATAGAGCACATGGGTCAAAAGGATGACGTGTTGTCTACCTTTGGAAAAAAAATGATTGGATTGGTGGAAACCGATTGTCACACTCTCATCCTTTCATAATGAAATATAAGAGGGACTCCAATGATCTTTATTTAGATTGGAAGCAGGTATTCCCTGCTTCTCCCATATGTCTCCAAACTTCTTGAACGTCTTGTCTATAAAAGACTCACCGATTACCTGAGCACCAACTCTCTCCTTGACCCCCCCCCAGTCTGGCTTTCGAGCTGCCCACTCCACTGAAACAGCCCTTACTAAAGTGGCCAATGACCTCATCAGAGCTAAGTCTCAAGGCAACTTTTCCCTGCTCCTTCTCCTTGATCCTTCCTCTGCTTTTGACACTGTTGATCACCCCCTTCTAATACAAATCATGCGCTCCATTGGTATCAGTGACACTGCTCTCTCTTGGTTTGCTTCCTATCTGTCTGACCGCTCCTTTCAAGCTTATTTCAATGGTAACTCCCCCTCACCCACTCTCCTCCCTGTTGGTGTTCCCCAAGGGTCAGTGTTTGGACCGGTTCTCTTTTCTCTGTACATCTCCTCTCTGGGTAGTCTCATATCCTCCTGAATTACAGTACCATCTGTATGCTGATGACACCCAAATCTATCTGTCCACCCCTGACCTGTCTCTCTCAGTCCTGGATAAGGTCTCATGCTGTCTGTCAGCCATCTCATCATGGATCTCTGACCGATTCCTGAAACTCAACCTGGATAAAACAGAACTCATCATCTCCCCCCCTTAATATTCAAAATCTCCCCCTGACATATTTGTAACTGTTAATACCACTGTTATTTGGCAATTCCCTCAAGCACGTTGTCTTGGCGTCACCTTTAATTCTGCACTCTCATTTACCCCTCATATTCGGAACATTTCCAAGTCCTGCCAATTTCACCTACGCAACATTTCCAAAATCTGCCCCTACCTGTCCCCAGAGATCACCAAACTCCTTGTACACGCTCTTATCATCTCTCATCTGGACTACTGTAACCTCCTCCTCTCTGGTATTCCACTAGCCCAACTCTCTCCTCTACAATCTATTATGAATGCTGCAGCCAGACTCATCCATTCTTCCCAACGCTCCTCTTCTGCTGCCTCTCTTTGTAGTTCTCTTCATTGGTTTCCATTTCACCTTAGAATCAAATTCAAGCTCCTGTGCTTTGCCTTCAAATCCCTCCACAGTTCTTGTACAACTTACATTTCTGACCTGGTAAAAAAAATGCTCTGTCCACTCCTCCGATGACCTACAACTGGCTTCCTCACTGATAACCTCATCACACACATGGCTACAAGACTTTTCTAGAGCTTCCCCAATTCTCTGGAATGGTCTTCCTTGTCCTATTCGGCTTGCTCCTACTTTCTGCTCATTTAAAAGAGCACTAAAAACCCATTTTTTTCAAACTTGCCTACCCGTCTTCTGTCTTTTGAAACCCTCACTACTTCCCACCACTACAAATTTTTCCTCCTATTGTGTGCTAATTCCCCCACCTACTATATTGTAAGCTCTTTGGGGCAGGGTCCTCTCCTCCTGTATCACTGTCTGTATTCGTCTGTCATTTGCAACGCTTATTTAATGTACAGTGCTGTGTAATATGTTGGCGCTATATAAATCCTGTTTAATAATAATAAGATTAATAATAATAATAAATGCACCTTTGCATTTGGTATTATATGAAAGCCCAAAAATATTATTAGCTTCTCACAAGCAACACTGTGTATGGCAGAAAATGGCCTAAATATCTTGATATGATGAGCAAGTTCATGTTCACAAATTAGAATATCAAGAAAGAATCCAAATCATAAATTGATCTGCTCAAAGCGTTTTTATCTGGCCAAAGCAGACACAAGCCAGATGGCTAAACATTGACTGTTGACAAGTAAGGAATATTGAATGTTCATTCTCTAGGTTTTGATTCAATCATTAAATGTTATGATATGTCAGATTTACTAGAAGGACAACATCGGGTTTTGGCCAAGACAGCAGAGGTGCCAATGGTTGAGGTGGCAAATCAACCCTTTCCTCTACAGTCTTCAATTAGACAAATTAGAATTCACTGGTAAGACCTGATGATCTTATTTCCACTAAACAAATCTGATGTCAGATATCCTCCACATTATTAAACAGTAATGATTAGTGGTGGTTGAACTCTATTTACCTTCTTAATGATTAGAAAAATCAATCTGCCCAATATCTGGACCAATGGTGCTCTCCAATATTCTTTACAGTCATTATCACACCATTCATGCAATTTTTGTACAAATCGCCAACAATGCAAAGCCATTATGTTTATTTCAGCACAGCACATAGAATTCTTCTAATATTCAGTATCTGTATGGCCTTTGAACCCACATGGTGGCTGTAAATTTTTGGTATATCTGAAATAATAGATCCAACCACCCATCATTTCCATATCCCTATGGTATAGGTGTCAAACACAAGGCCTGTGGGCTGAATCCGGCCCGTCTGGCCGTTTTATGTGGCCCGCGTTGACTGTGCCGTATCCAAGCGCCTGACATTTGCAGGCAGGAGGACCCAGTCCCAGGTGGTCCACACAAGTGCCTGACCACGCTTCAGGCAGAAAGACCCTGTCCCAGAAAGCTAGGTAAAAGCAGGGTGGTCCACACAAGTGTCTGACCGTGCTGCAGTCAGGAGGACCCCAATTGCTTCTTCAGACTCCTGCCGAGACCCAGGACTAAGCACGACTGTGCCAGAGTCCCAATCCTGCTGCCAGTAGTATTCTGCTGCTACTGCTCCAGGTATGGAATCTCAGTGGGATGCTACATTAGCAATGTCTCCAGACTCCGAGACACCAGCCTCCACCTCAGCATTGTCAGTGTTTTCATTCCCCTCACATAGATAGGTCAGGGTAGGTCAGGTACAACGACCTCAAAAAAAGCTGCTAAGAAAAAAAAAGCAATCAAAATGTCCAACAAGAGAAAAGTTGATGCAGAAGGGAGACAATTTAATGAAAGATGGGAAAGTGAATATATGTTCATGCCTCATGAAGACAAGAATGTTCTTATATTCAGAACAAGAAAAATGCACGAGGATGGCGTGTGATATGATCTCGGGGTGAGGAAGGATCTATACTTCTACTGACGCTAGGTATCTTAAAAAAAATTCACTGGCGCCTGTGTTTTAGATTTCGGTCCATTATGTGATTTGCATTTGACAGCCCTGCTATATGGGAATTAAGAATCAAAACTCAGGCATAAATGTTCTGGGTTTCAGCCATGGCTTGCTTTTTTTTACCTGGGTATCAGTTGAATATAGCAAGAGGAAAAATAATTTTTTGCTTACCTACACATTGACTGACATATTGAACAGAACTAGAATGTCAAATGTGGAACTGTTACAGCCGAAGTCCCCAAAAGATCTAAAAAGTCAATGGGTGATTTCATTACACTGGTATTCATCCATTACTGAAATATCAGTATTAAGTATACTTGACCTTTAGGAGTAAAGACCAAACAAGTGAATGTGATTTATCTGGGAGTGGGTCTTGTCTAAGCCATGTTTATCTCTTTCAGAAAATGATACACTCTGCATTGTTTCACCATCCTCTGAGTTCCCCAAAGGATTATTCACAGAACAGGAGAGAAAAGATGGAGGGATCATCATTCATCTAATAGTCATACTCTACATGTTTCTGGCCGTGTCCATTATCTGTGATGACTATTTCATCCCTTCCCTAGAAATCATCAGTGATCGTAAGTAACATTGAAATTCAATGCACTATAAATCACACCTTGAGACCTTAAATTTCTCTGCATTTTGTCAGTAAAGATCGTATTTCAGTATTGATGCAGAATACTGAGACACATTAACATCAATATTATTATTATTAAATATTACACAGTATTTATATAGCACCATCATATTACGCAGCCCTGTACATAGTCTATAGTCGTGTCACCAACTGTCCCTCAAAGGAGCTCACAATCTAATGTCCGTACCATAGTCATATGCCAATAATGTAGTTTAAGGTCAGTTTAGGGGGAAGCCAATTAACCTAACTGCATGTTTGTTTTGGTGATGTGGGAGGAAACCCACCCAGACATGGGGAGAACCTGCAAACTCCATGCAGATAGTGTCCTGGCTGGGATTTGAACCTGGGAACAACGCTGCAAAGGCCAGAGTGCTAACCACTGAGCCACCATGCTGCGTACTTGCACAGTGCAAGTGAACGAATGTCCGAGCATTTTTAGGAATCAATACACTACATGCTACATATAGGTTACAATATATAATTCTAAGCTGAGATCAAAACAAAGTTTTTTTTTGCAAAGAAAATACATTTTCAAAATGTTTTAATTGTTTTAAAGGTTTCATGCTGCAAGTATTGTTTTATTTATTTACATTGGAAAGTGCAAGTGAACAAATGTCTGAGCATTTTTAGGAATATGATGACTTTACAGCTTCTTCTGATCACTGACCCTCTGATTTTGTATTTGTGTCATACGCAAGGCCTTGGCCTCTCTCAGGATGTAGCTGGAGCTACTTTCATGGCTGTGGGAAGTTCGGCACCTGAATTGGTCACTGCATTTCTAGGTAAGATGTTCCTAAAAATTATTCCTAGGATATCCATAATTATTAAAAGCCAAACTCTGGTTTGTTTGTGTTCTCGGTCATCTTTTCTGCTATTGCTGCTGACTAGGTGACAAAGGTGCTCTCCCATCTTGTAGGGAGGTCCACCATACTGAACTGACAGCAATGATCCATGCAGTGGATCCCTGGTGGGTTAAGGGCGAAAAGTGCTATTGTGCCATGTAATATAATTAGCCAATAAAAAAACAAACAAATCTGATACTTAAATTAAGTGGAAAATACATTACATTTAATCATTAAAGTGGAATTTTAACTCCTACGTTGGTCATCCCCATCCACTGGACAGCCCCTAGTGATGTGGTGACTATCTAATATATTGTTTATCTAATAAGATAGCAGTTTTGTTTTTTGGGATTTTTTTGCTTATAAGAATTATCTGGTATGAAAAAAAAGTCATACTGTAGAAATATCTTATTCATGCAATGCACACACATAAGCTCATTCAAGATATAACCTAGAGCAGCGGTCGCAAACCTTTTCAGGCATGCGCCCCACTAAAATCATCCCAATCCCATGCGCGGGGAGCCGGCACGCCCAACAGTGGAGAAACCTCCCCCAGAATGATGTCATTATGACATAACCCCGCCCACTCTCCCATCACAGATCCAAGCCTGCAATGGGAGAGTGGGCGGGTTGTGTGCAGGGACACAGCCGGCCCACTTCCGAGCCTGGGAACTATCCAAGGTCCGTGGCTCTGGCCATAGCGTCCCCCCAGTGGGGTCCTTCTCCTGACCCCACTCCAGGGGTGCACCGACCAGAGCCAAGGACCCCCAAAATTTTCTTGCGGACCACCAGTTGGCGACCGCTGATCTAGAGCAGCCCTTCTCAACCTTTTTAACATGGGGGAACTCATGGTCTTAGGGAACCCCTGCTATAATTCCTTTATCAACAGCTTACAGTACATTAGTGTGGTGGTCCGTAGGAAGAATGCCCTACAGTGCTGAAATTTACTTGTGAGGCACACATTTCTCATGGCAACCTCCTAGAGGAACCCTGGTTGAGAAACGTCGATCTAATATATTTACAGGCTTTAGGCGTCAGTGCAAAGCATTAGCATGTTTGTTTTCAGTTACAGTATGACTGTACATACATTACACAGGCAGTTTGTTCAACAGAGAGGGGGGGACAAGTAAGGAGACACCTTGCAGCATTCTCCCTATTTGGAAACCGCAAGCAACCATTCCTATTGGTCATTTAGTAATCCAACACGACTGATTAATAAATGACATTGGAGAAAATCTTTACAGATGATGGATTTTTATCCAAGATGATGGCCAGTGGTAATTATCCAAAGTCTATACGCTGCCTAACTCCAACCTTATTTTAATTTTTATACTGTAAAGTAGGGCAACAGCATTATAAACTTTGAAATTGTATTTATTACCTAATTTGTTTTATTAGTCTATATTGCCTTGTGAATTATCCTACTGGAAACATTTTAATTTTCTTAAAGCCATAGGGATCGGTCTACCACTGCAGTTAACAGAAAATTTACAATTACAATGCATGCTGAATGCATTTCAAATTAGAATGTATTAGAATGTATGCTGGCAGATGGTTAATAGCTAACACTCTATCCCCTGCTGCACTGGGTCCTAGATCCAAATCCTGACTGCACTGTGAAACAACATGGTATCAGCATGTCAAGCCACTTACGCATAATCTGAATGCAATAAAAAATAGTTGCACTAATATAATCAATTATCTAAAACACGTTACTATAATGGATGGGAGAAACTGTCTGGGTTCAGTTTGTCAAAGGGTCAGGGAAACATCTTTAATTGTATAGGAGACCAGACTTGCCGTTATTTTCTGGCTACTTTATTAGGCAATCTACTGTCATCAAAAGAGGTATCAGAAGCCAGGCAATGATGTGGAGGACATGCACTATTTAAAAATTGGTGACCACGCTTGGGGACAGAAATAGTTTGCTCACCTTGTTCTATACCAGACCTGGCCCTATGGCTTCCTTAATTATTAGAAACCCTTTCCATCAAAGGACCTCTTTCCCTGCATTCGGTTTATTAAGAGGGCAATACTCCCCTTAGGTGAATTATGTAATTACCAAATTTGGTCATGACCAAATACAGTCAAGAAAATCACCTGGGATTACTTTCATTATTACTGCATGGGAGGGAGTCCATCATGTAGCTTTGGATTTGAAATGAATAAACATTGAGGGAGGATTGATACATCATTGGAAGTTGAGATTGGCACTGGGTCTACTTCTAGGGACATAACTTTTCTTAGGGTCATTAAGTATTTGTTTTGTTTTAATACAAGACGTTTTCTGTGGCAATATGGTTATTACATTTAACTTTTTTAGGAATAGATATACTATTGGTTGGATGCCCCAATTCCCATAGTAAAGGGTTTTAACATTCCACCATGGCCACCTACTCACCAACAAACCCCCCTCATCCTTTTGGGGAATGGATATAGAGAAGAAGCCCTGTTTGTTCAACAATCACTTAAAATCCTTCCCATGGATATCCCTCCAGAGCAGTCAATTACCAGGGTTTATTATTCAGAAGAAATGGGTTGCTGGCTATTTAAAGTTGGACTAAACCCTGGGGATCTTTGCCTGTCCCTGTTTCTTTGGGGCACAGACATCTTTTCCTTTCTTCTCTTCTGCATTCCGACCTTCGGCCATCTTGATTGACCAACCTGGGATAACCTAACTCCCATGCAGGCCCGTGGGGTTTCCTCAGCCCCAGCACTCGCAAGGGAAGCAGGGATTGCCAGGTAGCAAATGTTGACAGCTGGCCATCGATCAGGCAGATAAGGATACTTATTGCAGAAGGGACATCATCTGTCCCCTTCTGTAATGGGCCCCTTCCCGATTTCAGGGACATTCACAGGATTTAAAGTCAAGAGATCATTCCTAGTTGAGCTGGTCTATAAAATACAGCTTTCCTGGTTGATGTTCTTCTTGCTCGGGTCTTCTGCCTTCTGATACTTTCTGAATCGCTGACTTAGAATGAGAGTCCCTCTACTTCCACACAGTTATCTGCATGATTGTTTCAATGGTATTACCAAATCCAAAAGATCAACTTTACAGGTGAGTAGCATTCTTTATAAGTTCTACAATTGCAACTTACATAACCCTCTCCTCTTCTCTTGTGTTTGGACCACAACAAAACATAAACCTACTAGGAATTATGTCTGGCTGTCCTCCTGTATTGAAATATCCACTTCATCTTGTATTACAGGTGTGTTTGTTACCAAAGGGGACATTGGAATCAGCACTATTGTTGGATCTGCAGTATACAACCTACTTGGAATATGTGCTGCCTGTTGCTTGTTATCAACTGCGGTACAGTACCTTGTGTATTCTGTTAAAAAAATAAATATAGATAATTGCTACAAAAGCCATTTATTGTTCATACAATTATTTTCACATTTCAGTCTGCTGTTGCTATAATTTTCCAAAACAGACAAAATAATAAAATGTCACTTTTGGGCAATTTTGCAACCTGCAAATTTCCTCTGAATTGTCTTTTTCTGCACATGGATGTTAAATTGAAAACCTTTCAACAAAGCTAGCATTTTACTTTAAATTTATAACTGTATATTTTTAATCAACCTATCCCTCAATATAATTAGTAGGCAAGCTTTATTTAGCAAATTGTAAATTCATAATTATAAAATATATATAGGAATGTAAAAATTGACCATTAGATTGTGAACACAAAGGATTATGCAGGATTTGTTACTATGTAGGATTTGTAACACATTTACTTTTTCAACTGTATACAGGACAAACTGTGTATTTAATATAATATATATTTATTTATGTATTTCTATATATATAAACTATTTAATGTACAGCGCTGCGTAATATGTTGGCGCTATATAAATCCTGTTTAATAATAATAAAAATAATAATATAAAGCACATATACCATAGTGCAATGGGACAGGTTCAGACCTGCTTCGGGATCTGCACATTTGTCATCTGCTGGCAGTGTGCAGTGCTTGTGCTGCCACCATTCCTTCTCTTGGGAGCTGCCCCTGGGTGACGCTATTCCCTGGCATGAGAAAGCAGTAACCAATGGCCAATGTGAACATAACCATAGGCTTCCATATTTAAATACTAAGTACAAGCCTGTATTTCTGTGCTTCCAACAGTGTCAGGCAAACAATCCTCTTCTGGGCAGGATCCTCTCCTCCTCCTGTGTCTGTCTGTTATTTCCAACCCCTATTTAGTGTACAGCGCTCTGTAATATATTGGCACTATATAAATACTCTTTAATAATAATAAAAGCAATCGAAAACCATCTACATTTCAATATTTTTTATTTGTTAGGCTGCTAGATACCCTAACAGCCTGGTTTACATAATATCTACAAACAAGAACAAATAAACTTTCTATGGCATGGTGTTGGCTTAACAGATTTTGAATGTTGCAATTCTTATTTTTCATACAGATTTTAAGACTGTCTTGTTGGCCCTTATTTCGAGATTGTCTTGCTTATGCAATCAGTGTAGGAGCAGTAATTGGCATAACGTTTGACAACAGAATTTATTGGTAAGAAAAAATGATGTATATGCATTAAGAATCAGTCTGGCAAAAATCATGGCAGCCAATACACATATTTTGGCTAATAACTTAAAATCTTAGAGAGATATGCTCAGTTTATTTTTTGAGTCTGAACTCTGTTTATAAATTATTCCTGTCCATTTGTCTGAAATTCACAGAAAGGTAGCGGAATCTCTCTACACTTCTCATTTCAGTTCCTAATAAAACAATGACTGGTTCTGCCACCTAGTGGCCAATCTCAACAGTGCACAGCTGTCACAATAGGAATTGCTGTCTGTATAAATGAAAAATATGAATGAACCTAAAGCGAATTGGCAGGGGAATAATTTATAAATAGCCCAATATGTTACTGTTTCTCTAAACCAAACGGAGATGAACAGATTTCATATCTAACAACCAGGGGATTCCATTAAACAGCCTTGTTGTAACAATGCACACACTTTGATTAATAAAAATATGTGGATCTCGGTGAGGTTTTTTCTGTTTGGCCCTACCAAAAGTTTATTTCTAGACAATGGGCCTAATTTATTAAAGTTCCTGAAGGCTGGAGAGGATACACTTTCATCAGAGAAGCTGGGTGATCCAGCAAACCAGGAATGGATTTCTTTAAGTAATTTGCTATTTGCCAGCAAATGTTTAGAGCCCTGGACCAGATCCATTCCAGGTTTGCTGGATCATGCAGCTTCACTGTTGAATGTGTATCCTCCTCTCCAGCCTTGCAGAGCTTTAATAAATCAGGCCCAATGCTATGGTTGTGGATCACATTATGGTTTGCTATACTTTACCTGTAACACATACGTTGTGTATCTGCTCTGCACTTTATTGTATGTTTGTAGTATTATGAAGACATTTGCCATTGTCTACTTTGCATACACCTTTGTTATTTGCATTTCACTGCGTTCCACCAGTAAAGTTTAAAATTTAATATCAAAATGAATTCTCTGATCTACTCATACAAACTTTAAGAAGACTGTAAGAAGCGAGTAAGCATTTGTAAAGAAACGTATATAAGCAGAATATTGGTCAATAAATCACTCTCATCCAGTGATAGAAATAGATGTCCAGCTGAGTATTTAACCATTTCACTGCAAAGGAAATTAGTTTTTAATAGATCCTGGTTTGGATCAGATTAGCTTTAAATGACATAAATTGCTTAGAACATAGGTAAAGCACATCTGTACTCTGCTGTGCATTTGTGTGCTGAATTGCCCCATTTTGTATGCAGTGCCCAGGGAGCAGGTGGTAGGAATTTACCTAGCTATGCTTATATATAACAAACTTACAGTCATTTACCATGGTATAATATCTAAACTGCATCCCTTTTAGGAACACGCTACTAACAAACAAGTTATGCTACATTTATGTATTTTTTATAAAAGCTTATCATATAACACCAATTAGATGATTAAATGTGAATCATACTTTTGTTCTTTGTGTTGCAGGTATGAATCTGCTTCATTGCTTTTGGTGTACGCGCTCTACATTGCGGTGCTGTGCTTTGATATTAGAATTAGTCAGTTTATGATAAGGAAGTTCAGTCCTTGCTGTAGATGTTTTACAGAAGAATCAGAAGAAATAACTGAGCAGCAGCCCTTACTGGGATGGAAAGAAGAGAGTGTACGTGTGGTGCGCCATCATTCCCGCTCAGATAGTGGCATCTTTCAGGAAGACTCTGATTATTCACAGCTCTCAATCAGTTTACATGGGCTTAATGAGCTTTATGAAGGTAAGTTGGCTTTAATCTAAAAATATATTTTAATTTTTTTTTTTTTGCTAAATGGACATTTAAGCAGATGGCTATTCCGTGATCAGTCATAAAAATAGTAAATTAGGAAACTGAATACAAACTCTAAAATATTTTGTATAGAGCCCAAAGGGCACTATTTTTTATCTGAATTTATAAATAGGGAGCATGGCAGTTCAGAGGTTAGCATTCTGGCCTTTGCAGCACTAGGTCACAGGTTCGGATAGGACACTAACCTCGGCTAGGACACTGTCTGCATGGAGTTTGCAGGTTCTCCCCATGTTTGCGTGGGTTTCCTCTGGGTACTCCTAGTTTCCTTCCACATTCCAAATATTGTAGTTGCTCCAGACCTAGTGGCCAACACTTTTCTATAGAATAATCCCAATCCCAATTTTGTAGTACCAGATGCACATATAGGTAATTCTGTACCAAATTTGCTTGGAACAAAAAAGGGATTTGCAGAAGTAGTAGAAATATTTAAAAAAAATCTCATAATTATGTTATTCCCAATAAAACATCATGTATACAAATAATAAACAGTAACAAATACAGCATTAATCATAAAAATTGATTTGCACAGCAGGAGATCTACTTGGTTCCACTCAAAGTTTTTCGCAGTCTCCACTGCTTTTTTTTTAAAGTATGGAGGCAATAAATATATCACTAAAAGCAAGGAGATTTACAATACAATAAAGACCCATGATAAGACTTTATAGGAAATTTGGCTCTAAAAAAAATTGAATTCCATACTTTCAATTAGGATTGACAGGGGAACACCGAGGGCGGGATGCCGAAGGAGACACCAGGAGCCATCGTAAGAGTGCTTAGCAGCACTCAATCTTCATTACTGATTCCCACTCTGGTCTTGTCTTGGGAAATTCTCTTTTCACAACCCTTTTTAGTTGGGTGTCTTCTACCACAAAGGTAATTATAAATTTTTGGCTGCATCTGTGAACCCCTTGGCATCCTTACCCTGATATATGGTTAAGTTCTTACTTGGGAGGCAAGTGATTTTTACATGGTCTGAGGTTTTATCAGTACATATGTTTCAATCCTAATATAGGAAATTTAGCTCCAAAGACAATTTAAAGTCTATACTTATATAAAGTCTTTTAGGGGACTTTATTGTATTGTATACATACTTGCTTTTAGTGATATATTCATTGTCTCCATACTCTTGAAGAGCAGTGGTGACTGCAAAACACGTCAAGTGGAAGCAAGTAGTGCAAATCAATTTTATGATTAATGCTGTATTTGTTACTGTTTATTTGTATACATAATGTTTTTAATGTTAATAAAATAGTTATGACATTTTTTTTAATACTTCTTCCGCAAATCTCTTTTTTCCAAACAAGTGCAGATAAAATGTGACTAACTACAACTAAATATACAATGCCCTGGGAAAATGAGAACCTTCTTAGACATGGAGAAAAGAAATGTATTATATTTACAAAATGGAAGAGACTAAAGAAGAGATGGATTAGTAATGATGTAGATGAAGACCTAGGAAAGGGTGGAATATTGAAAGAAAACATGTAGGTGGTCAGATAGTGAAAGTGTCTTTAACATTAGTTTCAAAAAGGGTAATGTTGGTTTTCTTTATTACAGCCCTGTACTTAATAAATTGAATTTTTTATTAGTAGTTAGCATATCTTATTTCATTTTAAGGATGGAAAAACCCCTTTATTCCAGCAGATGTACATTGGTGTCAACCATGACACACCTCTGCCTTCCTTATACTAAACATATCCCTGAAAAGCTGAAGGTAGAGATCAGTTCTCAACCACTATCCTTTGCAATAATATTAGTTTGCTCCAGATTAAAAATTAATATGAAACCATAACACATTCTAAATCATTCTAGGGGTCTAGCCTACTTTTTTGAAGCAAAACATCCGGTCTGCTAGCCACAGGAGAGCCAATTTAAAGATGTGCAGGAAATGGACTTTTTACATCTTCGATCCATGATAACACAAAAACATTTTGACTGCTGTAAAGTCAACCTTTATATTTAAAGGGTTCCTGCAGAAGGATTCTGGGCTGCCCTTGGAATACTAGAAGCCTTAATTATTAGTTACAAGCTTTGCCTCCAGAGGGTTTCCATTTCTTTTCTGACAGATGTCACCGTGGCTTTTGAGCTTCTTTTGTTACATGCCATTTATTGTTTGTCTTATATAACAGATCCTCCAAGTGTGTTTGCAATGCCTGACAATGATTTGAAAAGAATTCTGTGGGTCCTGTCATTGCCGATCATTACATTATTCTTCTTGACTATACCTGACTGCAGAAG
Organism: Pyxicephalus adspersus; assembly: GCF_032062135.1. Classification (NCBI taxonomy): domain Eukaryota; kingdom Metazoa; phylum Chordata; class Amphibia; order Anura; family Pyxicephalidae; genus Pyxicephalus; species Pyxicephalus adspersus. The sequence continues at coordinate 130,642,238 of NC_092859.1, forward strand.
AAAATTTTGGCATAAATGGTACATTCTGACATTTATTATGTCTGCTGTTTGGATCTCTGGAGTAACCTACATTCTAGTTTGGATGGTGACCATAGTGGGTAGGTAGGGGGTATGGCTATTTACATATTTTTTTTCTTCTTGCTTTGTTGTTGTTTTTGTTTGTTAAAAATGCATTTTTGCTTCTATATAAAAATCTTTTGGAGACGAATCAAAGCTTGCACACCTTAAGACTGAATGTCTTTTATCACCTACTAGTGCCAAGAGGTCAAACAGATAATAGAGTAGCTGACTGTAGATCAATTTAAAACAGAAACTACAGAGATGTAAAGTCAGAATTTTGGTTATGTAGGCCAATCTGTTAGCTTAAGTCTACAGTGATCAGAAAATAGCAGCATCCACTGAAGTTATCCTTCCCAGTAAGGCCCTTGAGTGATAAGTTTAAATGCCTCTGACATTTCCGGTTGCAGAGGTCATTTGATTGTATTCAGGATGCTCCTGCACAAGCAGGAGGAGCTGATCAAAAAAACCAGTAACTTGTATATAGGTTTTCCTCTAGCAGTGTTGGCTCCCCCTTAAAGTTCAAACCAGACTAATTTCTAGGCATGGAACCTGGGTGATTAGGAAAGAAGGGGATGTTCAACAAGCAGGTGGATACCCCTCCCTTTCTATCTATATTAGCAAATAAAACATGTCATAGAAAAAGTATATTAGAAAGATAAAAGTACAGCACTTTTTAATATATACCCACAAAAGTAAATCCATGTTAAAAATGTAATCCAAAGATATATATTCACAGCAGTCACAAGGATTGAAGAATGATGATGTTAACCTGCCAATTCCTGACACTAAATGACAGATCCACATTGCAGCATTAATGATTTTTGAGAATCCACAGAATTTCTCATTGCAAAATTAATCTGGGCAGGGAACTATTATTTCTTCAGTAAGCTGAATCTGTCAGTGACAGATTTAAGGGACGTTAAGTAAAAACAGTACCTGGATTCCTGGCTGTATCAATTTGGTGCCATGAATCTGTTTTTCATCTGTTTGTGTCCCAGCTACTTCTGTCATTGGTGCATGGTGGAAAACCAAATTTCTCTGGAATTTTCTCCCCTTTCCCTCCCCACTGTGGTGGGCTTTGGAATCTTGAGAGGAAATGGGACATACAATTGGAAATGCTCCCTGTGCTTTAGAAGGTGACGGAGCTGTGTCCTAAGTGCTGCACACAACAACCACAAAGTCAGTTCCATCTGGATAAAATCTGAGGATGAGTTGGTGCAATGCGCACCTTCCTTGGTTTACTATTGTCTACCAATCACCCACAAGGGAAGGTGTGTGTATCAGTTTAGATGGTGTTGGTTAAATATCAGACACTGGTGAGTGAGCATTGTTGCAGTGATGTGCTAGCTCCACCAACTTATGCCACAAGTCAGTGTAGGTCCTGATAAAAAGCAAGGATGGTCACAAGACTTTTTCCTTTTCCCTGTATTTAAGACTGAACACATGTCAACCTTCTATTGCTGGAAATGGTAACTTGTGTTTGTTACTAGCAACACTAAAATGAACAAACACTGCACACACAGCGCTGTACAGCTCTTCATAGAGAGGAGGTGGAAGGATAAATGGCAGGTGCCATGCTGTGTCGGCCTTTACAGAAAATGACAGCGGTCATCTCTGTTCAGTTGCCACAAGGAATCCCTAAACATCATTGGGGACCACTAAACACAATATTTTTTTGCCCCAGACAAATACAATTGTTGGTCTTGGGCAACCATTATCTAAAATGAGTACCTAAACTATAGTAGAAAAATTCAGATAATGTTAACATTAGGGAAGAAAGCTGCATAAAATGTGTGAAGGGGTAGTATAAAGAGAGTGCTGCAGACCAGAGTTCTGCTTTAGGGCTATCAATACATTGGAATTGTAGAAAGGCAGAACTGCCAGCTTAGCCTGCAGATCTTCAGCTTTAAAAAAATAAAGGACATTGCCACTTTAAAAAAAGGGTAGCCAAGTTTTCTCATAATAATTTCTAAACATTGTGCCCCCAACCCATAGGCATTACATTTTTCACTTACTGGTTACTGCACACATGGTAGATCTCCCCATTAAAATCTCCAAGAAAAAGCAGAAGCCAGGGGTGATTTGTTCCATGAGACTTTTCCCATAGCTGAAATATTACTCATAAGTGATCTGACATGTTAAGGAAATTCATGCAGTAGTTTGTATCTCTAGAGAGAGGTATGTGTAAGTAAATTATACTTGTCTCAATGGCCCTGATCTTTCACTCCGCAGCTTAAAAGTGCTTGCACAGGAGCACTTACAGTAGTTGTGGTTAGATCCCCATCTCCCACGGGTCATAAATATGGCACACAGCCTACAAAGAGTACTATTGGGATTTCTGAAGAGCTGATTCTCCTTCTACTGCAGGGTACAGTGGATCTGAGAAGGGAGCACTGTATGATAAATACACTGTGCTGACATTTCCCAATATATCACAAAAGCTATTCCCACATCCCTCACTTTAATCCTCAAAGATCAGCAGACTGAAACTTGATATAAGCTGAATGCTCATTACTATTTTTTTCTTTTTCTTTGCCCTATCAAATGGCCTCTCCAAGGAAATTCTAAATGCTTATAGCAAAGGCATTAGATAAAAAATGACACCTGCTTCTCACTGGTTTCTAGGTACAGAAATGGCACAATACTTTCTTCTGTCATAGAAGACAATGATGTTTAAGTCTAGGACTGCAGCAGACACATCAGATGATTATTCTAGTACAGCACACATGATAAGCATTTGTATACTAAACATATATTCATGGTGTATTCATAAAGTAATGATTGTGACTTTCATCAAGCATTCACTGCAGGGGAATTATATGGATGTATGATTTATATTAGAGATAGGATCACCTACAATGGATGTCATAGTCACTGCTTTCCGAATATACATGCATACACAGACTGTACGTCTATGGCCTACACAGGAATAGTTTTAGGGTAGAGCAAACGCTACAATTGCCCAGGGACCCCACCTTCTTGCGCCCGATTGACCGAATAGCAGAATGCGCTGAGTGCTGAAATGTTGTACAACTGGGGGTGCCACTTTCTATTTTTCCAGGGTCCCATTTTGTCTAAAACCATCCCTGCAAATACACATTTATATACACTTACATTTATTCTATAAATTGACAATTACCATATTTAAACATTCTTATCTGTCTGATCGCTCTCACCTGTCAAAAATTGCATAAAAAGCTGGGATACCCGCTGAATCCCAACTTTCCCTGTGGCAGTTAGGAATTAATGAACTCCTGCAGCCCTGCACAGGAGTTACATCATCGCTGACCAGCCAACTAAAATGGCCAAAGATTATAATTGGAAAGAGAAGAAGGAAGATAGCTGCACCTATGACAGAATGGGGACAGGTAAGTGTATTTTAATAAAATTACAATCAGGCAGGTAAAGTTATTTTATTTCAGAAGAGACGTGTGATGTGTTGTACATGATTGCAATCTTTTGAAAAGGGGCTTTAGCTCCTCTTTAAGGATATGGTTTCAGTTATGCATACAACAATGTAGAAGAGCCCACGTTGGTTTCTTGAAGACAACACATAGTTGATAGTATGATTTTGGCATAGTCAGCCTCGTCTTATTGTTTTATTAGCTATACAAATGTTCAGCTTGTATTTTATGATTTTTACTTTTCGATTTGTAGACAAGTATCACAATCATATAGAAAACTGCCAAGAAGTGCATAGTTGGAATTCTTCTAGATCCTCTCTCTCATTAGTAGCCCAGGGATTACGGTCACATGCCTTTGTTTTATAAAGAGCATGATTAAAGGAACAGTGTCCCATGACATAGAATGAAGTATGACCAGAAGGCCTTGGAATATAGTAGCATCTTTATATTCCTACCAAAGGAGATATTCACATGAAAATCTCAAGACTATGGTTGTGTGAAAGCAGTTCTCCCTGGCATTATAGCTTTTAATTTAGGATTAGTGTGTACAGGCATCAGGCTCAGAACTTAGTCAAATGCAGCATGCCTTCATTAAAAAATGGCTTGCGTTTGAAATGTATTTGTCATGCGTGCACACTGTATTTTCATCTACAAGTGTAAAGGAATAAAACCATGCATGGAAAAAGCAAATTCCATGGAACACTGCTCCAAGCACTCCAGTTCACATTTCAATTACTGAATTTCAGACACTTCGACAATGCTTCACAAATGTATCTCAATAGATATAAAAACAGTACAGTACACGGGCTATAAAGTGATGCCGCCTTTTACAACCATTAACATAGCAGTTTTTGTTTTTCAAAGTCACCCCTTATATACTTGTAATACTATCCTATTCATCCTGCTATTCCAATAATTGATTTTTCCACAGGTCAAGCAGTCCAGCACTAGTGGCAATTGTTACTGAGAAAAAACACTGGTGGGTGTGCCTCCAACAGTCATGGGTTAGGGCCCATTGACATATATGCCCTGCAGAAACTTTCTACACAATCACTGAAATGTGTATTATGTGTAAAGTTGTGCTATTGATTTTTATTGGCAAGCCAACACATCTTTAGAACACACTATGCTGCACTGCAGGGCTACACATTTTACTGCACTGCAGTGTGGTGCACTCCTGGCAATAGCACTCGCAGACAACAATGCCATAACAGTCTAAAAGGTAATGCCAATTGTAAGGCCCAGGCATGTGCTAAATCAGGGGTCCGTCTGACAGCTGGGCCACGAGGGCATGCAGACCAGAAGTGGTCCACAGCACTGGCCGGTGCACCCCCCAGTGGGGTCAGGAGAAGGGACCCGCTTGGGGGGGGCGCACCAGCCAGAGCCTGGTTTTATATATATTTTTTTTTTCAAAAAGAAAAAATGTTGCTATAACTTTTAAAAAGGTGTAAAATGTTTGGTTTTAATTTGCTTGCTACAAAAAAGTGAAAATAAACTCAACAGTTTCTTAAAACCATTGCATTCAAAGCAGTTTTTGGTGAGAACTGTTACAGTTGCCAATGTACTTGTGTCATTTCACAAGCAATCCCATTTAAAGCACACCTAAACCAAGAAAATAGAAACCACCAGGAGGTAGTACTTTTTATCAAAAGACAAATGCAATGACTTTTTTGTCAAATAACTAACTACTTGGCTCCAGTTGGCTTTTTGTTTAAGCTCTAAACTACATGGCGCATGCACTGTGTAACTTACAGCTTGCCCGTGTGGAGTCATTGCACAGCCACCAGGGATAATGTAACTCCTGCGCATGCTGTCATTAACATCCTGGACCTGTCATTGCAGGCTGTAAGGTATAGTATAGTTTGGTTTCATTTTAAAGTAATTAAAACCACATGTCCATCTAATTCTCTTCTGATCTTACAGATCACAAAGTTTCATTTACACCTAGCGCACAGATTTCCCAAGTATCACGTTGCAACTGAGACTTGTCCAACTAAGTCTGCCCTTGCCTACCTAACCCACTGCACAACCTTTCCTACAGTAGGTACTATCAAAAACTTTAATCTGTAGTGGCAAGAAGTACAGGGCTTCCGTGTTCCAAAGTTTCCTATTGTGATGTGCTTTTTAAATTACATTACTTACATTTCTTTCATCTATTAACTACAGGGGAAACCTTTAGTATTCCAGAAACTGTGATGGGCCTAACATTATTAGCTGCAGGAACAAGTATACCTGACACCGTTGCAAGTGTTCTTGTAGCTAGAGAAGGTAAGGAACATTTTTTTCTTGCTTTTACCCACCTTGATTACTAAATTGCTGTAAGTTATACTACTTATGGACTTTCCAGAACAGTTAGTAACAGTAAGCAACTGATGGAAAGTCATGCACCAATAGGTCTAACTCTGCATATTGCATATTCCAGGCTGGCTGCCTGAAAATGTAAAACCGTAAATCAGCAAAACTAGTTTGGGAGAGCTTGGCCAGTGAAAGTTGCCCAACATTATAAAGTAAACTGATATAATAGACTCAAATAAATGCTGAGGATTCAGAATGAGTCAGATGAGACTTGTTATATTGTATGATCTGATTGGGATAGCATAACCATTCCTAGACGTACACTTGCTACATAACTGTCTCCTAAAAGACAAATGGTGATCATCTCGTATAAAAACTTAGCATGTGTCTCCCGAAGTTGGTTAGCTTAGATTCTTAAAAAAATTTAAATCACAAAGATGATGTTTGAAATTTAAACTCCAAGCAAAAATGCTGGTGTCAATGGAAAGCCAACCACCTAGAAGGTAGGAATATTAGAAAGGCTTTAGTTATGCAGCTTTAGCTGCATACATATATACATAAAAGTGAATGTGCCATGCTTTGTGATCATTTGTAAACTCTAACAATGTCATTCTTTACCTGCTTCCTTTTGATCTGTCCAATATACATTTAAAATTGTTTCATTACATTGTTTTCTATATGTGCATAGAAATTCAGAGCTCTCCTAACACTCTATAGCAGGGTTTCCCAACTAGGGTTCCTCCAGAGGTTGGTAGAGGTACTTTGAGCAATTAGCAATCTGTGCCTCTCAGATCAGTTTAAGTGATACTGATGATCTTTTTGGCTATCTGTAAGGGTGACATTCTTCCAATTGGCCAGCAATGTAAGGAGTATTCATCCAACTGACCACCATGCTAATGTAATGTGAGTTGTGTGTATATAGTAATTATAGCAGAGTTTCCCTGAAGACCTAAAAGTTATTTCAAGGGTTCCCCATGTTAAAAGCTTGGGAAAGGCTGCTCTATGGGCTTCCAATCTAAAAAGGTTTATTTAGACCTGCACAGGTCTTATAAACAATAGAACACCACCACTTATATGTTGTGAAGTAGATGGGATGTTCTGTAGCCCAGGGTTGACAATGCTGCTCAATAATAGGCACAATACGGTAAGTGTTTACTTACCAATGGATGGTTTTCATTGTAACGCATTCTTTCCATCATTACTGCCCCTGAAACAAATGGACCTAGCAAATTCCACCAAGGAATGTCAGATTCACTGCTTTAAATCTAGACCCTTTAGGTAGGTTTAGGTAAAACTTTAATCATGACATAAGGATAGTTTACCATTTACCAAATCAAAGTGGTGCCTAATCCATTTTGGCAGCAGCCATGATTGTTAAGCACAAACTGCATTTGTAATTATCCTTCCAAACAGAATGATACTTTGGGGGGTGATAGTCAATTTCATGATGTGTCATAAAGTATATTGCCTGTTGTATCCCAGCAAATATTATAGGTTTACTGCTCCATTAATGCCATACATTTTACTGAACTAAGTCACATGTTTTTAAAATGTATCAGCCAGGTAGGGATGAGCAAGTTTTTAAAACTCGATCTTGCAGCGAATTCAGCCTTTCTCACTTACCGAAATTGTAAGCGAGAACGGCTGGTGTAAATTCGCCAAAAAAAAAAAGATCGTGGGCTGTTCTGATCAATGAATTCAGCACCCACTGCATTCATTTCATTGATCAGCCCAGTTTGCAATCCCCCGCACTAGAGGTTAAATGGGGACAAGTCTCCCCATTCAAAACCTCTAATGCTCTCTGGTTGGCTAATCAGAGAACACTAGAGGTTTTGAATGGGAAGACTTGTCCCCATTTATTCTCTAGTGCCAGGGATCGCACACAGGATTCCCAGGGCTGCAAGAACAAATGCAGTCCTGTGAATCCACTGCGATCCCAGGGCACTAGAGGTTAAATACCCTCTAGGGCCCGGGGATCGCAGTGGAACTGCAGATGAACTCTCAATGGAGTTTCTCCATTCAGAGTTCATCTGTAGTTCAGTTTCCACAGTCACCAGGCTGATTCAGTTCCCACGGTCACCTGGTGACCGTGGGAACTGAACTGCAGATGAACTCTCAATAGAAACTCCATTGAGAGTTCATCAGCAGTTCCACTGCGATCCCGGGGCACTAGAAGTTAATTACCTCTAGTGCCAGGGATCGCAAACAGGGAGACTCCCAGGGCTGCAAGAATGAATGCAGCCCTGATAATCCACTGTGATCCCTGGAGAATAGAGGTTATTTACCTTTAGTAATGCCAGAGGCATTCTTGCTCATCCCTACAGCCAGGTTTACATTTTTGCAGTGGCTACATACAATGATCTATCTCTGGTATGAAAGCTGAGCTGGGCAAATTGAATATTGTAGGGTTTGGCTAATACTTGTCAAATAGTTTTTTTTTTGCTGACCTATTGATCTTGCAAGAAATATTACGAAATGATAACTTTTAATTGTTGTTGGCAAAGACAGCCCAGAAAGTTATCCCAGTTATCCGAGGGCTAGAGAACATAACTTCCACCACCACCCAGTTTGAGTAAGTGGTGCTTTGTAGTCCTGTTTTAGGGTGACAGGATGTTGCTCCTCTATATAGTGCAGTTTTAGAATAGGCAGTGTGGTACTGGAAGGCTTGGCAAGTGTAAATAAAGGGAAAAAAGGCCTAAAAAATGGAAACTAATACAGCTATCATATCAAAGGATTGCCTATTTGCCAAATGTAGCAGCCTTCTGGTTGGGAAACACTATTCTAGCCTAATGCAGTCTCTCTTTCCCCCAATTGTTAAAGCTCTCCAAAGCTGGAAAAGATGCACTTTTATCAGTGAACCTGGGTGATCCAGCAAACCTAGAATGTCTCTCTTGAAAGTAATTTGCTATTTGTTAAATGTTTTCAATCCTGGACCAGATCTATTCCAGATTTACTGGATCAGCCAGCTTCAATGATAAAAGTGTATCCTCTCCTGCCTTGGAGAGCCTCAATAAATCAGGCCTAATAACACAGGAGGGGGAGAGGACCCTGCCCAAAGTAGCTTGCAATCTAAGAGTTGTGGGATGTAGCACACAATAGGAGGGGGGATATGCAATGCTGGTAGAATTGTAAGGGTTTAAGAGACAGAAGAAAACAGGTAGGCAAGTATATAAGTATGAGTGGGGAAGTGGAAAAGTCTTGGAGCCGTGCTGAGCCGTGATAAGGTTATGACTGAGGAAGTCATTAGTAGGTCATTGGAGGACTGAAGAGTGTGGCTAGGGGTGTATTCTTCTACCCGGTCAAAAAGGTAAGTGGGACAAGAACTGTAGAGGGATTTGAAGGCAAAGCACAGGAGCTTGAATTTGATTCTAAAGTGAAATTAAAGCCAATGAAGAGAACTACAAAGAGATGCGGCAGAAGAGGAGTGGTGGGAAGGATGGATGAGTCTGGCTGCAGCATTCATAATAGGTTGTAGAAGAGAGAGTCGGGTTAGTGGAATACCAGAGGAGGATGTTACAGAGGTCCAGACGAGAGATGTACTAAGGATTTGGTGGTCTCTGGGAACAGGGGGTGGATTTTGGAGATGTTGCACAGGTGAAAGTGGCAGGACCTGGAAATGTTCTGAACAAAGGGGGTAAAGAAGGGGTCGGGGTCAAAAGTGACGCCAAGATGAATGACTGTGTTATTACCATCTAGTAATATGTCGGTGGGAGTTTTGGAATAGAATGGAGGTGGGGACCCAGGTGGAGTTTCAGAAATCCATGATAAGATAGCTGACAGGCAGTATGAAGCCTTATCCAGGACTGAGGGAGACAAGTCAGGGATGGACAGATTGATTCCATACAGATGATAGTGTAAACAAAAGGAGTATATGAGATTGCCAAGAGAGGAGGTGTACAGAAAAGAGAACCGGTTCATGGACAGACCCTTAGGGAACAACAAGGAGGACAGTGGAAGAGGAGGAATTATCATCGAAAGAAGCTTGAAAGGTACGATCAGACAGATGGGAAAGCACACCAAGAGAGAGCAGTGTCACTGATACCAATTGAGTTTAGTATTTAGATTAGAAGGGGGGATCAGTGTCAAAAGCAGAGGAAATATCTAGGAGGGGGGAAAAGTTGGCTTGTGACTTAGCTCTGATGAGGTCATTGGCCACATTAATAGGGGCTGTTTTAGTGGAAAAGACAGCACAAAAGCCAGATCAAGTAGAGAGTGGGTCTTCCGGTAATAGGTGAGACTTTTAAAGACAAAAAGGTCAAGAAGTTTGGAAACATATGGGAGAAAGGAGATAGGTCAGTAGCTAGAAGGGAGGAGTCTTGTGAGCTTTTCTTCAGGATGGGAAAAATAATGGCATGTTTGAAGGTGGAGGGAAGATACCACTGGAAAGGGGGAGGATGTATAGTTTAGTGCAGGTCCCAGGGTGGAGGATTGGGCAGAGTAGGGAATTGGGTCAAGCGGACAGGTAGTAGATGAAGGTGATGATTTACGGTTAAAGGTCAGTGATGATTTACAGGAGGAAGGGGTGGATATGGTTGGAGTGGTACAGTGAGCAGAAACATCATGTCTGATGTTGGTCCAGCATTTATGAGTTTGCTGATTACACAGTATGATATTGTGATCTTACATCTCAGCCCTCCTCCACGAAGTCTAAACAGGGTTGGACAATAAATACAAGATGGTCAAAGTGACCAATGAGATAATTATCAGGCATCCACTTATGGAAGATCATTCATTGTCTCTGTTCAAGGAGCCCTTGATGGCCATTTTACGTCTCTTCATATGTCTTACTAGAGAATAATGCTTGTAGTCAGCTTTTTTTTTTTTTTTTTAAGACAAAGGTTATTCTTACATGCAAATCATATACTGTAGATATCTTTTCTTCCAGCTCCAACAATATATATCTTACTGATAGTCTTTTAAAATGTAGAGATGTCTTATCTGTAGTTAAAGTGTCTTGTTTTTACCTTTTTTTTTTTCAGGTAAAGGAGACATGGCTATGTCAAACATTGTAGGTTCCAATGTATTTGACATGCTGTGTTTAGGAGCTCCTTGGTTTATTAAGACCGTCTTTGTAGACCGTTCAGCACCGATTGAAGTGAACAGTACCGGTTTGACGTATACCACTATTTCCCTTTTATTTTCCATCATCTTTATATTTCTAGCAATTCATATAAATGGATGGAAGCTTGATAAGAAGTTGGGTGTGATCTGTTTGATAATGTATCTTGTTTTTGCTACGCTATCCATATTGTATGAGCTGGGAATTATAGGAAACATGCCAATACGTATGTGTGGTGACTAATAAACAAAATTCAAAATGAAAACCTTGTTTCATGTTTTCCCTTATAGATTTGAGGTTGGCAAAGGACTGTAAAAGAATAGTAACACTGAACTGTCTTTAGGTTACTAATTTGCTAAAAGCTGAACGTGAAAATGCTGACAAAAAGCAATAAACTCAGTTGAGTTTGTAATAATTTGTAAATACAACTTGTGTATGATGGGGTGCTAAAAACTTCTAGGCCCGACCAAAGAAGTTGACCTAGACCCATGAAATTTGTTATTCCACATGTGCAACGCAAACGTCAACATAAATGGCACAATTTTTCTCTAACCTTTTGAAAATTCAGCTGCAGCCATCATCCCTGAAAATCTGGTGAGTAGGGTGGATAGTCTAGGAACTCAAACCCTACTTTCTTCAAACCATTCATCATTGTACTAGAAGATTGTCCATTGTAAAGATAACACCTTTTCAGCACCTCCTATAGTTACAGCAAGTTTGGGTAGAATTTTAGACTTTAAGGGGTAAATCATCAGCATACTCCTACCCCAAAAAAGCCATGGCCTTTCTAGTTGACTTTTTGGGTCTTGAATTTCTTTGGTAGTGGACCCAAGTGTTAGAACAGACTGTTGGTTAATTTTCTATTAAATCAACATGGTGTCTGCTTGTTATCCTTCTGTCATTAGCATTCAAACATTTTTGCCAATTCTCCATGATCTGAAATAAAAATCTTTGCATATTAAAAAAAAAGTTTGAAACAGAAAACTTTATGTGAGAGTACTAAATGTCACACAAGACATGCACACAAAAACACTCTAACATCTTTATTGGGCCGGGGACTACTACATTATGTGCTACAGGCTATAGGAAAAATACCCCAGTTCTTTCACATGCACCATCACAGAAGGTGATCCTACTATCTGATGTTAAACTAGCCACTAACATATCTTCTAATGCTGCCTTCCTAAATGTCTCCTTGAATGTGATCAGATCTTTATAAAGATCAAAAAGAAAAATCTTTTTAGTTCTAAGCACTTCAGATCATGCTAGAACGTTCCAACCAACCATTCCTAAACATGCAATTTACCAGCTTGGGCTAAACTATCGTTAATGCAATGGGTCATTTTTTGTTTCTTGACAGACTCCTTTTCTCTGCTTCTTAGATGCCTTTTTTGCAGTCTTTTTTCGCACCTCATCTTCCACACAGTGCACTTTCCACCACAGTCTATTTCCTTTCTCACTGATCGCTTTTTTGTTTTTGTCCTAAACCCTGGACAGACCATTCACCCTATTAACCCAACACCGATATACACTAAACTGTCTCTACCCCTATGTGACTATCCCACTAGAATTGCAACCCCAACAGCTTTCTTTCATATTTTCTCCTAAATCAGTTTGGCTACAGACCTTTACATCATTATTCGGTATTGCATGATAGTAGTTATAAATTAGACACCCCAACATTCTACTGTTGATTAAAATTTGTTAAAGAACACAACAGAATTTTTATTTAGTCAAGTAATTGTATGGAAAAGTTGCCACTCCTGAGAAAACCATAATGTGCACATGATTAGTTACCTGGAAATTTCCTAAAATAAAGTTCTTCCAGCACAGCTGCTGCTCCTGTGATACTGGGTATAAGAGCTTTGGCACTCAGCATTGAGTTGGGCCTATTCCCTCCTTACCCAATTATAGAACAGCCTGCATTCTGTAAATGTTTTACAGAATTTATAGTTCTGTAAGTAGCCAAAAAGAGGGAGGTAGGTGTGTGCAAACAGTACAGACACAACAGCAGCAAGACCCAACAAACAAGATTGGGAGCACTGTGATCTAGATTTCCAGAAAACAGCAGCAATCTGGTAGTTACTGTTATTTACAGAGAGGAAATACTGTTAGGTCCATAAATATTTGGACAACTTTTTTCTAATTTTGGTTCAGTACATTACCACAATTAGTTTAAATGAAAAAACTGAGATGCAGTTGAACTACAGACTTTCAGCATTAATTCAGTGG
>NC_092859.1:130656301-130676378 GCF_032062135.1 Pyxicephalus adspersus
ATGCAGTCACATTGATTGGGAGGGGTTTCATAATACAGATGGACAGTGACCCAAAACATACAAAGCAACCCAGGAGTTTATTAAAGCAAAGAAGTGGAATATTCTTGAATAGCCAAGTCGGTCACCTGATCTGAACCCAATTGAGCATGCATTTCACTTGAAGGCTAAACTTCAGACAGAAAGGCCCACAAACAAACAGCAACTGAAAGCCTCTGCAGTAAATTTGCTTTACCTGAAGGAGTTCTTTCATTACTTTAACAAATGAGACACTGAAGTCTTTTGCCTCACACCTTATCTTTACATTCAGAAAGTAATGGCATCAGTATGCTTTTTTTTTATATGTACAGTCCCTGAATTGTTAATCAGTAACCCATTTTTTTGAAATGCTGTTTGCTTGTTTTAACACTGCACTGGCCTACATTTTAGACTGACCATTGTGAAAGGAAAAATAAATGAAATCAAGATTATGTAGTTTTTATTTTAACCTGAGCACGGTAGTTCCAATTTTTCTTTCAAATGCCGTTATCATTTTATCATGATTTAAAGTATTGGCAGTTGTTGCATTATTGATTTTTTTTTCTGAGTTACGAAGTCACAAACATGGCCATTATATTTTAAATACGCATTTATACTTTTGCAAATACTATCTGAGCCTTCTATTCCTGCACACCTTAACACCAATCTTCAAATCACTTTGATTGTATATACAGTTAATTATGAGAAATAACTTCCAATTTAGGATTTGAGCTGTCAAGAGTCCAGCCATGAAATGAGTCCTACTATATCATAATCTGTAGGCTGTTTCCAATCTGGGGTTACATGAAAACACACAAACATTTTAACTGGCTAAAACATACAATGGGCCCAGGTATACAGTGCGGTATAGCATTTCCTAACCTTTTTAGCATAGAGGAACCCTTGAAATTACATTCAGAGAACCCCTGCTAAGATTACTATAGCCACAACTCATTCATTATCCATTCAACTCAAATATTATATTCACAACATTAAAGGGGTGGTCAGTGGCAAGAATGCCTCCTACATTGCTGGCCAGGAGGAAAAATGCCAACCTTAGGGATAAGCCAAAAAAATCATTGCCGTCAATTGTAACTGCCATGGGAGGCACAAATTGCTCAAGAAAGTTTCTCTAGTGGTTGCTAGGGCTAAGGCTGCATATGACCCTGGTCGAGTAAACTGGTCTATTATATGGAAAGTGCCTTTTGATTTTGCCTCAGTTTAAAAAAAAAAAAAAAGTCAAAGTTGTGTTCAAGTAACTAAGCATCCTATACAGAAAACTACTCATCTACATAGACATTTGAAGTATGAGGAAAGCAATTGTCAATAGACCTGCACACCAACTGTAGGCAATGAAAAGTCCTACACCCATGGGAAAGTTGTATGTATAAAAATGGTAGGCTAATTGCTCCGCTTTAAAAATAAGTCACTATGTTAAGGACTAAAGTAACTATCAATTTGAATTGTGTATTATGTTTAGTATTAAAGCATGTGAGTGGAATGGAATACAAAATAAAGTGTTTAGCTTTAGCAGTTTGAAGTTTGAATTATCAGTAGTTATCAGTTAGTTTGAATTATCACAATGCAAAGAATAATTCACTTACCTTAGCTTTGCAAAATACACCCAGGTAAATAGATGTTTTAACTTTTCTCATGTTAGATTCACCGCAAGCGGAAATATTTTTCGAATGCTCCATGTTCAATGATCTTGTTAGATAGAGTTGTTCACTGTCTTCTGCACACTTCCTGCCTCATGTGAAAAAACCCTCATAATTATCAGAAGGTAGAGTATAGAACAGAAAAGTACAGAACCATCAGCCATAATAAGGTAGAGATATAAAAGTAGAAGTGGCTGACTAGTTTAGCAAGAGACAATGACCACTAGAACTGAGGACATTTCTAAAAAATTACCAGATATTTTTCTGTACTTGCATGATCTTTAAAAAGGCATAAAAGACAGAAAAGTGAGCAAGTTTTGCAGAAATGTACTGCATATTTATATTGCCTTGTTCAAGAAAGTGACTTTATAAAAGTAATTCCACCCACAATACACTTAAAAACCTTGAATTGTGTATGACAAGATGCAGCAATGTATTTAAAGAATACAACTGTACATTGTACTTGAAGGTAAAATCCCATTTGGAAAGTGGAAATTTTCCCTGAAGGTATACTATATTATATTGTTAAACAAAATTAGACAGTCCCAAATTTACTTCTGTAATGTAGAGATATAAGCCTTAAGAGGTTAAGACTTTCTAAATTAAACCATCTACCTTCAACAGTAATGATTAGTTCCAGTGCTAACCTTTGAAAGTACACAGATTATAGTACCGGTAGTTGTTGCCTGAAATGAAATTCAAAACAATGGGCAAACAGCTGGTATTAATAGCAAGTCATAAAAAAAAAAAAAAAGCCTCAGGTCATTCAACCTGTAAGGATGACCAGTTGTTTAGGAGGCATTCTTCCCACTGAACACCAATTTATTGGACGGTGAGCTGTGTATATAGCAATTATAGTAGGGTCAAGTAAAATTTGTAAAGTAAAAAAAAAGAAAGAAAAGAAAAAGTGGTTGTAGATTGAAAGGTAATTTTCATACCATCGTAAGTATTGCAGAATAAAGCACATAAATGCAACCCATTTTAAAATGCTTACCTTTTAAGCATTTATGTTATGGAAAGGATTTTTAGTCGCTTGCAATGTGTATGTTGCCTACAGTGTTCTCCCCAGAAATTTGTGTTTGGTGGCTACCATTGTATTGTGACCTGGCTTTTCCATACCCACCCCAAAAAGCTAGGTGATTACTGAAAAGTGCCAGGTAGTGTACCCGGCTAAAACAGGCTGGGGAGAACACTGCCCTAGCACAGCCCTGCTTTGCTAAGGATCATTTAGCTCTGTTCTGGCCCAGCATATCCACTAGTCCTCACATAGTTTGGGAAAAGAGTGAGGAGGAATACTAAACTCACTTGAGAAACCGCTCAGACTTTGCTGAGCTGCCAGCATGACATTCAAGCCTTCTGAAGATCTGCACACAAGGGGATTTTTTAACAAGGTAACTGTATGCATAAAATATATTTATATATAATCTTTGTGGCAAGCTTTGTTAAAAAGAACAGACGTGACCAGCAGCATCCCTAAATCATTTCAATGGTTATCAGTCTTTCCATAAAAGTCAAATCACATAATACATACATTTCTGACAAGCTAGAACTAGAATGTCCAAAAAGAAATCATTACCTTCAGTTATCATAAAACAATGTTTTTTGTCAATATGTAGAAAATATTTCCAGCGTCAGATCAGTACCTATCTCACATTTTACAAATAAACCAGCATTTTCCCAATTTAATTCAAATCGCTGACGACCAGTTTATTGTATTGCATTTGGCATTCAAGTAAAACAGTATTTCAGGACAAAATACAGCATTCAAACTCAAACACCGATTTCAAACTAGCTGTGAGAAACTGGCTTTATTAAAAACAGTATGTCAATTCATTTAAACTGAATGACTAAAGACATGGTGTTTAAAAACCAAGCTTGATTTACAATGGAAAAAAAAAAAAAAAAAACATTAAACACCACACTATCAAAGGCTTAAAAAACTAAAAAAGTAAGCCTTTACAGTTCTAATGTTTCACTGTTACTATATTACCAAAAAAATGAACAAATGTGGGAATGTCACTAAAATAAGGAATTACGCATTGCGATCTAAGCGGACGTCGATTTCTCTGCCATTGATTTTAATGCCATTCATTAATCTGCACGCCTTTTCTGCCGTCTCTGGGGAATCGAACCTCACAGTTCCACAACCTTTAGATTTTCCATTCTCCATCTTAATTTCAGCAAACATTACACGTCCTGTAACAGAAGTAAAACCACAATGGTCTCCATTAGTTTGTGTATAGACTAGCCTAAGCACAAACTGGGTACACTAGTAACAGAATGGTTTCCTTTCTGTAAAATCTTCCCTTGCAATCGGATTTCCACCAGAAAAATCTATGTAAATTTGATTGTTCTTAGAAATTAGGCAGGTAGGGGCAATCATCATGCATTCAAAAATGACAGACACGTGAGCACTAATCTTATGAACATATTGGCATTGAGGACAACTATGGGCCATCTTTAAGTGCATTACCTATACCAATCTGTAAATTCACTTACCACACTGATTAAATTTTTCTTTCAACTTCTGCCATGTTAAGTCAAAAGGGAGCTATAAGGAGAAGGGGGAAAAAAAAGTTACTTAAAAAATTATATTGGATTAGTTTGAAGGTATTTCCATAACATAGGTGTGATTCTTACATTTCTGACAAATATTTGGCATCCTTTGTTTCCTCGCTCTCTTAAGCCGCTTCCTAAGGGGGTGGATGCAAACCCTCCAAATCCTCTGTCCATATCCATGGCTGCTCTGTCCAGGCCTCCTCCAATACGATCAAAGCTGGAGCTCATCCTGTCCATTCCAAGACCCATACTCATGCTATTTACAGCACTCATTCCAGTGCCTAAAATAGAAAAACACCCACGTTAGGAAACAAGGCAATGGGTTGTCCAACTGACCCACAGTTTTACAAAAGAAACTTTACTTACTCATTCCAGATCCTAAAGGACCAAGGGAGGATGAACCCATGCCACCAAAACTGCCAACCATGGCACTGCCTATTGGAAATGAACAAAAGAAAATGTAATCATTCAGCAGTTTATTTAAAGGATCTGATAAATCTATGGATGTGGTAGTAGATTGACAACATATGAAAAACTAACTATCATTGAAGCCATATCAGCAAAAGAATACATTTTTTACAACAGGCTTAACCTAGGGCTTGTTTAGACCTGGGGATGCTGACCATTACACCCAGCAGTAGCCAGGTACTCTGATGGTTTTTAATAAACCAGTATTTAAACATTTTACAGTGGGTGGCTGTCAAAAAAAGCCACATCTTGCAACTTGTGTACACAATGCAGGTGCAATACTGTCCACTAACCTAGTAATGTGCCTGTAAGTTGCAAGATCATAATGCAGGAATCAATCTGTATACCAAATTACCACTTCATGTCATTAATACTGTAGATCCCATTATCAATACTTAAACCTTAAAATTACTGCAGAACCTAAAATTCCCAGTAAATTAATGGGTTACCTAACCATTTACCTTTAGGATCCCATGCTGTTGAGCTTTTTAAACTGATTCACGGGACAAGAAGAAGATCTAGTTAAATAAATCATAAGTATTTCTTTACAATGAACACTAAGACCACTTACTCATTCCTCCAAATGACTCTCCAAAGCCACGACCTAATCCAATCTCACTGCGACCAAAATCCCTGTCCATGCTGCTTCCCATTCCTCCTCTGTACATGTCTAAATTAAACAACATTTTCAGTAAGAATACATGAATCGTTGGATCGAATAGATAAGAGCAACATGTCTTGCCAGCTTACCTCCCATGCTGCTTGCCATGCTTCCCATGCTTCCCATGCTTGGCATGCTGCTTGACATACCTCCGCTCATGCCAGAGCCTAAACTGCCTCGGAATTCATCCACACCCCCCATACCTATGCAAAAACATCCAGAAACATGGAACAAAAATTACATAGGGGTCCAAAGTATGTCAGTTTACAAATTACTGGAGTGTCTTTTCTTTCCACCCAGTAAAAACCACTCTAATTCTATCACCAATTTTAAACCCCTTGGCGGTATTCCCAAGTGCGCCTCAGGGAAATTTTATGTACCAAAAGCGGTAAACCCTGAGCAACACTCGGGATAGCATATTAAAAAAAAAAAAAAAAAAAAAAATCCTACCTGCTCCCCACAATCCATCGGCGTCCTGCAGTGAACCCAGCCAGCTTCTGCATCACATCCTGGGCTTGATAGATGTGATGCGTGAAGCAATGGTACACTGGGGAGGCGTGGCCTAGCGGGAAATTTAAAAGCAGATTACATTGTAATCTGCTTTTAAAACATTGATCACAGAGATAAAGTTATAAAAAACAAAATCCAAAAGTTTATCTATTATTGTACCCTTGTTTAGACAAATTTAAATTTTTTTTTTTAATAAAATCATTTAATTCTTCATTTTATAATTTATGATTTGTGTTCCAAACTTTATCATACTCGTGAGTTATTCCTAAGAACTACAGGCATAAATTAAACAACAAATTTCAACCCAAAACAATGAACTGCTTTTGACATAAAAATACTGACATAATTAGACAAGCAGGGAGGTTGAAAAAAAAATCTTTTGTAATTACAAGCAGGGCTATACAACCTTGCGCCCATTCCAATTAGGTTTATGCCAAATCTAAATATTCAGCCTAATTATTTTAAATGCACATCTTGCATTAAGATTTAGAAGCCTCCCACCTTAATTTAACATTTCAGATTATAAACTGAAAGTCTACCAGTTAAACTGGTAAAAAAATAAGTTTACCCTAGCCTCAAAAATAAGTGACAAAGTTTAAAGTCAGCTAGCTGTACATTTAAATATGTGCTAAGGCACCTTAAAAATATTTATTGTAATGCAGCTAATATAGCAATTCCGAAAGTTTGTTTTATTTAGAGATTTATACACACACACCATCATACCTGTCATTCGGCTGACTCCACTAAAACCTGACATGTTACTTAGTCCATCCATGCCACCAAATCCACTTCCTGCTGTAAAGAAAAAAAAAATCCAAGATATAATTCAATACATAATATATATATTTTTTTTTTTTGATTCAACGCAACAACTGAATTACAGGCTAAATGACATTATACCATCCTTACCTCCCATTCTGCTCATTCCACCACCATAGCCAGGGCCATCCATACCTTTAGACAAAAGATTTTTTTTATTAACTCTTCATAATATAGTAAAGATCAAATGCTAACATTTACAGGTTTCATTTACACCAACAAAAACAGGTTCTTAATGAAACAAGGATTTTTTTTTTTTTTTTTTTACAACTTACCCGATGGACCCATGTTGCCCATTCCACTACCCATCCCAATCTGTGTTGCACTGATAGGTTGTCCACCTGGTCCAAGACCCATTCCTATTCCACCAAGTCCACCTAGATTAAGGGAAAAAAATGTTTAAGGCAACATTGTATGAAACATTTTCACTATGCCAAAGTACATAGTTACATAGTAGGTTAGGTAGAAAAAAAGACGTAGTCCATCAAGTTCAGCCACTAGGGAAACAAACATATCCCAGACATAAAACTCTATGGACATAGTTGGTCCAGAGGAAGGCAAAAAACAAAAAAACAAAAAAAAAAAGCATCCAGCTTTTTTCTAACGCAATCACAATTCAGTAGTTACTGAAACTACTTTCTAAGGGTATCGATTCCACATTTTCAGACCTTATGATGAAGAAACCCTTCCTTATCGGGAGATTGAACTTCAAACATGCACTTTTGAAATCACCTTTGCATGAATGATCGTAAGGGAGGATGGATCATTATCCACTTTCATATTTTTCAAGATGTAGCTTGATGCTCACTGCTGTTAACTATTGGGTACCACAGCTGACTTTCTATGGAGCACTCCAAAAAGACAGAATGTTGGGCAAATAATGGTTCTAACCCAAATAATTAGGATAGTACTAAAAAAGTATACTTTCACACTGCACTCAAACCGATATGGTATATACTGTTACTTGGCAAGATGTGAACCTGTTCCTTAAGAACCCAACATGCAATACACTGCCTACATTGTGCAACCTTTTGTGCATTTTGCAGCCATTCATTTTCAATGGCACCCCAAAATACAGAAATATAACAAGGTTTTGCAAAAAGGAAACAAATATGCACATTGGCCTAGATTACATACATGAGTAGAAATATTAGTGTAATGTGACATATTGCATCCATGTGTGAAGGGGTCTTATATTTTGAACAAAAAATCTTTTGTAGCAAAATAAATACTAGTTACAGCCAATGACTGCAGCCAATAAATGGTTTGTTGTGACATTTAGTGGCAAACAAGAAAGGCTGCTAATGTGCAGAATAAATATAAAGGAACCTATGTTTTCATTCTATAGACAAAACATTTGGTGGTATAACAGCTCTTATGGGAATAAAGTGCACTATAAAAAATAAAAATGATCCTTCAATTATATTCTGTACTTACGAGGTAACTGAGGTGCTTTTTCCATGGCATGAAAGTCATCTGGGGGGAGAGATTTATCATCCTGCAAGAAAAACAAATACAGTAAACAGAATGTTTTGACTGGCAACAGCAGTCTGAAGTCTGTCCACACTTCTCTAGGAAGCTTTACACACAGAGCTATAATTTACTTACCATCTTTACATGCATTGGTCTGTCAAACAAAAACTGCCCATTAAACATAGCTGGAAGAAAACACTGTTAAGGAATAACAATTTTTTTTTTTTAATTTTATTTTACATAAGTATATTAAAAGCAATATCCAAGAACCTGCAGATTGTATATAAAGCCAGCAGCGCACCTTGAGATTCCCTCTCTGTTCACTAACAGCTTGTTACTTTCTTAACCTAAAGCAGTACTTTTAAAAGGTTGTCTGCCCTTTTAGGTTAATGTTATGTTGAAAAGTCCGCTTTTATCCCACTGTGGGCCAAAATGACTGTATAATGAAAATATTCATAAAGATTTTTTGATATATGTCTGATTGAAATCCCCTTTTCCTCCCTGTGACCACAAAGTCAATTCTTAACATGCACCCAGACAGCAATAAAACTTTAGAGGAACCCTAAAAATATTCCTATGGAGCTTCCTTGACTATTAGGGACAGATAATTCCTTCCTAAATTGAATATGCTTGCTGCTTTCTTATTTCTAGGCAATTGCACTGCAACTTTGTATTTACCTGTATAGAAGCGCTATTTACTTTGCGCCACTGTATTATGCTTTGTACAGAAATCTTGTATAAAAGAAGTGTATGCATAAATTACTATAAATAATTATTTACAACTATTGAAAAAAAAAATCTGCAGCCATCAAAACTTTTGCTAAAACCATTATAACATCTTAAAGTGGCCCTAAAGTTTTACAGTTTTTTTTTTTTTTTTTTTTTTTTAAAGGTTTAAAAAACAAGGGTAAAGCACCTCAGCACCGAGGTGATCAAGACAGAATGCCTCCCATATATGTCATGCATCTTGGGAGGTTTTTGGCTGCTCCTACTCCACATGCCTGAAAGCAGGCATGCGCAGAAGGAGCCTTTTCCCCAGTGAGGGGAGGGGGGAATGCCCATTTCACGCATGCGAAGTTGGATGGATATTTCCACCCCCCCTCCATCTACGTCACCCGATTTCATGCCTGCGTAGTGAGAGAACGGGAGAGCAGGAAGATGAGGCACCCGACTCAGGAAATCTCCGGATGGATCGATGCAACTGTGAACGTAAAGGTGAGCAAGTTTTTTTTCTCCAGTTTACAGTTTCTGCTTTAAATTATATTGTGAATCCATGTTAAATAAAAAAAAAGGATACAAATTGCTTGAACTGCCTCTATAGCTTGTTCAAAGGTAACCGTTCCCATTCCACGACTCTTTCCATCTTTATCTTCTTTAATGTCTGCTCTCTTTACATTTCCAGCAATGCTAAAAACTTCTTTTAGCTTCTTCCACCCGACTTTAAAGTCCAGCTGGGGGGGGGGGGACAAAACATACACCAGTGTAAATACGGAATTACTAGCAGTAAAATCTTATTGACAGTTCAACATGGTCACTAAAAACCGAATTCTAAAGTCATCCTAATGTTTTCAGTATAGAATTGTATTCTTTCCCATGCCCATAAAGACCCAATGAAGGCAAAGGGCCTGGAGCTACTGCTGATGGGTACTGTTCTCGAAGTCAAAGGGTTTTTTTGTTTTTTTTGTTTTTTTTTTTTTAACTTGCAGACTTTTTGCATATGCCTGGTTCACAAAACACAAACTTACATTAGCAACAAAGACCGTTGTACCAAGTCGCCCAGCTCTTAAAGCACTGATTATCTCTGGGGGGATATTCGGATTATTGAGAATGGAAGGTGGGAGGTTTACGATTGCAGGACCTATGTCAGTGTTATGGTTCCCAGGGAATTGGCCTCCACTTCGCTGCAGAACCCGTCGTGCATGCTCTCCCTCCGGATCCTGCAAAAGAAAGGTGTAAGCAATTCAGAAGTGTTTGAGGTTTGAGAGAAAAATACATACAAAATCATGCAGGGAGTGGTTCCAGACACTCCCCCTCCAATTTAAACCTACCAATACTTAAAACTGTACTACAAAAAAAAAAAAATGTGAAATCTTACTCAGTTAATGTATACTATAGAAAACAAAACAGGAGAAGTGCAATAGATAATTAGCCCAACGCTAAATGACATGAATAGATGCTTACCGCCTTGATGTTAAGGGGTCTTCCATTTAGATCATGCTTATTCATAACATCCAATGCCTTTTGCACGAACTCCATATCTTTAAACTCTACCACACTGCAATTGAAGAGCTTTGATCAGGAAACAGAACATATGAAATTCACATATACATACAAAAAAGGCATGAAAAGATACTTACCCACAGCCCTGGATCCACAGGGTCACATGTATAGAATAAATAAATAAAAAAATAATAAGATAAAATAATGTTAGTTTGAATAGCAAACAAAATTTAATAGCGACAAATTAAATTTTTGCACTTAAAGGATAAACTGCAATCATTTGGGTAATCGATCATTATGGGGTCCATTTAAAATGTTTTCACACAATTAGAAAATGTGAAAGTCATGTGCATTGTGTCTGAAAACATTTAAAAACAGACACCTAAGACTGGACACATTGATGGTCCAACATAGCCATTCATACAGTGAAAGGACAACATTGCCACTCAAAAAAAAAAAAAAAAAAGTGTTTTTTTTAAATATTAATCTCCAAAAAACCAATAAACCGTAATGCAAATTAGACTTCTGTCACCATGCTCAATGACTCACTGGTTTCATCAGAAAAAAATTTAAGCCTTAACCAGATAATTCGGTTTCTAATTAAGAGTCTAGCTCAATGACTCGTTCACAGCACTGACAGTGGAGCAGCCCTGCACGTCACAACAGGTATTTCAAAAAAAATATTCGAGACAAATTCAGTACAATCCAAGGAATACTGTCAGATGTGCCAGTGAAGTGTATTCCGAACCTGACTGACATCTGCATTGAGCTTTTAGCAGCAAACAAGAATTGGGCAAGCAAATGTTTAGAAATGCAGTTTGTCACTTTCAACCTCATGTAATTTAGATGAAGAGAAGCATACTGTGAACCTGGGAACATTCAGACTGCAATACAATATAAAAAAATGAAACTTACTTTCCAAAATACTTGTACAGTGATACAGAAGACTACTGAGGCACTTTACACCTCAAGCAGATGGTTGCCCACGGCACTTACCCTCGATTTTCCTTCAGCATCCTTAAAGAGCTCCACGTATGTAACCTCACCAACTACATAAGACATACAAAGGGAAAATACCAAGAAACAAAGCATTTAACACCAGTAACTTTCTTTACTGTGCCCTGTGCACAGCTCTACAAAACAAAATAACCTATAATTCACCAACAATCAAAAAAAAACACAGAACCAACATGGCGCCTATCAATGGCTACCTCATTTTACGCAGTTTCAGGACTGTGAAGCAGCCACATTGTCCAGATCTATAGACTATACCATTTTACTCCTTATACCAGATATAACATTTGAATAAGATATAGTTGAACACATTCAGATAAGGAACTAGTAACTTTATCAACTAGTTAAAATAATTAAACATAACAATAAAATAAAGGTTTGCCATCCAACTCACAACAGCTGTTTTAGGTGACTTTCTACCTGAATGTCAATAGTAAAATTGTCTTAAGATCCAAATTAACAAGTCAATGTGTTTCACAGTAGGCTACAAGCAAAGAAATACAGTGAATAAAACCAAATAGTCATTCACCTTACAACAGAGACACCAAGGACAATTACAAATGTTACAATTTTAAAATAAAACACACTACCATGAAACCAAGTGGAACGTTTTTGACTTTGGCGATTTCCAGTGAAAACCTTTTAAGTCTCTATCCCAATTTTGTAATATTGGATATTAAGCCAATTTCACAAGAACAACAGGCACAAAACAAAAACTGCAAAACAGTCTTTGCCATTGAACACAAGGTCACCAAAATTACGATCTACAATAGTTTTCTGTTGTGCAAACAAGCACCTACTGCTTGGAAATAGCAGTGATGTATCCATACATGTCAACATTGTACTATTAGCCTGTAAAAATCACCACATTACAGCTGCACTTAACAGCATGCAAACACTTCCTTGGTATACAGGTATAATATTATCAATGTACTAGATACAAAAACATTACCTGTCAAAAGCCAGGTACCTGTATCAAACTGTGAATATTAAAAGCTTGAAAAGGAAGGAAGAGAAGTAGTGACTGCTGATTTATACTGCTGCACTATTGACCTGGCCTAAACTTACCTTTCTCCCTCATGAGGTCCTTGATGGCTTGCCACTTCATATCATATGGAATATTGCTAATGAACACCCTATTTCGGCTCTGACCCTTTTTCTCCACAGAACTCTTCTCTTTTCCATAGGGATGGAATCTGCTTCCCTTTCTGTTTCCAGACTTCTCTTTAAGCGATGATTTTTCTTCCTTTGCATCTTCATTTTCTCTGCACAAAAAAAAAACACATTAGCATTACATTTTCTTTCAATATACAAAAGGTGTAGAACTTCATTCCCTGCCATATGTTCAATCTCCTAAAAGCCACTGCATCCTACAGACTTACAAAGCAGTTATAGGTTAATAACAAAGTGGTACATTCCATATTTACCAAAGTCTGCATACTAAACACTACATTCTATATAATAAATCAGGTTTATCTTTCATTTACAGTTTTGGTAAAACTAAGGTAGAATACACAATCAGATTGTATAGTGTACATCCAGCTTGTATTTTATTTCATATATTACATGTTATGCAATCTATTCACCAAGCCTTTTGTATTTTTTATTATTCTATTAATTATTTTAGGAGATTCGGGTTCTACTTTAAAGGCCAGCTTCTACTTAAAATATATGTATATTTATTAATAAATATAAAGTTTAAAGTTCCCACCTCACTGCATGTATGATCATTTCCTGTTGGCAGATAAAATAACATTGCTTTGAATAGGAGAAACTGAAGAAAATAGACTTTGTGAAATCACAGAAGCCCAAACTCCTCCAGTAGGTTTTAAGAAAGTTTGATTCTCAGATTTCCTATATATTTAGACAGCACATAATCAAAACATTAGAACAGCACTACAAATGGGACTATAGCAGGAAGTCCCTTGCATTCAGGAAGTAGGCTAAACTGGCAGCAGGAAGGAATCTGCAATGGATTTATATAAAATGCCTAGCAATGTGTGAAAGGCCAAAGCATAACATAAAATATACACATTACAACAACACAGTAATGACAGTAAGGATTTACAGAACTATGGCTGTTGCATTGTGTACATTATTAATATAGCAGCATAATTGCATAGCACTGTACATTAAATAAGGCTTTACAGAAAGAAATATGTAAGAGCTGAGCTCATTCTGAGAATGCTAGTTGCCTGGCCATCATTTTGACCCTTTAACTCCAGGGTATTACCTCAGAATAAAAACACAAAAGGCTGAATGACATACAGTAACAAGTGAGATATTGCCCTGTGCCAGGGACGTCCAAAAATTTTGCAAAGAGGGCCAGATTTGGCGAGGTAAAAAATGTGTGGGGGCCGACCATTCAGCACATACCCAGGGTTGGTGTGGTCGTGGTCTGCGCGGGTCCCACACAGCACACACCTACCAGGGTGACGTGAGGGATTCCCTGCAAGGCGGTTGATCAACTCTAATAAAATATCAAATAGCTTTTTAATACGCTTGTATTTAATACTGTGGTCAACAGTGCTGGCTGGCCGCATAGTATTGATTTTATGACCGGCTGTGGGCCAGTTGATATCTTAACATGGGCCGAAAGTACATGATGCATTGAGTAAAAAAAAAAAAAAATTATTGTACCAGCATTAGGAACTAAAGATCGCAGTGTTCCTAATGCCTAACTTGGATCAGTTTTACTTGGGTTTTGATTGTTGCATTTATGCAAAAAATAAGCTGGCTGCAGAGTTTTGCTACTCGACAATGGCCAAAAATGGTTCAATTGAAACCATGAGAGCTTTTAAAGCAGAACTAAATATATATATATATATAAAAACAATACAATTTGTGACCAGGTGGCATTCTACATGTATGGGCAACTCCGTGTATTTAGAAAAGATAGTGATCAGGTAGGTAAGTATGATTTAATTCAGAAGGGGCATTGCCTGTCCTATCATCCATAAATCCCTGCATACTCACAATTCTGGAATGTGTAACTTCTGTTTTGATATGATCAGTCAGGCCTTTATTACAGAACAAGAGGGGCATATCCCACCTCAAATAAATCACTTACCTGCCTGATCAATATCTTTAAAAAAACAAAAAAAACAGAGCTTCATCCTCCTACCGGGAATGTACAATCTCCCCTGCACATGCACAGAAGTTACACCAATCAGTGGTTAGCACTTTGGCCTTTGCAGCACTAGTCCACAGGTTTGAATCTCAGCCAGGGATCTATCTGCATGGAGTTTGTATGGATTTCCTCCTGCATCCTATAACATGCAGTTAAGTTAATTGACTTCAGCTCAAAATTGGCCTTAGATCATGGTAATGAAGTATAACCATGGTAGGGACATTGGACTGTGAGCCCCTCTGAGGGATAGTTAGTGACATGACTTGACTTTGTAAAGTGCTGTGTAAAAAGACATATATATTTTTTTATACATACACAAATTAATATTCGGGACTAGCCAATCAAATTGTATAAAGCATACCTAAACTTACAATTTTTACTTTACATTAAAGGGTAGACAAACCTTTTATCTAAAATAAAAATTATGTTTATTTTGTTTCAGTGCAACACCTTTTTTTTGGGTGCAGCATCACCCCTAATTCTCAATTGCCTGGGCAAACAAGAATGAATAAAAGCGCAGAGCCTCCTGGGATACCTACGCCATACATCCTGGGAGGCTCTTGGCTGCTCCTTCTGTGCATGCGCAAAAGGGAAAAAATTGCCAATCTTACGCATACGCAATTTTTTCCATATCTACATTAGCTGATCTTTCCCCTGCGCAGTGCGAGATCAGGCGACGTTGGTCAGACGCATACCAGGACAACCCCCTGGCGTTTCGACTGATCTGCGGTATTAAAGGTGTGATTTTTTTTTTTTGGGGTTTACTTCCACTTTAAGTTCAGAACAAAGAAGAAAGCTGAAGTTGCCCCTAATGAAAAAGTATTTTTTTTCTTTAACAATTAGCCAGGTGAACTTATTTTATCACCACCTGTCCCTAATTTTTTGTTTTAACAGCTGTTTCACTTTGATCTTTTTTATTCCCCATTTGAACCTGTCCTGTATTATAAAGTCATACAATCCCTCTGCTTTCCAGGTGTTAAAAGGAAAGCCATGTGAACTAGGCCCAAATTGTACAACTAATGAAGGCAAACAACAACCCAATCCCACCATAGAAACAGCACAACACTCATCACATCCTGTATAGGACCTGATTTATCAAAGCTCTCCAAGGCTGCAGAGAATGCACTTTCATCAGTGAAGCTGGGTGATCCAGCAACCTGGAATAGATTTCTTAAAAGTAATTTGCCAACAAATGTTTTGAATCCTGGACCAGATCCATTCCAGGTTTGCTGCATCACCCAGCTTCACTGATGAAAGTGTATCCTCTCCAGCCTTGGAGAGCTTTAATTAATCAGCCCATTGTGTCTATCCCCACACAAATATGTTTGTGGTTCGGTTCTGTTTTTGTGGGCACAGTTCTGGATAATGGGTCAGTAAGAGTTAAATCCTAGACACATCCTAGCATTAAAAAATAAGGCTGCCCCCCTCAGAGCTCCATATACTGATAATACAGATAAGCAGGGGGAGCGGTGCGTGTGTTGTGTACGCTGCGGCTCTCCACGCAGCACAGAGCAGACAATGGCGCCCAGGCGGCTGTTAGGCCTACATGGAGAAAGCAAAGCCTGAGCTCTCGTTCCCATGACAAACCCCAATAAAAACTGAGCTACAGGGCTGAGGTGACTAGAAAGCCCCTCAATGAGCCCCCTCGCCCCCTCCCGTGCTTCACTGTGTATCGGCGGCCATTTCCCTCGCGACACCTACTTCTTCATGCCATTGGAATGGCTCTCCTCAGCCATGCTGGCGTCGCACTGGTCGTCACATTCGCTGTTGTTTTCGCTGCCGTTGTTAATGACTTCCTGGGACTCCTGTTGGTCGATATCCGCCATTGTTAGCTACGAAGGCCTTCCGCACACTACGACCGTCCGCGAAGAAAGATTTCAAAAGGCCGCAACACCTCGTCTTCACCGGGTGCGTAATGCCTACAAGATCTCGCGAGATTTCAATCCCCGCCCACAAGCTTTTCTTCACTTAACTTTATTGTCACTTAACTTTACGAAACGAACAATAAGAGACACAATAGAATGATAAAGGTGCAGGAGTGTTTCTTTGTTACCATGCAAGCCTGTTGCATCAATGGAAAAGTTTTCAGAGGATTAAAATGTTCCTTGGTTAGGATTTTATATATATATATATATATATATATATATATATATATATATATATATATATATTTATTTTTTTTTTATATATATATATATATATGTTTACCTTCAAGGTGATTATAGGGCAGTAAAGAAAACATACTGGATCTTATCTAATGAACATTCACACATATTTCACACAATACTATATTATGAACCTGGGGAACGTCCATAATATAGGCCAGACAGTTTCAAGCATTTCAAAGCTGCCACAGCTATGACTCCGTGATAGGTGGCCGGTCATCAAACCACCTCTATTCATTCTCTATAGCAAAGTTCCTCCACCAGGAACTAAAAACAAAAAAATCACACTTTAAAACCCGCAGATCTCTGAATGGCGCTGGTCTTTCTTGTGATCAGGCATCTCTTTCTCCTTGGTGGAAAAGATGCCGAGCAGCCAGTGCTTCCCGGGATGCGTGACGTAGGTTTCCCGGGAGGCTCTGTGCTCCCATTAAGTCTTGATCACCACAACAACCCAGTACCAGTACCAACAACCAGTACCCTTCTAAATTCCATGCAATCTTAGGGTTCCTCCAGAGGTTGCTAGGGGTTCCTTGAGCAATTTGTGACACTCAGGTCAGTTAAAGTGACACTAATGATCTTTTTGGCTATCTGTAAGGGTGTCACACTGGGGGCACAGTGTAAGAGACATTCTTCCTACTGATCACCACAATAGTATACTATGAACTGTGGATATTTTATTTTTAGCAAGGATTCCCTAAAGAGCTAAAAGTTATTTTCAAGGGTTCCCCGTGTTCCTATGTTCAAACGGTTGAGGAACACTGCTGTATAGACTAGATAGTTGTGGTTACAAAGCAGGAACTGCACCACTCCTGATCTTCCTTGTGAACCATGCCTAACAGCTAAGGCATGAACTTGTGGATGCCCATAATGGCCAAAGTGAATGGTGCCACACAAACCAAAATAACAGAAAATGGAACATCACCAGCACTTAAAAAAAATGTTTTTACTTCATCACAAATGTCAAAATAGCCATTAGTAGGCCATACTGGGTCCCTTCCTCAACGCAACAATTTGACAATATTATTAAAAATCAAACTAATATATATACCCAATTAGAACCTATAAAAGCCATGGTATCACCTTCTATGACAATATTAGGCTCTCAAAATCCATCAAAAATGTATCACTTTACATGGAAGGAGAACCAGCACCTACCAGGGGAGTGCCAGAGTAAGGGTACATGTGGAAGAGAGGGTAACAAGTTGGGGTACATGTGGAAGAGAGGGTAACAAGTTGGGAGCACCCCTCTCCAGTGGTCACAGGGGCTTCTCCTTTGGTAGTTACCTATAGTTATCTATAATTTTTTAAACAAGGACCACTTAAGGATTTCTAATCCTATATGTGGGATAAGCCATCATGAGATTTTGTGTACCCTTTTAGTAACAAGGACAGAGTATATCTTACAGTCTCACTCAGGGTTTCATGGAATCCAAGGCTCCTTCCATAGGTTGCTAGGGATTTCTTGACTGTATACAAATTGAGGGGCTTTTGACCATACATGTAAGGTGCCCTTTTCTACCAACCATTAGTGTAAAAAGGGGCCCTTCTCCAAAGGGGCATTTGCACTGCCCACTAGTGCAAAGTTTAGTGAAAATTTTTTTAATGGTTTCAGTGCCCCATTGGGGAGAATATTCTTCCCTGCCTTTCCCAAGGGCCCAACACAAAATAGGAGCAAATTTCTCCATTGGGGGAATTATCATCCTAAACTGGTAATTCAAAAATTGTTGTTTTTTTTGGACAGGTTATCATTACCTTGTAAAGTTTGTAAGATGTAAAGTTTTTGATTTTCCCATTTGTGTCTCAGTGATAATGGTCATCAGGACAAATAATTAGAATTACGTTGTTTAAGCTATACATAAATTTTCACTGTCAATTTTACCCTCCTCTAACAGCTCATATTAGAGTGTCAGTTATAAGTACTGACCTCAGACAGGAGATAGATCAGAAAAGAAAAAGTGAATATTATCATGTCACATATCTGTGACCAGTAATGCTGCTGTTTTTATCAGCCAACTACTGCTGTTGATACTGATGCAGCTGTTTTTTTTTTTTTGTAAAAGTTTGGCTGAACCACTTTCAATGTTCTGTAGTCACTGGCCAAGAGCAATAATCAACTAATAAGAACTATTTTATTGTATTTGAAACACTGGTTTAATAAATCTATCTAAGACTGGAGAATATAAAAATCAAGAGAAAACCAGGGAGATCCAGCACACCTGGAATTAGGGAGTTAAAGCATTTGACAAGAGAGTGGCAAACACTATCAACTTTTGTAATATGTTTCTGATGAATACTTTTCTTTAGTTTTGTGTTTCAGCAGTAGTATTTATTGACCAACATTTGCAGTATAAAGTATATATTGAGGCCAGTGTCTTTTCTAGAGAAATGTTTTGATGGTGGATCCATCGATACTTATTGCATGTCCAGACCTGTTTTAGAATTTAGCGATCCCTTACAACTCCTCTTAGCTGGAACCGCTCATCACTGGCACTCCAGCACTGGTTCTTAAAGAACCAGCAACTGCAGATTTGACAGCTGGCAGCAGTGAATGGTACTGTACTGCCCACTGCCACCCCCATTCATTCTCAATGGGCTGCTGGCGAGAGAAGCTACATGTAGCATCCCCTCATAGGCAGTGGTTCACTAGCATGAAGAAGTGGTAAATGCACCACAACCACACCACCAGTGTTAACGCAGCCTGACAAAGCTTCTTAAGCCACATGGAAGACATGCAGGAAACTAGACACGAAGACCTGATTTATCAAAGCTCTCCAAGCAAACCTGTAAAAGAATTCTTAAAAATGAGTTGCTATTAGTTGGCAAATGCTTTAAACCCTGAACCAGATCCATTTCAGGTTTGCTGGATCACCCAGGTTCACCCATACTAGTCTATCTTACCCAGTCTGGGAGAGCTTTATTAAATCAAGCCCTATATGTGAACAAGTACTCTTTGTCTCATTTAGCAATTCTACTGTATGTAAAAGATCTTTTCACACCCCTAGCTAAAGATAACACAGGAACAAATAAAATATCAATAAAATCAACCCTTTTCCAGTCTCTGTAGTTGTGTTCAGCATCATTACAAATTGGATTTGATTGGTTACAGAACATTTTGGGGTGTTTTTTTATCTCTGGTGTTCCAGCTAGATAGTTAGGTATACAGTTAGATTCACACCATGCTGTCTACCAACATATGAGGAATGCAGGGACCAGTGTACCTGAATCAGAATGCACTCTGGAAGCCAGTGGAAAGCAGCTACCTTGTCATCTGTGGAATTGTGGTATTTGATACTAAAAGTAGGCCCTCTTTCATGGCCACTCACACAGTATCAGAGCAAATACTAATCAGGTAGGAAAACTGTCTGTGTGCTATACACCAACCAAA
>NC_092859.1:130677329-130687104 GCF_032062135.1 Pyxicephalus adspersus
GGGAGGGCCGAATAACAGTGTTGTTAACAGTTAGATATATGTCAGGGGGAGACCTGTAATTTGAGGGGGGAAGATGACAAGTTCTATTTTATCCAGGCTGAATCTCAGAAAGCTGTCAGTCCTCCATGATACTTCCCCTTGTTATCCAGGGTTTTCCTGAAATTCTCAAAGGAGTTCAAATGATATTACTTTTTATCATGCAACCTGTGTAACCTTCTGTATATCCCTCTTTAGCTTTAAAATTATTGGGCTCACATTGGCTGACAATTATTTATTCTTACTGTACTATTGTCTTTCTGTTGTCATTATCTTTTGTATGAACAGTGCTTTGTTTGTTTTTATTATTATTGTATTGTTGGTTCTTGCTCTTTGCTTTTACCAATAAAAACAATTCAAACAAAATGAAATAAGTTAGTTTTAAGCCTGGTGTATACCTATGTACTAAATGACCTGTGCTTTTCATAGTGCTTTTTTTGATACAGTGAATGTGAAAATGATCTTCGAGGACATCTATCACAGCTCCATACGGAGAGTGTAGCAAAATCAGTGCATGCGGGAGATTGTACTGTTAGTCATACCACAGGCTTAATGTCTCCATTCTAAAACCTGGAAACACACTTTAATCTACATTCAACAGTGTTAAGAGTGCTAGGGAAACTGTAGAGTTCCCAAGCAGCCTTTATAATGCCTGTGTTATAAAAGAAATTCCAAACCAAAAAATAGTTCCGTTCTAGTAGTTATAATGACTGCAATCTGTCTTTTGTGCAGTTGTTACCTGGTATTGTTAGCTTCTTCAATCTATGGCGTTAGAAAAGGTCTTATTTTCTAAACCTGCATTCATTTCTTATTGTATTATGTGTCCTATCTACTGTACATACCTGTTTTACCTAAACAGCTCCACTGCCTCCATACGAATCATAACATAACGTAGGATACACCACTTCTCATACTTAGTAGCCAGTGTAGTTCATCCCATTGTGAGCCTGATATGAAACTATTATTACCTTATATGTAATCCCTAACAATTTCTCTCCTTTGTTGTCTTTAGGTATGCTAAAAAGTACAAAAACACCAGCTAATTATTTCCTAGATATCTTGTGAGCTAACACCATCCTGTGTTCTCTGCCGGTGTGCAGTGTTATTCTACAGTGAATCAATTGAAAATAAACAAAGCAGTTTTTTTAATGAATACATATCTACACACTAGAATTCACCAAGACAAAGTAGATTTTAAAAGTCCAGTATTCAAGGCCTGATTTACTTTTATAAAAATTCATATGAGAAGGGAAAAAGTGCTACAAAACAATCAGCACAGGGGGACTTTGGGTACCCAGCTCTTTTATATTTGGCTGTCTCTTTTCTGTTGAGGAGTCTTCTCTCGTTACTTCATGGACACACAACAGGAAGGGAGAGGAAATGTCCTTTAGACAGCTGTCCCCAGAGTAAATGTCCCAAATGAAAGATTTCCCCTTCCGTCCTGATCTGGTGACAACTCTAAAAAAAGGTTTAAAATGTAGCTAAAACAGCCATGTTGAACTCTTCAATATTTCTTCTTTGAATCCTCCCTACTGCAAGTTACAAATTGATATTGTTGTTTTGTGAAACAAGTTATAGGGAAAAAAAATCTTATTGGCAAATCAATAATGAATTAGTTCCTCTGCATGAGTCTTTTTCTGCAAGAAGCCCTAGAGCTGAATTAATTTCTTAGCAGCACAAGTTACCGAGATGAAAAAGGAATCTGCACAATGTACATATTGAAGCAAAACTAAATTGGAATTTGCTGAAAGATGTCTGTTGTTCCACTTTCATTGTTGGAAAGAAAATGCTGCACATGAAATATAGTCTTCATTTATGAAGAATCACTGAATGCAAATGAGGTTCATTTCTATTACGTAGTGTCTATGCAATTAAAAGAAATAAACCCCATAAAGTGGTTAAAAAAATTAAATGGTTTTG
The DNA here is from genome assembly GCF_032062135.1 of Pyxicephalus adspersus. NCBI lineage: Eukaryota > Metazoa > Chordata > Amphibia > Anura > Pyxicephalidae > Pyxicephalus > Pyxicephalus adspersus. The sequence goes on from NC_092859.1 coordinate 130,679,286, forward strand.
ATTGTACTTTTTCCAAACAATGATAAATCATACAGACATATCATGTTTACAGGAACACCCAGAAGGGGTTAAAGTTTTCTTCACTTTCCCTCTGAAATGAAAATAATAGTATTTGTAGTGAATATGTAGGGAACTCAGGATCATATTCAACTTTTTGGGGTTTTTGATCATATACAGTAAGATGGTACAGGTTGGTAGAAAAGTAACTTTAAATCATGGAGCTCGCCAGCAAAATTGTCTTCATCGTGAACCTGAACCCAATAGTCTCCCTTCATAGTAAACCCAAGCGTCCAGGGGTCATATAACAAATTCAGCCACTGTAACCCCTTTTTTTCACTTTTCCTTTGGTTTTCTTTTCATAGCAGCCCCTCTGTATCTAGTGGTCACTTATATGGCTGCATATTTTACTGCTATCCTATTCCCTCTCTACTTCTCCAATTCCAGGGCTTTAAGCCTTCAGAATTTATCATGACACCAGCTAGATCAGTGTTTCCTAATCAAGATTCTTCAAGAGGTTGCTAGGGGTTTCTTGAGCAATGAGCAGTTTTTGACTATGAGGTTAGTTTAAGTCAGTGGTGCCCAACCTTTTATCATCTGGGGGCCATTTTTGAGATAAAACTTGCAGACCACAATGCAAATAAACATTAAAGATATATGCCTAAATCTAGAATAGTTTTCATTTAAAATTAAAATAAATTGAAATGTTTCTAGTTATCGTTACGTACAGCAACAAATAAAAGAAATGACAAATCAAGAATCTCTGCTATTACCATTTGTTGCTTATTTTATTATTAAAAGATACGAAACTAAAGCTATCATACATGGCTGGTCATATATTGCTTCCCCCTCACTATTCCTGTACCAAAAAGCAGAAACTACACCATACAATGCGCCCTGTCAGTTATAGGGGGCCTCCAACCTTTTGCACCCCAAAATCTCTGCAATGGATACTTCCCAAGAAATCCAACTACAGCTTCCCATTTAGGAGAAATTGAGGTTGAAAGAATATAAGTGGACATTTATATGTGACAAGACACCGTGGTACTGTAAATTTTAGTGGGGGGGGGGGCACAAGAGTCCCCCACTTATCCTACATTTCTTTTTCTCTACTGGTAAAGAGAAATCGGGGTTCACAGAAAGTAAGTGGCCAGCTATGTGTGGTAGCACAGTATGACAGGTATAGTTTTTCATATCATGTTATGATGCTGTATTGATTACATTTTAGGGGGCATTAGCTACAAGAGTTCTGCACTTGCAGTTATATTTCCCTTTTCCTGCAGAGAAATTAGGGTTCATAGAGAGTTAGAGTACTGAGGGTATCCCCCTAGGCAGGGTTCTATGGCATGAGGAAGGAGTAACCACACTGCAACCTCACCATCAATCTGAATACAGCCTTGAAGTTTTGGGAACAAGCAGGAATATATTTGCACACAGCAAATTGACAGCATGCTAATGCTAATTACTATGAAAGTGATCCAAGGGGTTCCAAACATGAAACTCAATTTGGGGACCCTGGTCTTAAAATAGCCCCCCTTAATGTAAAAATATTCCTGATTGCTGTTAAGATTTTATGCTTGTGACCCCATATCTGGTAACTTGTGGGATTAAAGGGGGTAGGATTATATCACAGTACAAGGTGGGCAGGGAGCAGACACAGCTGATTGCTGACATCATTAGTACACGCCCACTCTCAGGGAGCTAACACTGAGCATGCTCAAGAACCTCCCTCTCCTGGTAGCACAATCTAATAGAGAAATATAGGAGATGCGTGTTTCCCGACGCCCACAAGACAATGAGCAGAGAGAGCAGAAAGAGAATAAGGAGAGGGCCCGATGTGGCCCGTGGGCCATAGGTTGGGCACACTTGGTTTAAGTTTAACTTTTGTATTAGTCACATATAAGGGTCACATTCTACCCAATGGCCAGCAATGTAAGAGGCTTCTTCCCAATGACCACCACTAATGTACTGTGAGCTGTGGACACAGTGTTTATAGCAGGAGTCCCCCGAAAACCTGAAAGTTCTTTTAAAGGTTCTCCCATGTTAAAGAGGTCAGGAAGCACTGATCTTCAGGGTCAGAGAACGGCTCAGGAGCTCTGGTATATAATGCTGCTTGGGAAAAAGAGAACAGCAAGTAAAGCTACCACTCAGCAACCACTGGTTAATACCAAGACTACCAAAAACTGGAAGTGCATGACCCAACTGTAGACACAAGCACTACTATTAGACAGAGGGACCCCACAACAATGTGTGCTGGGCTGCCATACTTTACACAGAATAATGCCTGTGCTTTTCGGAAAGCTCAGCACACAGCCAAAGTTTAGGAATGGCTTTAAATTTGCCTTTAAATATCCAAACTTTTTGTTGTACATGTGAAATGGCTGAACTCTGCTTGTTACTGCCATTGTTGGATAGCTCTCATTGAAGACTAATATGCATTTTTCATGTAAGCATAAAACTATGTTCACATATTTATGAATTTCCAGCCTGTTGAAAAATATAAGTGGGGGAATTTATAATGTTGTAATTCTAATGTAAAATAGATGATGTGATTATAAATGTCCCACAACAATCATTTTATAATCTGCATTGTTGTGACTATGCTGTGTGTTGAATACTAAATTTGTCTTTGTGTCTTGCTGTCTACTTCTTCCTCTACCACCAGCACAGTCCTTATTTTGGTCACAAAGCTTACAAGGTGTAAAGTCAGAATATTTCCTACATTAAACTGCATCACCAGAGGTCTTTGAAAAAATGGAGAAGCGAAATGGAACAAGTGGAATTGTTGCCTTAAATTAATAGATTCCTTTTTCATTTTTCAAGCTAATTTCAGATAAAAATCTTGATGGTCACAATAGGCAAAAACATTTTTTTCTAATGTTTAGAGCAGACCTAAGCTAAAATTTGTACCTTACATAAAAATTACCTTCTTTTTTCTTTCCTTTCTTTCCTTTCTGTGCTGCTCTCATGCACAGAAGGAGCTTGTTCTTATTTTTGGAAAAAGAAAATGCACAGTAAGATTGGCACTCTTTTCCCTGTATACCGCAGGCCACGTCACCAAATCTCACACCTGTGCAGCGCAAGATTGGCTGACGTAGGCAGAAGGCAGAAGAAGGGGAAAGAATATGGTGGCACCCAACAAGTCAAATGCACTGGGATGAAGGAAGATTCCAGGATGATGTGGGACCCAATCCAGTAAGATCATCTGTTCTACCAAAGTAAAGTTGAGCCTTTGCTTGTTTTGTTAGTTTACTTCCACTTTTATTAAACAGCCGTGATATGCATGCACCCCATCCAGCAACTGAAGTGGATGTACTTTTACATGTATGTGTCAATGGCACTACTAATACAGGTTTTGCAGACACTAAACAATACCACACCCAGTGCTGTAAAGTCTTATAATTGAACCCAAACAAAGGCTTTATGCGGGGGTTAGTTTTCAGGATGTCTTTTGTTCTACTGTACACAAAAAAAAATACATTCACTTTCAGTAAACGTACACCAAGGTTTAAATGTCCAAGTACAACAGGAAGGCAACTCTAAACTCCTATCTTGGTGGTATTATGTGCCTACACATTTGCATCATATGTCCCCCAAGAATCACCAATGTGCTGGAGAGGGTGTGGGTCGCAAGGCTCTATGTCGCATATATGGTGGTTTTGTCCAAGTATTGAGAGATTTTATTTTGCATATACTGTCCTCTGTCCCTCATTTTCATGCAGGATGAGTCTCGTTCTGTGGGTATGCGTAGTGTTATAACAGACGTGTTATTAAATGCTGTTATTTCTTCTCTGTTGCATTCCAAGATTTTTATGTACTACTGATTGAAAGCTTTTTTCCTTTTTTTGTGGATATGGCATACACTCTTATTGCATTATTGTTATTCCCCTATGCACTCACCTTCCCCCTTTTCTTTTCTTTTACCTACCCCACCTCTCTTTTTTCTTTTCCTTCATATGCAATTTTCTATTGTTTGTGGATTGTCATTTGTCTCAGGAATGATATCCTTAATCTCAGGACTGCTGCTGCTTTTGCTATTATAGACTTCCACTCTCAGTACCTCTTGTTATTGCAATATAGCTTTATTATGGACTCAGTGAATTCACATTACTATGGTATGATTACAGTACATTAAAAAGTAAAATTGAGAATTGAAAATTGTATTATTGTCCTGTACCACTTTGCTGGTAATTATTTTCATTTTTTCCCAATAAAAACCTTTATTAATCAAGAAAATAAAAATGTCCAAATACATTCACCTAGGTGGGCAATGTGAGAACCCAGCAGCAAAGTTTAGACCATGGTACTGGCTGGCAGAAAAGTAACTATAAAGCTTGGAGTTCACCAGCAAAACCGTCTTCATAGTAAACCTGAACCCGATAATTTCCTTTCATAGTGAACCCAAGTGGCCAGGGTCATTTAACAAATACAGCCACTTCCAACACTAACAGTGCAGCCTCAAGGAACTATACAGCTACCATGGCACCAACCCCCTCCCCATCCACAACAGCCACCATGATACAACACCTTCCCTCTCCAATGCAACCACCATGAAAGCCTTTACACCCATGTCCAATTACATTCACCTAGGTGGGCAATGTGAGAACCCAGCAAAGTATAGATCATGATAGTACAAAACAAAGACAGCATTTACACCCAAATACAGCATAAACTTTCCATGAGGTTTATACATAGGAAACATAAATCCAGCTGTACTGAATACATGGTCCTACAGCAAAGTCTCTGGACAACAAATAACTTATATGGCACCGAGCTTTGCAGCATTACAGATCTACATATAGTCAGATACAGCCAACCTCTGGATACCTAGGAACCATTGTCGGTGATGCGAAGATTCCAGGGGGTCCACATGATTACTGAATACATATACATAATTGCATGCACAATTATTGTTATTCTTATTATTAATAAAGAGGATTTATATAGCGCCAACATATTATGCAGCACTGTACATTAAATAGGATCATTCGTTGTCTAACAATAGTTATGACATTTCTATTAAAACTTCTACGACAAGGGGGTCAAACTCTGGCCTGTGGGCCAAATCTGGCTCCTAATGTTCTTTTTTTTTTGGCCCCCAAAGGTATCCTAAATATGAACTTCAGTGCCGCTACTACAATTCCCGGCATCACTCACGTCTATAGACCAGCGGCCTCTCTGCCTTAGCGTGGCCCCGCATTGGACTGTTTTATCAATGCAGGGAATGCTGGGAATTTGAGTAGCAGTGCTATTTCAATAAAGAGGGAGTTCTAGCGATGGGCCACTCATAAGATTTAGCCCGCCTCAATTTTTTCAATAAATTTCAAGGATGGCCCACGACTTTGTCTAAGTTTTTAATTTGTGTATTTGAGTTTGACACCCCTGTTTTACAACGTCACTTTTGATCATCTTTTGTATTCCTTTTTTCTTAATAAACTAAATAAAAATAAAAATAGTTTTTTGGTCTGTATATCTGTCTACTGATAAAATAAGTTCGTCCATCCAACTGCTTCATTTTCTATGAGGTGCAGATTGCCTGCCAGTCAAGTGCTTTTGAAAAAAAAAGGTTGCTTTACTTTGTTCTTAACTTTATACCTTTTCATGTAAAGCTGCATGCATCTGCAGTACAACCAAGAGCTCTATTTATGAAACAGGGAATCTGACTTTCCCTCAGACATTCCCTTGTGGGAATCTTCCAGGTCTATGTGTTTCACTGGCAGTAACTGATTCCCACTATAGAATGTTTGTGGGACTGTCAGATTCTCAAATTGCTAAATTGTACAATAAAATATACCATAAATACCTTTTCCTCTTGCGTACATTGACGGGTAAATAGAAAAAAAATAGTCTTATGTACTAGATATAAATATATGTGATTTTACAGGAGATTTTTTTTCCTTTTTTTTTCTAGATAAACTCATATTGTACCAGAATATGTAGAACAGTAACAAAATTTTGCAGTACCGCTTTTGGCTTATAGGTGGCAAAAGTGAGCCAGGCTATTTTATAAATATATTTGTGGATTCCAGCAATGTTAATCTGTAAAAAACTGCAGCAGAATATATTAAAACAGAAAGCAAAGCAATATGTAAAGTCATTGCTGATATCATGCAATACTTCGCAATACCATGCAGAAAAAGAAAAAATGGAAGGTGGAAAAACATCATATAAAACAACATTTAATCAATTTTGGTTCAGAACCTGATATCCTTAAAATATGCATCTGCGTTGGCCCACATGAATTGTATGCAAATTTCAGACCTACTCATCTCTGAAAAGATATGAAGGTGGCCACACACAAAAACAAAATACAAAAATTCATGCTTATTTTCATTTTTTTTATTCATTATTTTAACTTGGTAGTTTAAGGTGAAAATCTAGCATGTATACAGCACTCCCCAATGACATTTATTAATCTGTCCTGATGGATTGATGAACAGGTGAGCAGGGACAAGCACTGTTTTTAACCATTGGGGTGCCGATCGCTTGTCCTTCCCTCTACATAGAACAGATCAGTGCTGTGTGTACAACGCTCATCTGTTGTTCTTTTACAGGAAAGGACCACAAAGACAGGAATTTGGAGTGAGATTTGGAGATGTCACTATTGCACTTCTCTTTGTTCTCCTTGCTGGAGGCTTTGACATGAGAAAGGAAAGCCCTGCTTCTACCAAGACAACAGCCTGTGCACCAAGCACTAGTGCAGAACAGGGCATAGTAAGTCAGTACTGGGCAGTGAGAACACTGACAACACTGTTTACTTGTCCTTTGTGGATTTTTTTTTGGGGGGGCACAGCTTGCAGAAATCAGTTCTTCTTTAAACATACAATCTATTACCAGTAAAAGTTAATCATTTTGGCTTTGGGATCCTATTTGTTTCATATAATTATATATATAGTAAAGATAGTCCCCGGGTTAAGGACATCCAACATATGGACGCCTCCTAGATACGAACCGGGCTTCCCTGCTCACTGGTGTGCAAGATGGAGGCTTGGAGAGGGGAAGGGGTCAGTTTGCATGACTTTCAGAAGAAATCTTTTGCTAAACACAGCTGAGTTTGTGGGTGATCTTAGGGGGGTGAGCTCTTTCTGCAGCTTCTTGTAACTCTTTAATGACCAAGGCAAACTCTGCAGTTGTTTCTTTTTGCATATCAAAGCACAGCTTGCTCCAGAAGGTAATGAATGTCTAGGATCCATAAAGATTTTTTTTTTTTGCTTTGTTTGTGATTAACTCACATTAGGATCAGGATTTTATACAGTAACTGAGACCACACTGTCTAATAATAGGTTGAGACAAACATCTGTCCTAATTGCATTTATTAAAATAATGTACCTGTTCCAACTTACAAACAAATTCAACTTAAGAACAAACCTACAGTCCCTATCTTGTATGTAACCTGGGGACTACTGGTGGTAATAATATTACATAGGTTTATCAATCAAACTAAATAATATTACTCTGCATAGGAAAACTGTGTACAGGATACATTGATTGTGAATCAGTAATACTAACTGTTAGCAGTATAGAGAATGACATCATCATGCTGATTTTATTGTACTTAACAAGATATATATGAGTGTCTTTAATGATAATGGCTTCCATGTATTTATTTGTTTGATTAAGGATTAAATAGATAAATAAGATTAATAATCCAGAGATAACAACATTCTATGTTTAAAACAGTGGGAGTAAAGGTGCGTACACACTTCCAATTTTTATCGTTCAAAATGAACGACGAACGAACGACGAACGATCGATTGGGCAAAAATCGTTCGTAAAAAAAGTAACCAACGACGCCGACGAACAAGGAAAGTCGTTGGAAACG
>NC_092859.1:130687643-130694849 GCF_032062135.1 Pyxicephalus adspersus
TTTATGTTTCAAACAAAGAAATATCAACATCGTTTCCAAAAGCCTGTTGTAAAATAAGGAATAATTGGAATTTCTTTCTTCTGTCAATCTGAAACACAAGAATTAGGACACATTTGATTGTATGACTTTCACTCAACAATGACAGTTGCAATAACTACTATATGTTTAGGATTGCAAATGTGAAGTTAAAAAAAACAGAATTTAGGTGTATGTCCAGTCAAAACTATTTTGTATTGTTTGGGTATAGATCAGGAAAGGTTAAAACACATATCTTTTGAATTTGTGCTGTCTGTACCTCGCTATGGAGATTATCCTTCACTTACTGGGCCTGATTTATTAAAGCTCTCGAAGGCTGGATGGAATACATTTTCATCAGTGAACCTGGGTGATCCAGCAAAGGCTTGCTGGATCACCCAGCTTCACTGACGAAAGTGTACCCTCTCCAGCCTTGGAGAGCATTAATAAATCAGGGCCACTGTTCTCAAAATAAAACAGGAAATTAAAGAAAATATTTACAAAATAAAATTTTCTTAGTGAAAAGTGTCCCTGTTGGTGGATTTGCCCCTCACCTATTGCTCTGATGACAACTTGAAATGTCAGTTTCCCCCATCGACTTTCATTAACACCAAGACAACATTAGATCTAGTGAATAATAACACAAGCATATTTTGCAGTGACATTTCTTAAATTGCAAGAACTTTCTAGGTTCTCTTGTATAAAATAAATCCCATCCAACATTTTATTGGGATGAAAACCAAAACTTTGAAAAGGCCAATCAATAAGCCTCAATGTCTTCTTTTTGAGCCATGTCTTGGTGGATTTGCTAGCATGCATCTGATCATTGTTGTGTTGAAAGATACAATTTTGGGTCAGCTACAATTTTTGGCCTCACATTCTTACCAGGCAAACATTATTATAGTGCAGAATGTATATTGATTCCAAATCCCCGAAGTAACCCCAAACCATAACATAACATAAGTTCTTCTTCTGAAATGATGTAATTGGCCTGTACCAAACATCTATACTGTTACTCTTAGACATACAGCTCTGTTTTTGACTTCTAATTCCACACTTTCAGATTCCTTCCTCTTAGCCTATGCCTTCAATGGTAAACGGTTTTCTTGCTCCAATGTTTTTTTTTTTTTTAAGATAGACCATGTAGAAGGAATTTTCCTGGCACTCCTTCCACATAGATTAATTTAGGTAAATATCTTTCGGACTGTAGATGCATGCACATTGACACCAAATGTTGCAAGAATGAACTGCAGATCCAGTATTAAAATATAGCATTTACAACCTTCTTTCTATAGACCCAAGGATTCCAAGCTCTTTTGCTCTTGGCATAATGGCACCATAGATGTCAATGGAAAAGAGACCACCACAGCCTAGATCAGGGATGTTCAGCTCCAGTCTTTGAAGACCATGATCCATATACATTGGTAATATAGCTTTAAAAGAGAGTGATATGGAATAAAAAAATGATTGTGTTTAAAAAAATCCTGGACCTCGAGGCCACTGTGTTCTCATGTAAAGTGTGTAACAAACTCTTGTAACAAACATAACATTAAACTACACATTCACTTATACTCATTACCCAATATAGGCCAAGATTCTTTTGGTATCCTGAGGGCAAAGATTTTTGGTATCCTGAGGGCAAAGTGGTACTGGCTATAATACCTTACCAATGTGTACATAGGCCTCTAGTGAGGCATTTTCAGCATAATTGGATCAGCATTAAAAAAAAAAGAAGGCTGGCACCTTATACACGTTATACCATCTCAATATAATTTTAGAAGAATTTTTGGGAATGAGTATTTTTTAGTAAGCTTTGCTGTTTTTTATGTGTCAATTTATTATATAGTTAGTATAAACGCATTGAATCCACTCACGTCTTTCTGCTTAGTCTGCTTGCTATAATTTTGTCCCAGAGCTGTAATAAAAATGTTAAGAAAATGAGTATGCCAAATACATGTGCAGGAAATGACATTTCTGGGGGAGATTTGGTGTGATGGTTACCTTGGTTACTAGTAAGCTATTTTTTGTAATTTTTTCTGCAAATTTAAGAAAAATCAATGCTGGCTGCAAATTGAAAGGGAAAGGTCATTTTAATCAACTGAAATTACAAAAATGGTTTAGGTTACAATTTTTTAAGTAAGGAGATTTACAATGAACCTGAATTCAGAAAAGTTTGCTATCTTATAAGAAACATATGGCATGAGCCTGTCAACCCTGTCTACAACCTTATAGCTATATATCCGCAATCTGAGATGTAGGGTACTTGCTACTATCTGCTTGTCTGAGAAGAACTAAGACCAAATGTTACCAGGTCAGATTGTAGCTATGGTAAACTGGGCAACTGCCCACCTTCTTCAGGGGCCTATTATAAAATGACCACCTTATATGTTTGCCCATGGGCCTATTTTTTCTAATATCATCTCTGAAAGTCTCTGCTGTCCTTTTTTTGCTGATGAAGAGCGGGAGCAAAGCCATGACTCAATATCAAGACATTGGGCCTGATTTAATAAAGCTCACCAAGGCTGGAGAGGATTCATTTTCATCAGTGAACCTGAGTGATCCAGCAAACCTAGAATGAATCTGGTCCAGGACTGAAAATATTTGCTTACAAATAGCAAGTTACTTTTAGGAAATCCATTCCAGGTTTGCTGGATCACCCAGGTACACTGATGAAAGTGTATCTTCTCCAGCTTTGAAGATCTTTAATAAATTAGGGCCATTACCTCCCAACAGAAACACAGTGCAGTACCAATGTAGAAGATATGATAAACCAGTAATAGGGAACCAATACACAGCAGGATGACCACAAGCAATACTGGGGACTAGACCTGCTTCCTTTGCTTGCCTATTTGGGGCACATCTTTCAAACTTCAGGTTCCCCTTAGGCCCCTTTCACACTTGTGGTTGCAAAATGAGCATTATGCTGCTTCCAGGAACATAGTAAACTGCTGCAATGTGCCCAGAAACAGCAAACCACACCACAGGTCAATGTGCTGGCACATGTTACCTTTTCTTTTGAATTTGTGGTACCGGTATTCCTCCAGAAGTGGAGAGCAACCACAAGGCCAGAAGCATTAGTTCACTTCTGGAACCTCACTGTAACCCAAACTCAATGCAACGGCATGCAATCATTTGAGCACAAACCTAAAATGGGACTTAAAGTGGAACTTGTATTAAAAAAAAATGACAACTACTTTTACATTTGCAGAGCCCTTGACCCTTCTGCAATCAGATTTAGGTTGATCCTGCATAGTCCCCGATTTCTTCTTCTTCCCAGCAGAGAGGGAAGAGGTCCTCCCCTTTAAACTAAAGAAAAAGGTTAAAAATTCATTTTCTTTAATATACAAATGGGTTATCCACCCTTTTATGGAATGTTAAAATGTCATGATCCATAAAAAATTTCATAAAACAGTGTGAGATTCACTAATTTTTTATTCTCCTTCATTACAAATAACACTTATGTTTCTAAATTGAGTAGACAAATAAATTATTTTTGCGAGTGATTTAATACCAACGCAGAATGCAGAAAATATTACGACATTTAAAACTATGATAATGAATTTTAATTGTAAGAGTTCTAATAATATTGTTTGTATAATTAGAAAACAAAATGACTCAATCAGCCTGTGAGACATTTATTAATTAAACATGTTTGCATAAAGCAGAGGCATAATACAAACTTTCATTCAAAGTAAACGTTTTCTTTTATACTTTTTGCCTTCTGAAGATTAAAGATTATTTATTTGAGTCGGAATGACGCAACATGCAATTACTTTAATATGGAATATAAAATGGACTGTAGCTCACTCTGGAGTTGTGATTTAATGAGTTATGTGCCACATACAGTGAAATACTTGTAGGTGTTAACAAGCTGTACTTACACCCAGTAGGGGATGATGTTAAGTCCTGAACAGATCATGAATTCTAAATTGCTTTGCAAAGCTCTATTTTAATTACTGATTGTTAAGTAAGCAATAATGGAATTACATTTGTTTACTCTTGAGGGTGAAAATAACCAAGCTGGCACAACAAGAGGTTTTATCATGGTATATGATCCATACAGGCAGCACCCATCTTCCACAAAATGAAAAAGATGACTCAAAAACATAAGCTGGACATTAAAACAGAACTTTTGTGATAAAAAAATCACTTACCTTTATCACTGACAATTACTAATCAGTATTTATGTGAAGCAGACATATTACACAGCACTTTACAAAGTCCATTGTCATATTATTAACTGTCCTTCAAGATCTAATGTCCCAACCATAGTCATTAACGCAGTCTAAGGATAATTGAGGGAAAGACAATTAAACTAACTGCATGTTTTTGGGATGTGGATGGAAAGCCACGCAGAAAAGGGGAGAACATACAAATTCCTTGCAGATAGTGTTCTGGCCAGGATTCGATCCTAGGATCTAGTGTTACAATGGCCAGAGTGCTAACCACCAAGCTAACCATGCTGCCTGATGAGTCTTTGATCCCTCTAATAACTTTGGCTGATGATCACTGGGCAGAACAGCGAGCGCCAGAAAGAAAAGGGAAGCCGAGCCACCTTTTATCCTACAGGTTCTTCTTATATCACCCAAATTTGCACTGGGCAGGCATCAGATCAGGTGACTTTACTGAAAATGGAACAGCCTCATGGGATATGTGGCACCTTATAGATGAAAGAGATCCTCCCCAAAAAACTTTAAAAAGTATTTAAAAAATGAAATAAAAAACAACTTTTTTCCCTTAAATAATTTCTTTTTATAGAATGTAAACATGTGGTGATAGATCCACCTTAATTGATGGAGCTGATTTCAACCGAAAATACATGGCCTTCATATCTTTGAATATTGGGTGTAACAATGATCAGATATGTTCAATATCTTTGGTTGATCGATGCTGTACCAGGAAATTGCAGTTACTGGGGGGGGTAACTCACTGCTCCTTGCTCTGTGCTCTTCCAAGTTCTCAAAACCGATCTTTTCAAACTTGCCTACCCATCTTCTTCTGTCTATTAAACCCTCACTACTCACCCACCATATCCCCCTCCTATTGTGTGATACTCCCCTCACTTCTGAGATTGTAAGCTCCTCTGGGCAGGGTCCTTTCCTCCTCCTGTGTAACTGTTTGTATCTATTATTTGCAACCCCTATTTAAAGTGAAACTGAACTAAAAACAAAAAAAATGACACTTCCCTTTAGTCTCACAGGTCTCTCAATCGTGCTGGTCCTTTCCACCCTTGCACTTAAAAAACAAACAAAAAAAAAACATTTTTACCTCACATAGAAAGGTTGTCTACCCTTCTATGTAACGTATAAATGTTGAGTTTAGGTATGCTTTAATGTAAAGCACTGCAAAATATGTTGGCGCTATATAAATACTGCTTAGTATTAATAGTAAAAATCTGATCACTGGGGAAAATGGGACTGAAGAAATGCTTTGTCCTGCATGCAGCACACTGAAGACTTCATCCCAGCCTAGCCAAAGTCACTTAACCAGAGTACACAGATGATGTCAGGAAATTATTTGTTTAGCCTTACAAAACTTTAAGAAAAGTTCACTTATGTTACAAAACTTTACAGCTACTTGAATCATCTGTAAAACATGAAGGTTATTTTTATTAATGACTATTAATTAGGTGTTATTAATTACGTGTTAAAAAACACTTCTTTTGAGCTTCTCATAGCAAGCTGCATTTTAGCTTCTGGTAAGTCCAGTAAATGATTAGCTTAGAACACCAAAATCTAAAGTTTTTTTTTTCATGTGCAATCACAACTGCTGACTGAGAGGGCTTATCTATTATTCACAGTCACTCTCTTCCCTAACTCCTGTTATGTGGAGCAGATCATTAGTAAGTTTGGAAACTGCGTAGCCTGGGGAGTCGTCAGGCGATCTGTAAACTCCTACACAGCACCAAGTAACACCGCATTAAGAATGACTTTACAATTCACCCTTCATTTATGCAAAATACATTAACAATAACGTTCCATATTTCGTTACTGAAAACATGAAAAAAACAATCTTTTTTAGGTGTCAGGTTTGGCTTTGCCTTGAGTAGCAGGCTCAAAATTTGCCAAATGTTCTATTTCTGCAAACAACTTTTTTTTAACCTTAAAGCATTGCTTGGCCTTTGTAATAGTTCTAGAAGGGTCAATAAGGGAACTTTGGGTAATCAGCCCCCTCACTGTAAAAGGGGGACACAGGGCAGCCATGGTGAAAGTATAATAAAAGCTGTTGCAAGGAGAAGATAGGGAAAGCTGAGAAAATACAAAAGGCAGAGATTTTTGCATTGTCAAAATGCAAAAGCTGTCTAAGAAAAAAATGTTAAATGTCATAAAAAAAGTATATTCTAAAATATCAGTGTAACTTCCATTGATAAAATACAAGATTGTCCATCAATTTTACAATGCGCTTTTATTACTGTTGCACAGTTCTCTACCTACATGAACATAAATGCACAATCATATATTCAAACCACTTTCTAATACATGTATGCCTCCACCTTGTTGGGAAATATCCAGAAATGGCTTCAGTGTCCATTCGCACTATTGTACTGTTATGTGCGTTGGTGTAATGCAGTGCCTGAATTACGCATGGCACCCCAACACATCTTTACACCAGACATGGACTGCTAAAAATGCTAAATGCACTTTTATCATTTTTATTTATTTTAATTTTTTTTTACCAATTTAAGGGATGTGGGGATTTAAATGTATTAGGGGGAAAAGGGACATACTTTGATGTGTTTGTTAATGTAGCATTTTTTTTTTTTTGTTTATTCATTTTTTAATAAATAAAACATAAGATTAATGTTAAAACTTTGCCACTCTTTAGAGCTTGTTCAGACTTGAGGTTTTTGCAAGCATTTTTAAGTGTTTTTACTGCTTGCAAATGCTTGCAAAAAACAGTTAACATTGGAGCAGATAGGTCTGTTCATTATCCTTCATTTCACAGATGCCACAGAGCATTCATACGGTCCAGACACTCAATATGGCGTAAAGGAGCAGTTTTCCACCTTTGATGCTTCTATAGATTTGAATGGGAAGTGTTAATAAACAAGTCTTATTAGGCCTTTTTTTAATGCCTAGCACCTAGTTTTTTCTTTTTTTTTTTTTTATTACTAGACTTTAAAAAAATACCTAATTAAAAAGTTGCAAATGCCTGTATTAGCATTTTCGAATGCCTGCAAAAAAACAGTGT
>NC_092859.1:130696017-130755580 GCF_032062135.1 Pyxicephalus adspersus
GGGGAATTTACACACAATAGGATGGGAGACATTATAACCTTGTATTCATACTATGCACCATAAAATTGCAGCCAATTCTCAGGATTTGGAAAAACATTTTTTGAGCAAATTAATCCCAAAAATTTTTAGAGTACCCATAATACTCTAAGTACCCATTAGAGTACCCATAATAATAGTGCACCATTTATCCCTGCCCAGCTGGCACACTTGAATCCACATCTTAGGCATTGGCTGTGATTCCATGGTGCATAAGTATAAATTCAACTTAATACAGAGACTACTAATGTTCTATAAAAAGGGATTCTTGCAGGAAAGCTGAATATGTGAAAAAATAACTGGAGCTTAATCTACTGGTTGCATAGAAGACTGCATATTATATATATATATATATATATATATATATATATATATGTGTGTGATATTTCATATTTATTTTACTTTAAAAAGAAAAACTAATTTTATAAATGTTTATTTTTTCCAAATTCTCATCATAATAAATAAAGAAAATCTGTTTGTGTTTGCTTTATAATAGATTTCCCTATAGTGCAGGAATTACTGACAAAGCAACCTGACTTATCTTCCTTCAAGGCAAAGTGAACAAATGGCGCACTTACAATGCAAAATCTTCATTCTATTATTCCACAAATAAAAACCCTTCTGACATGAGCTGGTAACAGACCCTCCTTCCCCTAATGCTGCCAATCACTTTGTACATCCAGCACCTTTTCAGCAAAATAGGACTCTACTTTGCAAAAGTATTGGATGCTGAAAGTATTCCTTGCAATCCCCCAGCTTCACTGATGAAAGTGTATTTTCTCCAGCCTTGGAAAGCTTAATAAATCAGGCCCAATGTGGAAGAAGCAAAGAATTGATGATGGGATGGTCAATGAGGAAATGAAGTGATGTAACAGAACAATGTAGGAGAAGTAAAGGGGTGATGGGATGATCAGTGGGGGAAAAAGGATGGTATGTTTGGTGTGGGGGAGGAGAAGGGGTAATAGGGCAATGTGAGAGATGCAAATAGATTATGGGACAGTCGATGGGGGAGAGGAGAGGGGATAACAGGTTAAAGTGGGTGAAGTACAGAGGTGATGGAATGGTTGGTAACCAGACAATGTGAGAGAGGTAAAAAGGTGATGGAATGGTTTGGGGGGGGGGGGTAACAGGACAATGTAGAAGCGGGAAAGGGGTAACTAGAGATGGGCTTTTAAACCCACAAAGTTCCCATTGAGGTACACTTTAACTTAGGGGTGTCAAACTGAGGCCCATGGGCCAAATCTGGCCCGCACTGTAATTATATTTGGCCTGCGAGAAACTTCCAAATGTCTGCGAGAGCTGGCCCTCCGGTAGACAGTGCATGCACCGCTAATACTACAAATCCCAGAATGCTCTGCTGGTGCGTCAATCAGGACCCACAAGTGCCCCCTCCTTTGTTGACATTCATTAGTGATTTTCCTCAATTGTAGATATTTTTTCAATAAATATCAAGGTTGGCCCGCGACTTTGTCCAAATTTTTCATTTTGACCCACTGTGTATTTGAGTTTGACACTCCTGCTTTAACTGAACCCATATTGTTACTAAAGAGACTTAGGCCAGGAGTTTTTTTTTTTATTTTTGATATTTCTTTGCTCAGTTACCAATTCCTGTAACACGGTGTTCCAATTGTTCTAGAAACATACTGTATGTTTATTGTAAAGGACTTTTATTGCTTTATATTTTAAATAAAAAAAAAACTGTAGACATCAACCTATAAGTTGACAGGAGAGACAGAATATAAGGTACAGCCTATGGAGCTGCAAGGTGCATGCATTAAGTTAAAGAGAACCTGTCATTTCTATGGAAACCCAATCATTGGCATGCTGGGCAGTGTACAGCAGCTTGTGCATTACAAGGTAACTATTTTTTACTTATAAAGCTCAGGGAGGACTGGGAGGGAACAAGTTTATTTTTTAAGATTAACATGTACTTATTCTTTAAAAGCTAAAGACAGCAGCGCTCATGACCTGGGAACACCTGGCTGGGATTTTCACAAACAAGGCTGTTTTACTTTTGTTGTGCCTAAATATTGCAATGCAGTGTAAATCATAATAACCAACGTATTAAGATCAATGCAATTTGTAACTACAATATAAAAAGAGGTGGCCATGGGGAAGTAGTTATTACTGAAGACAAAAGTCACAGATAGCAAAATCTGGCAATATCACCCAGAGGTCCTCAACATCAGTCCTTAAGTCATACAAGTGGATTTTTTGGTATTGGTCATTTTCTGGCTCTTTGGAATCATTAATTATATAATTTACTGTTGCCTGTTAGAGAAATAATACAAATTTGTGTGGATCCTGGCCCCAAGGACTGAAACATTAAAATCACTTTAGTTGATATTACTTTTTATGCATTGTTGTACATCAATATTCATTGTTTTCATTTTGGGGTAGTGTATCATCACCATATATATATATATATATATATATATATATATATATTCAATTTTCAATATATATTTATATATATATATATATATATATTTATATTTATATATATTGTGACACCAATGCAGGATTGGTGGTGGAAGGGAGGTATATTTGCCCAAGATTCCTCTCCTATGTGAAGTAGCAGGTGGAAAACTCACCTGCGAGGTAATTAATGAAGCAGCACTAAGGGTGGGGATATAACAGAGCCAGGAGCTCAGTCAGGAGCCTAATTTTGAAGAGACACAGATAGGGATCTGTGCAGGCTCAGCCTGGCTTAGAGAGACACAGACAGGTGGACTGTGTGAGAGAGAGAGCTTGGTTTGGAGACACAGACAGTCGGTCTGTGAGGAGCTCTGCTGAGAGACTCAGAAAGTCGGTCTGGGTGATTGAGCTCAAGTCAGTCTGTGTGAGTGAGCTCAAAAGTGAGTAGAAGGTTGCTGCAAGCTTTGTTTGGAGCTGACAGGGAGAAGCCCTCCAGCTCATAGACAGGAAAGTCTGATGTATAGTAAGTGCCGGACAGGTGAGGTTTTCTTTTGCTTGAAACCTTCAATAAACCTGGCTGCAAGCCAGCTTAACACTGATACCTCGGTGTGTGATATGAGTTGGATGAACCAGACAAGTGTCCTTTGACCCCAGCAAAGGCGATCCTTGAGCTTAACTCCTCACAATATATATACAGCACACCAATATTCTGTTAACTCCAAGTATTTATAGGAATCCATCTAGTTTACAGGACACATATATCACATAGCCATGATGAACACATCCATTGAGGTTCCCAAAAATTGACCCTATACTGGATGGATTTAGATAAATAAAGACCTTGGATTCAAAAGAATATTGGTGGCCCCAATAAATGTCGCACCATATTCTGATTTTATCTATCTTTGTAGATCATATGTCTGCAAAAATTTGAATGCACCCGGGAATGCAAGAAAAAATAAAAATAAATCATACATGTTAACGCACGTCGTGCCAGGTGTTGACATGCTGTGGATTTTTCCTAATGCAGTGCATCACAAGATTTCTTAGTGTACTACCATGTGTTGGAGTGTACTGCAATCTATGCACATTGTAGCAATGATGTAACATGCAATAGCATGCGTTGGATAAGCTGCTCTCTGATAGCATTATGCCATTCCACAACAAGCTAAGATACCCAGAGGTCAGGGAGTGAACATTGCCATTATAATTGTATACAAAATAAATACTTCTGTTACATACAATCATTGCTTTTTTTTTTCTTACACTGACACTTAAATCTTGGTAACTGCAAAATATAGAATCACAATTTCAACTTCAGATGTAAATTCATATTCTTGCTGTTTTAGGTTGACATTTAGGACACCGCACATTAAAAAAAACTTTGTGCACTAGAAATCACTGTCTTCCCTCTATATCTCTGGCTAATTAAAGACTGGAAACCCTGTGAGGGGGCCATTTTGTCCTGTGCACATTACTGCTTGCCTTAATGCTTTAATACAATTCATGCGGCGTGGATGAGGGCACTTGTGCTAATCTTTGATGCAGATGCTGATACACGTTAGGGGACCAAACAAAAATAACTTTTTAAATTCACACCTAGGAAAGGAAAGCTCAGCATTTTTGCTTTCCTTCAGGCTGCCAGCGGGGACGGTGACAACCCCCAGCTGACAGCAATCATGGAGGCCCAGGGTGGCGGAAGAAATGTGGATTTCCAGAACTGCAGTGCTTATGTTCTATAAGATATTCTCAGAGACAGAGAAATGTAAGATTCTAAAGAAAAGTACAGGGAACAGGAAAATGCAGGGAAAGGGCTTTGCATTAAGTACAAGGCTGAATAATGATATAAAGGGAGAGTGAAATCTGTTCTGGTACCTAATAAATAACATTCGGTAATTGTAAAGGAAGCTTATATGAACAGAATTTATGCTAATTGTGTAACTGATGCAGCAAACATCAGATCAGAATAAAGCCAGAACTATTGATCAGCACACATGGTACAGTTCAGAAACCCAGAAAAATGAAGCCAGCCAATCAACAATCAAGCTGTAAAACCAAGTAGGGCCCATGGTAAACGACTTAGGGCTTGTGTCTATATTACTTTGATGTTTAGGAGGTCTTCAGAATTATTGAACAGGTACATCTGACCCATCAATTGACCTCCTGATATGCATTTAATTTGCTTCAAGTGGGTATTGCAATCCTTTAAACTTTTTTGAACATAAAATTTTTCATTGTTAGCAAAGTTGTCCTTTAATCTACCCTCTACCCTCCCCATTGTGACACACATTAAAATGCCTACCTTCATCCCTGATTTTAAATCTTCCTGCCTAATGTCCGAAGTCTTATGCCTGGGGTGTATGCCAATTATTTCTGTGGATGGCTAAGAGCTGCGGTAAGTATGGACAATCCATAGTTATGTGTAATACATGGTTTGGGGTGATGCAAAGCCATTTAATCTTATTGGCACCCCAAAGTATGTGCACTTGAGAACATCAAAATGCCAGACGATGCACTACCCCTCATTGTAGTGGGCTGCTTAACCAAAAATAGTAAATACAGCATTATTATACATTAGGCAGCCCATTGAAATAAATTGTTTGCCTTAACCCAATGCATAATAAGGTAGGGCAACACTGTGATCCAGGCTTATAGGCAATAATATTCTAACCATATATAGTTGTAGTTTTTTAGCTGTGCTGTGGTATAAAATGAACGCAAACAAATCAGTAGGGTAAATACGGTAAATACAAGTAAACACATTTTATCAGTAACTAAACTTAGATAACCCAATTTGTACCAGATTCCTAAATAAACATTAGTTAAATTTTATCAGCCTTCAAACAACTCCACTTAGCAGATAACTGACCTATTGGGGAAATAGCTGTTGTTCAGTCTAGATAACGCATAGACCTTTAAGACAAGCTCATCCAGAAGTTATTGCTATCTGATTTTTCACAGGTGTGGGATATATCATTCCAATTTGTATTTAATTTAGCCCCATCTTATCACATTATCCAAACTGCCATTTGTCAATCCAAGAAACTGATTTCCTGACCTACATGACCCATGGACATAGATAAAGTCTTATGGGATAATGGGATAATGTTACCAACTCCTCAATCATGCAAAGATATTTCAAATACACTGATAACAGGTTTCACTAGATCTGGTCTGCTGGAATTCTTCTTTCAATGTAAAGTCTGTCTGAAGTTGTTGGGTTGAAGCCTAAAGGAGACGAAGTCCCCTCAGTTGTCCCATTTTTTGTAAGGATATATACTACTCTATAAAATGTATTTTATCATAAATTAATATTTTGTTCCAGACCTTTCATCCAACCTCTCAATTATATCATTTGTTATTTTTAAAAGCTAATATAAAAGAAATAAAGTGGGGAAAAGAGTACTGGTCTGTCCAACCCAATGTTTCTCAACAAGGATTCCTTGAGATATGAGCAATTTTGTGCCTGTCAGGTCAGTGTAACTGACACAAAAGATCCTTTAAGATGACATTCTTCCTAATGGCCATCAATGTAAGAGACATTTTTTCTACTGACTACTATGCTAATATATTCTGAGCTGTGGATATAGCAATTATAGCAGGGGTTCCTTAAGACCTGAAAGTTATTTCAAGGGGTTCCCTTGTGTTAAAAAGGTAGAGAAATGCTGATCTAACCAATCATTTTATGTATAGGATTTTTTAAATTGTTTTCAAAGTGAGAGTGTGACAAAGGTTACCATTTGCATATATTCTTTTAGTTTAAAAGTCTCCCAAAAATGTGCCTCTGTGCAGTGGATACAGCTGATTACTGGATTGCAATAGATATTTTGGATGGAAAGTCAACATCCATTGCAGAATTCCCCTTACCTTGACACAAAGCCGTAGTAGGACTTGTAGCAAAATTATGATGTCTTCTTGTAGCAGTTTTTTATGATAGTCAGTTCTATTTGATTTAAAGGCTTTTAAAAAGCCTGGAAGATGGGTAATATCACCCAAATTTGGGTGGGCAGTGGTTCACATGTTTTAGGATGGTCAGTTCTATTTCTTATGGTGTTTAACCTCCCTAGCGCTAACCCTGAGTGTGACTCGGGGTAGAAGAAAGTTGCTAAAAGTGGTAACCCCGAGTCACACTCGGTGTTGGAACACCTATGGAAGGTTAGTAAATAGAGCGCTTACCTGATCCGCCGGGGTCGGACGCTGTCCAGCGTCGCGATCTCCGTCTTCTTTCTTCTTCCTGCTTCTTCATCCGATGAGTCACTGGGGGAGTTCGCGCTGACGTCGGTGCGTGTGTACATCCCGGCCGGGCGGGGCAGGAAATTCAAAATCCATTTGTATTGCATTCAATACAAAATAACTGTATTGAATGCAGTACATTGGATTTTTATGTGTAAAAGCAGTACATTGTTTTCAAGAACATTTATTTTACAGTATATATAATAGTGTGGGAATAATATGTATTTTTTTTTATTACATTTTTTTTTTAATTACATTTTTTTAAATATATACATTTTTTAATATATTCAATTTATTGTTTTTAAATGATTTTGTGTTTCAAACTTTATTATACTCATACTATTGTAATATACTGTAAAATACATTTTCATGAAAAACAATCTACCGCTTTTAGACATATATATATATATATATATATATATCCGGAAAGAAATGAACCGCTAGGGAGGTTAGAAGATTCTGGTTATGCAATGTTAACTGTTTTGAGTTATCAGTTAGTGAAATGTCAGGTGAACCCCAATAAAGGCCAGGGTCAGGGTTCAAACTTCTCTACATTTGTCATGTGCTTTATTTGTTGTTTATTTGTTGTTCATTTTGGGGTAACAATTCTAGAAAAAAAATTGGAAAATTGTCTGGAAAATAATAATTTGGAAAATAATCATCTTTCTAAGACCCCTCCCCACCATTGTGTTCCTCTGCAGAGCCTTAACACGAGATTAACTCATTAGTCATTTACAATAACTGGTACACAAACATTTTACTAAACATTTACACAATTTACACATTTTACACAAAATAACTATTAATTCAAAACGGCACATTTGTTTAGATGTGTATTAGTAGCCTTACCCCAAAATGTCTGTGTTTGCTTTAAAAGTAAAAAAATGTTGAGCTTTGTTTACATTAACCATCACATGGTTGGGTATTAATAAATACAAATTCACCGAGCAAAAAAGTAAAAATTACTTAGTATACGTAAAGACCACAAAAAAGGATTATCTAATCTAAATCTCTAAAACCCAGGTTTCTTTTATTAAGGAACTTAAAGTACAATGGCTCAAAGGGTGGTTACCCCCAGCAATCCATCAAATTTAGTTTACAGTGGTCAGGTCAGTAAGGAGATGATAGGAAAGATATGTAAGGCTATTTTAAGTTCATCTGCTGGGACTGGGTGAAAGTTGAGTCAAATAGTTTAGGGTATCTCAGATGAATTACTCCATTTTATGAGATAATAAAAAAAAATATTGGGATTATCACTCTGCCAGTTTACAAACTGTTTAAATATTGTTTTCACTTTAATTCTTTTTTTTTATTGCATCTCCGTGCTGATAATCCAGTTCAGCCTTTCTTGAACATTTTTCTGCTCCAGTGTTGGCTTCACATCCCAGTTCTTACCAGAGACGTATATGTCGGAATAACCATGCAGGAGCACGTCTGAGAAATGGGGATGCAGGAAGTATGGTCGTCCCTTGACAAGAAATAATATTAGGTTCTTTCATGCTGAAATGTTGTCTGTATTTTTTAGGCAAAGCAATTATTTATTTTAATTATCAGACTACGGTAGATTGATTCTGAAGACCTGAAATTTGTCTGGCAAAAAAAAATCTCTAATGTTTTTTTTTTGACAACATAGTTCTTACAGCACATCCACAATAGTTTATCTCAGGTGGGAATTATCCAGCATGTGTACATAGCTTTAAATTCTCACTAAGGAGGTTGCAGTTATTGACACCTAGAGGGTCTATTTATAAAACTGAAAGTCAGATTCATGGCCTTATCAATAGACCTCCTAATGTAGAATACTTTATCCTTAAATCATAGATTAGAAGGGGTGGTAATTGTGAGGGTATACTCACTTTTTCCATGTAACACTAAAATAGGAGAATTATTACACTTGTCATTTCTGTCTGTCTTGCCCAGTGAGATCGGCAAATTTTTTTTTTCATCCTACATCACCCGATCTTGCACCTGGGTTGGGTGACATAGGATGAAGAACCCGAAAGAAGAGACGAAGATGGCAGCGTCCAGAGCACCGGCTCTCGGATGGATGCCGGGACGACGCGGGACCAAATGCAAGACACCCCCCGATGGATCAGACTGCGCTGCGGGATTGAAGGTGTGTATTTTTTTGGGCATTTTTTAGTTTAGTTCCTCTTTAAATAAGGATCTTGTTTAAATATGTTTTTTAAAAAGTCACATTTCTATAAAGTATACTTTTTTCATTATAACATTTTATTATTTAATTTACACCAGATTTAAAGCGGAACTAAATCCACACAACTCACCTATCTGTGTTGCAGAGCAGGGTGCTGCCATCTTCCTTCTCTTTTTCGGTATGACCTTCAAGCATCTTGTTTGGTTGTGCTGGGATGACATAGTTCCTGCGTAGGCATGCATTCATTCCAGCACATGCAAGGGAAGACAGGATTTCTAGGGTTTCCCTAGCGATCAAAACTGATGCTGCGCAGCTCAGCTTTAACTCCAGAAACTCAGATTGATCAGGCAGTTAAGATGCATTATTGCAGAAGAAACATCCTCCATCCCTATCTGCAATAATAACCCGCCTGATCATGCAAAGTTTAAATAAAAACTTTAGTTCCACCTTAGGTTGTATTGTAAATGTTTACCTTCCATGACAATTTTATGGAATTTTAACTTTTTTACATGAATCCATACCATGCCATTGTATTGCACATATTTGCACATTTTCTTTCTAGTGCTATATGAATTATTGCAGTGATTTACTATTTCTGATTTTTAATAAAAAGGAGAGCCACGCAGTATATTTTCATTCAGTCACACCTACTGCCTTATTAAGTAAGAGTGTGCAGATATTTTTTTTCTCATGCTTGATGTGTATTTGGAACTTCACTTTTACAGGCTGTGTGTGTGACCTGGTATGAGTTGCAGGAGCATTTGAAATACAGAAAAAAACAGGTCAAATTCAGCCTTTACCTTAATGCTGTTTACCATTAAAATGCATTTATATAGCTATTCAAATGCAATCATGTTTGCAAGCAGTCAGATTCTTTATTGCAGACAGGACAAGCTATGTCTTCTCTGAAAACTTACCTGCCTCTCCGCACCTCTCTTCACCTCTTTTCACTCACCTCTTTTCACTCGCTTGTCCATTTACTTAGTTCTCTTCCATGTTCAGAATCTTGATTGGCCAGGCCATAATGTCTCCTGCACTATGCTGGGATCATACACACAATATACCTTATAAAAAAGGTTCTACACAAGCAAATACGTTTTTTTTTTTTATTATTGCAGGAGAGACGTTGCCTGTCTTATTTGCAATCAAGAACTTGCCTGCTCACATTTTTTTAAATCATTTTTAAGTTTTGCTTTAACCAGAAGCAGAGCCTGTGTATAAAATTACTAAAACTAGGGTTTCATCACTCTTTCCCTCTTTCCCCTGCCTTCCCCTTCCCTCTTTGAAGCCATTTACTTTTTTGGTCTGGACTCACCTGAATAAATTATGGAAAAATGATTATTCCACAATCTTGTAAATTATATCTGATGCAAGTTTGTTGCCCAAGTCGTTTCACTATATTGAATATGCACAGACCTTTGTAGGTCACATTTATATATTATTCTTTTTTTAATTTGTCTAGTAAATTTTTTATTTCAAAAAAGCAACATTCTTAAATGACCCCATAGTCACCTTATTATTATTAAATGAGCAGCAGCAAGTGAAAATAAATAACTATCTGCTTTGGTTTTATTTGACTTTGCTTTGTGATTCATGCTGTATAACACACTAGTTTTGGATTGATTGTATACCCGCTGTGTATTTCATCTTTTAAATGTGTGATCTGAATTTAGATATTTTCTACAACAGTCAATATACACTAGAATAGCAAAACAAGTATATTTGTATTGTTTCTACTAATTCCTATATTGTTTCACAAAAAACAGGCCGCGTAAATCGCCCGATTAATAGTTCCCCCCAGACAGCAGTCAGATGGTAGGGTTGGACTTCTATACAATGGCATTATCACTCAATATAAAGTCTATGAAAAGCTGAGTTCTGTATATATCACCAGAAACTATTATTACTGAAACATAAATTTTTTCTTAAAAATAAGAAGTAAACTGGGCATTACTTCATACTAGAGAAGCGTGACTCATTATTTAATAACTTTTACATCTTGATGATGTTGACTTGAAAATGTTCACATAAATAGTGAAGAAGTGTAATGAGTGACAATTTATGATTAAAGTTATGAGGTCATTTTACACTGGCTGTAAATCCAGTTAGGATTTTGTTTTAGATTGGGAATCTGTAAATAAGTTTTCCGGAATGTACAAGTGTCCTTTCTAGTTTTCTTCCAAGTACAATGGAATTAGTTTATATATTTGTATTGAAGTTGATGTTTAACAGTTGGGTTGAGTAAGTAAGCCATTAATGAGCTCCTTTCCAAATGCTGCTACTAGGCTTGAGACTACTAGAGATTCCCTATGGGTTTTAAATGGTCAATCACCAACCAATCATGTTGTTCCCTGATGTATGATGGGCAGGGTAGAGTTTGGGCAGAATAATATAAAAGCTTATGTTTTATTTGATAATCTACCTACTTCACATGCTGAGACAGTGTAACCATCATTCTGAAGACTGAAAGGTTAGTGGCACCAACAAATGTTTTGTCTTTATTATCCTAGGTCTATGATGATTTTTGTATTGTTTGTATTCCATTCTCTTCATAAAATACATTCTAAGTTCATTACTTTTTTTCCTGTATTGTTAATATATTTTAACAAATGCTCACTTCAGTCCACAAGGACCACCATCCTTTTACAATTTCAGGATTTTTCTAATAAGGAAGAAATGATACATAGTCACAGTTCAGGGTGCTAAAGAAAATAGTACAGGACAGGAATTTTAGAGCCATATTTTTATCATCCTATCTAAAAGTATTACATGTATTTCTATACCACCAGGTTTATAGCGTGATTATAAGAGATGCATTTATATGATCCTTTAACCAAAGTGAGTAATAATGTTGATTGTAAGATTATAGGGACAACTATGTGAAATGACACTATGAACACACGTGCAATAATTGTTGTTAGAAAACGAACGACTAACGACAGATCAACGATTATGTACAATTATTTTGAAAGATCGTATTGTGCACAATTCTGTACATGCTGTAACGATACGATTGTTTAAATATAAGCCACCAATAATGTACACACACTAGATATGATTGTTTGAACGATGCAGGAAGTGACATGTAAAGGGGAAAGTGTATGCAGAACCATCCACGATCACTGAACGACCGAACGATTGATTGCGAACTGCCAGGACGGTCGTTTGTTTCCAGCGACAATTCTCGTTCATTTGTGTCATTGTGCACTTTTTTGTTAACGATTATCGGCTGAATTGTCTTTAGTCGTTCGTTTTCAACAATAATTATTGCACGTGTGTACGCAGCTTTAGCTTAGACTTTATAAAGATTAGGATGATTCCTCCAGCAGTAGATTAGTCCATTAGAATCCTCAAGTTTAAAGTGGAAAGATTATGTAAATGCCAATTGTGACCCTATTCTCCAGCTATTCTAGGCACAGTATGCCTGGTTGGGGCTCTGATCCTTGGCTTTTGAAACATTCGGAATCGCTGACCCAAAATCAGTATACAGCTTAGCTAATAGTCATACAACTTGTGCTGCAGTTATGTGCATGCTTGTTTCTTTTGACTAAAACCAAAATATCAGACCCACATCCAGGCATTTAGCATTCTTTGCAATGGGCTTAGCAATGGCTGCTTACATCATCTCTCAGTGGTAGTTCCACTTTAGGATACTTTTTAGGATTTCTAAAAACACATTGACAAGAAGTTAAGCATTATCTTCATGTGCAGGAAGTGGGGGAGACTTTTGGGTAACAGGGATTAAAAGGTAAGTACATTTTACACACAGAATATTCCCATCACCTTTCACTCAGGCTGAAATCAATTTGGGTAAAAGCCATGTTTATTTAAAACCAAAACTATCCTGAGTCAGTAGTTTATCAAATAGAAGAAATTACCTATACTTATAGTTAACAATGTTTTTAACTAGGAAACATAGGCTCTTTCAAAACAATAAAATATAGATTGCAGGTTTAGCACAGGTACAATATAATGTTCTAATTAGGTATGTTTCTCTACACATATTGATTTATTTTACCCTTAAAGGTTGATTTATAAAACACTATAGTGTGGTCACCCAGATCAGAGAATGAGGAAAGCTGTGTACAATTTAATCATCCAATCATGTTCAAGGAAATGAATATTTATTTTTATTTCCCTTGCACACAATTGGGTATTTAAAGTGAGCTTGGAATGCCCAATGTATTGGTTAATATTATTGTTTGCTTTATTTACTTGGCTAAGTAAACAACCTCTACTCCTTAAGTAAATCAAAACCACTATGTGGATGACCAATGTTTCTCTAAAAATGCCACATATTTTGGATCAGCTAAATGATTCATTACATGCAACACAGAATGGTCAGAAACTCTTCTGTGAAACATTAAATAAACCTAAATAAATTGGTATGGTATGCATTATAAGAAATGCTTTCCATAACAGATAATAATAAAAATGTAATAGCATAATGTGTATAAGAGACATTTGTTTGTTAAATCTGGTTCTCTAAAAGGTCGGGACTTGGGATTGGTGATGTTTGACTCCAGTTCTAGAATTCTCCACATATATTACCCAGGAGAGAGCAACTTTTCAGCCCCCTCCATGATTGATAAGCACATAGCTTGTTTTCTAGAGATATACATCTACTTTGCCAAATAATGGACTGAAAGGAGGAGTCACAGTTATCTTCTTTAGGCTCTTCATTGTCTTCACACCTGACAACACCAATTTAAATATCTTTATCTGAATTTGTACAGCTACCAGCAATACAAAGCCATATCCTTTGCCATTTTAAGTTTGTTGAATACAGAAGAGTTTTGAGTGTTCATTTAAAAACTTCATGTTGTAATACATGGGTCAACCAAACTTATACTCTTGGTTAAATCCAGTACAATAGCCTTTACAGCCTTCATTATTAGAGACAGATTTCCATTATTGGAGCCAATAGGCACATGATCATGGAGTCTAAAGAAACACCTTGATTACCCAGAACATGTTTTTGATTTTCAGATACCAGTCTGGTTTAGAATATTGTAAACAGCTCAAACCTATATGGTAAATCTGGCCCAGCTCATATTTCTTGTTTGATCGATTAAAATCCTATTGTCTATGACCATCCTATATGTTTCAAGCACAATCTATCCTAGGCAAAAAACTGCTATTTTGTTTTAGTATATTTTTTTATCACTTATAGGGGATTCAATACAACCTTTCCCACTGCAGTTGGAATACATCAGTTAGCAAGTGCTGGTATTCAGTAATGACCCATAAAAGATTGAATATGAGATATTCTTAGCTATCTGACAGCTTAAACTGTTAATAACAGAGCTGCTGGGTTACCAGTTGTCACTAATGTATATTGAGACCCATAGGATGCAAAACATACACATGGTTAGGAAATATCCCCAGTCCAAACATGCCACCAGCTCAACCGTTTTATGAGTTCCGTAAGACTAATACCTGTTTGTGTTAAAATCTGTCTGTTGGTTCTTGTGTGTCATTGGCCCTGATTTATTAAAGTTCTCCAAGGCTGGAGAGAATACACGTTCATCAGTGAAGTTTGGTGATCCAGCAAACCTGGAATAGATCTGGTATAGAATTAAAAACTTTTGCTAACAAATACCTAATACATATGTTGACTTTTAGGAAATCCATTCCAGGTTTGCTAGATTACCCAGCTTCACTGATGAAAGTGTATTCCCTCCAGCCTTGGAGAACTTTATTAAATCAGGGCCATTATGTTCAACAGTTTTCACAACTGCACTAAATACTTTTTTGTGGGCTACACAAGATAAAATATAACATGCTGCCAATAAACAATAAAAAAGTAGTAGTAATCTAATAAAAGGTTGCTACTTGCTATGTTTTCCATTTTTAAACTGCGATTAACACCTTGGTAATGCTAAAGTTATAAGGTAACAATCAGATTTTGTATGATGAGTCAGTGTTTTTATTGCTGTACTGTTTACACTAAGGTGGCAATCAAAAAAAACTTGAAAACTTTAAATTTGAATTAAGTATCTGATTACCTTATTTGGAAATTGCGTACGTGGCCCAATGCATGTGAATGGGATGCATATGGGCTATCAGGGTGTTTTAAAGAACATCTATGCACTATCAAAGCCATTCTTTATATAAAGTCCTTATCTATTGGTGATCATATCTGAATGTCACTTGCAATAATTCATATAAATATCAGGTATATTATTTATAGCAGTGGGTATTCTAAAAACCATTAGTAAACGTTAAGGTATTTTTCTGGTGACCCAACAAATTACACCTTTTATAATTAAGTCCCTTTAATTCCATATAATCTACACGGCTCATTTGGTTGATGCTGTTGTCACTACCTGATTGCAGTTTTATAAAGCTGCATCCAGTTCACATTATCAGACACTTTTGCTCTATATAGCAATTTGTGCAGTCAATATTTATTGACCCTCTGAAGACCAAAGACAAAAGTGGTCAGCAAAGTGTCAACCAGCATTCTTTTCTGACCAAAGTCTGGGCTTGTGCCAGGCAAGTGAATGGAAATGACTATATTTGTATCACAATTGTACCTGTTCTGGGTAATGTATAATACAAAAAATGGTATTGTGTTATGAAAAGAGTTAGAACTGAGCTGGAGGTTCCCCTAAAATGTTAATTGGATGGGGATCTAGTTATACATTTTGAAACCAGGATACAAAAATGATTAATTTTGCCATGTAGTTTACCATAGAAAGCAAGTGTTTTTGCAATGACATATTATATGTGAACTGTGGGCTGGAATACTCAGTCTTTAATGGCTGCTGCCTATATAATTAACTGCCTATTTACACAGATTTTGTGCTGGGCAATGTTTTGTGATATTCACATATCTAAGTCTATAAATGTATCTGTATAGACAAAAACTTTTTTGGTGTTGAAAGGTTAGAACTCTTCTCTTCTAGAACTCTTTATCTCAAAAACCAATGTCACCAGGCTGAAAATGGGGAAAACACCAAAAAGTAATACCATGGTCTTCCATTAAAATATATGTGCTGCAGAAAAAATTCAAGCTAGCAAATTATTATTTGATAAAGGGACAGGTGACATGCTTTCTGCAATAAAATAGGGTTACCGGCCTGATTGGAATTTTTTAAATTGTGCTCTTTCATGGGAACCACCATCTTCACCTGGTCCTCTTTCAGGTTCAGGTCTTTGGCCATTTTGAATGCCCAGGCTAGAATGACATAATCCTTGCACATATCTGGCATTGTATACTGATTGTTATATTTTATTACTTAGTCTGTCCTTTTGCTAAAAAAATACCCCTGGTAGCTGATTGGGCTGTCTATTTCTCCTTTCCTATCTCTTTTTCTGTGTATGTGGATAACAAAAATATTTGTAAAAATGCAATACATTATGTATGTTTTTTACTTTTAGGTTGATTCAGAGTCTGGACAACTTGGAACTTTTGTGAACTTGTGAAGAGACAATATAATGACCTTGTAACTATCACATGTGGAGCATAGTACAA
This sequence comes from Pyxicephalus adspersus, assembly GCF_032062135.1. Classification (NCBI taxonomy): domain Eukaryota; kingdom Metazoa; phylum Chordata; class Amphibia; order Anura; family Pyxicephalidae; genus Pyxicephalus; species Pyxicephalus adspersus. The sequence goes on from NC_092859.1 coordinate 130,712,340, forward strand.
TATTACTGGGTTCATACATAGTAATAGCACATTGTCGCCATGAATAATTCTCATCACACATTTTCAGACACAGATCCCATAAGCCCAACACGTTTTCAGGTCAGTGTAGTAAATGAGGGCTACGACAACCCTGCCTGTGAAGGAGATAAAGACCCACCGCAGTACGAAGAAACATCTTTTGCCGGTGAAGACAATAGGCTTAGAATGAATTATGGGCCAGGGAATAGAGAGATGTTTAACAACATCCTACACAATGGAGACACCATTAAGACAGAAGTAGGTTTCCATCCTTATGACTCTCACAACCACACTTACTACATGAAAACATTTGGACACAACACGATGGATGCAGTTCCCAAGATTGATTATTACAGAAATACTGGCAGCGTCTCAGGAATAAAGAAAAATCGCCCAAGTCTGGCAGAAATCCATGAGCAGTTGTCAAAGGTAAGCCAAGTAAAAGCAGAATTTGTGTTAAATTTATGTTGTTATTTTTTTTACAAAATGGGACCGATAGAGGATCAGTGACACAAGATGATTACTCTCGTGTGAGTCCACAGATTTTCTATTCGAAGAGGCTAAAGGTTTTATGTTATGTCAAATAGTTTGTTAGAGTACATGTGACACCTGGCCCAGCACTGCAACACAGCTTCAAAAGCAGAAGTGTGTCTTATTATTGTTAAACCCCATAGGGCTGGTAAAGAAATACATCTCTTGGTAGGACCCCAACTTCTTCCATGAAAATAGTAGCTTAGTTTATGATTATGACTTATGACTTCTGGAAATCAGCTTAAAAATATTCTGTAAAATCCAAGTGTGGAACACAATATTCTTCTCCTGAGAATACTAATTTCCTGGGTTTTGGGAAGATCCAATGGTTTTGTTACTTTATACATCACCTATACGGATGCTTGGAGTTAATTGTAAATTTGTAGTTTTGTTTTTGCCAAGCAGTAATCTGGCTTTCATGTACACCTCACTGGAGGTAAATGTTGTCATTTTACTGATAAAAATTAACTAGGACTGCAACTCTTCATTGAATCAAATCTGATCTTATTATTGAAGTTAGTCCACTGAAATCTAACATTTCTGTTTTTGGTGGATGTTGGAGAGTTCAACAACCCAAAAATATATTGTATTTCTATTGTAAAGACTTCTATGCTTGAGACCTGGGGTTTGCGCACCTGGTGTGCCCGTTATGAAGGATGCCGGCTCTTTTTGTGGGGCTATTGATTTATTTATTTTGTACTGTGGAGAGTAAAAAGATTGAGTGGAAACCCCAAAATATTCAATTAGACTGGAGCCAAGGTCAAGAATTTTGGCCGGGTAAATGTCACTGTTTTGATTGTTATACAAGAGTTCAGAAGCTACCTCCAACTAAATTCTTGTGATTGAGTAAATTTGCCGTTAAATGAAGGCTTAAATATGCACTTACATTTTATTTACATTTTGGGAACAAAACAAAGAGCGTAATGGTAATCTTTAAATAACAAGCAACACCAGAGTGACCAAATATGGGTTCTTGTTCACTGAGAAAAATGCTCAAATTACCATGAAACAAAATACAAAAAATTTAAAAGTTATTCTAAAATGTTTGTATATGTATGTGTAATTATCGCATATTCGAAAATACAACCAATAGAACACAATTTGAAAAAAACAACCAGCCAAAAGGTTTTAAAATACAGTACATTTTTTACAAGTGCTAGTTTTCAATAAAAGTAGGTATTTGTATTGACTGCTATTCCAAGAGTAACTGTTAACTCTCAAAGAGTAGATGATGGAACCCTATAATGGATCTTGTCAAAAATGCATTTCATAGAACAAAGCTTGCTTCCTCGGACCATGAGGCTCAAAATGGTTTGATAAATGTTTGGTATAAATAATTCCAGTTATGGCATTATTGGTCAAAGGAGTTATACTCTCAAAAGCATACCCAATGATAAGGCTGATCACACTACTTATATAATATTAGTGAATTGTAAACCACAAAGCTTATAATAAAGCTGACAGTCTTTTCCATTCCAATTTACTAATACACTGGGGCAGTTTTATTAAAGCTCTCCAAGACTGGAAAAGATAGACTACCATGGGAAAACCTGGGTGATGTCACAAACCTGGAATGGATTTCTTAAAAATAATTTGCCATTATTTGGCAAATGTTTTCAATCCTTGGTCAGATCAATTCTAGGTTTGCTGGATCGCTGGAAGTTCTCCCATGATAATTTATCTTCTCCAGTCTTGCAGTCTTGGAGAGCTTTAATAAGTCAGAACCGCTATTCAAGCAACCAGATAAAACAGAGCTAAATTTGGTGAATAGATGCTATGGTGCAGAAGGATAAATGTATTCCACTGTCTTCTCTGCAAACATATAACATGGTCATTTGTTAAGGAGTTTTACATAGAAGTATAGTAGGAAATTACAGGTTGAACCCAAGGACATCAAAATGGCTTTATAAGAAAGAGCATTCCCAGCTAATAAAATACTGATATAATAACTCCTGCGAGCTGCTATAAAGAAATATCATTTTAACTACGGCAGTAGAGGAATTTTACCGTCTAAAGATTAACAGAGTGTAATTTCACCAATTGGAGGCAAGGTACAAGAAATACAAGATCAATGTAACATCATCAACCTTCATTTAGTAACAAAAGGAGAGAATAGCAGATTCTTTACTACTAGCCATGTGCTTAAAGGGAAACCTTTGGTAAGATATAGGGAAGTCACCCTCCTTTTGAAAATCATTGCCTGGTTGTTATTTTAATCTAATGGCTTTAGTAAATCTTGTAGTCTCTGGGCCTGATTTAATAAAATACTCTTTAACATAAAGACCCACAAGAACAAGGAGAACACAAACACAATAGTCCTGATTTGTTAAAGCTCCCCAAGGCTGAAAAGGAGCTGGGTGATCCAGCAAACCTGTAAAGAATTTCTTCAAATTCATTTGCTTTTTGCTAGCAAATCATTTGAATCCTGGTCCACATCCATCTCAGGTTTGCTGGATCACTTAGCTTCACTGCTAAAAGTATATCCTCTCCAGCCTTGGGGAAACTTTAATAAATAAGGCCCACTGACTTAGAAAAACTATGCCCATCAGGAGTTGTTTCTATTATTTTAGTTGCGTGTTTATTTAGGGTCTGAAATGATGCCTGATACAGCCAGGTCAATTGTATTTTCAGAGGTTTATCATTAATGACATTCTACAATATTACAATTCTCCCATGACAGATTTTTAGATAGATGATACAAATTATACACTTCTGGTGTGTTGCATCGCGTTTAAGGAGCATGGAGCTAACTCCCTATACCTACAACTGCTCTCAATATTCTCTGTAACCCTGTACAAATATATATTGCTCATCTCTACTTGCTAGGTCTGACATTGTTATGAATAAGGCAATGGTGCCTATACACATACACCTGGCTGGGACCATTTTTAAGCAAAGGTTGCATAGCACCGGACAGGATCATACAATAAAAATTTGTGAGTGAGTCTGACCAGCAACTCAGATCAGTACTGTTGTGTTCACCTACTTAGAAAAGAGGGATAAAAACCTGCTCTTTTAGCAGCCATTGGGGTCCAAAGTTGAGCACCATCAACTTCATATTAGACATATCTGCCTGTGCTAATTTGTGACAGTCCATGGGCCATAAAGAACTATTCACTGCATTTTTGTTCTGTAGATCTGCAAGCCATAGTTCTAATCTCAAGAAGAACAAGAGTTTTTTTTGTGCTCTGCTACCAGTTGGTCAGGGGTTTGCTTGCTGCAAAGCATCTATAGACATCAAATTACTTTCTGAGCAGATATTGGCTGGATTGGAAAATAACCATCTCATATTTATGTCTACCCTTTAGTGTTTGTGTATCTCCCAACAATACTTTCTAAATAAGAAATCACAAAACTTTTCGTTTCTGCATTTTAGGTAGGACTTGTCTGCACACCTTGACAGGGAACTTGATAAACAGTAAACAACAAAAAACATGGTCTACGCCAAGCATAGGGCATTTATTAGGGAAAATTTTTCAGGCATACATTAGGCCGAACAGTATAATCTTGCTTGCATACAGGAGAACATTGAACCCATTGCTGTATGAATTTCCATAAATAAAATCAGCTTGGCAGCCCCTGTAAATATAGAAAAGGCTTATTTGCATAATGGTACAAGCTGAAATGAACAAGCCGGCACGTCAATCCATCTTCACCAGGATGATATGTTCTGATGAAGCCAGATTGACAACCCAAATGTTGATTAGTTTACATGAATAAATCTTTTCAAAATTGAATGTTGTCCGAAGGTTTGTTTTATCTACCTAGATGCTGGGACAAAGATATGTCAACTGGTATCAGTACACTTATTTTCGCTAATAAATAATGACACCAAACAAGACAGACCCCGTCTTGAAAGAAAAATGCATTTTCAACTTTTGCTTGTCATATGCTTCAGGCTATGTCTGAAGTTAGGAGGATCCGGCCTCAAGGATAAAAGGTTAAGTTCTTTTCTGAGTTCTGTGAACAACACTGCATTATTCACAAAAAAGTCAGCCCAGGTGACAATCAAAGACACATTTTGAATGTTCTGATATATGGTTATATTTTGTATCAAGTAGCTTTTGCACCAAGGCCGAGTAAATAATGCTCTAACTGTGCCAAATGACCCCATAAATTTGACACTTTTTGTGCACTAAATTCTAAAAGAACATTTATAGCACAAAATTAATCCTACCTACTGCTTGGTATAAGGAATGATCACGCTATGAGTTATTTCCTAGGGACCTGGACTGAACCTATTTCTGGTAGATCGGCATGTAACACAAAATATCTAAAAATCAATGATTATTTTATCTGTGAAGTTTGGAGATAATATGCCTAATTTACACATTTTCAAAAACTGAAAGACATTACATTTCAGCAGACTTTTCATGTGTTTATTGTTTTTTTTTTTTTTTGCTTTTGTTTCTTATACAAAACAATAGGAATACACTGGGATTGGTTAGAAAATATATTTCAAGTTAACCTGCAAGTCATTTTACCAAAAAGCATGATGAATGTAACTGGCTTCTGAGTTTAATGCTCATGTATGTTAACCCCAAGAGATAAATTGCTAATGCCAGCATTTACCAGTGATTTCTAGATAGCAATTTATTGCTAGAGTTGCTGTCAATTTTTTTCAAAGAAGCAATTTGTTGCTACTACAAACTGAACTAGTGCTTCACCATTAAGTGCAACGACTCATTCTCCTACAGAGATTTAGAGCTGGTCCAGACTTTAGATGCAATGATTCTGCGTGGCTCCCAGCAGCTAGCACCTTGCCAGCCGCTCGGTCACTTGCACAATACAACTGATTCCTACAGCTGGCTGCAATGAGCTGTACAAGTAACTCTCACTGCCACCCCCATTAATTCTCTATAGGACCGCTGCAGGTAGATGCTACATGTAGCAGTTTCCAGGCATGGGGAAGTGTTAAACACACTACAACCTGGCTATCCCTGGCAATACTGTCACTGCCAAATAAAGTGATACCAAAACCAATCGATGAGTGACTCAGCTACAATTCATTAATAAATTAGATAGAAATTAAATAGTAGGATTTCATAGCAAGAAATGACCTAAAAAGGAGGAAAGTATCCCTGCAAGTGTGACATGGCCCTAAGGTAGATAGATGTCAGCCACTGGTTACACATCTCTAGTGGCAGAGCCACACAGGAAAGCCTTCTACTTACTTCACTAGAATTTTTCCCCCACCAAAAATAGTTCTGAATTTCATTTGAGAGGGACATTGGCACCAATGAGAAATCTAATGAAACACAGCAAAAAAAAAAAGTCCTAAATATTAGTCTTAGATATATGTTACTAATAGGCTGGGTTCACATTATTTTGCATCAATGCTATGTTTTTTTGTCTGTTAAAATTTGTTGCAATAAGACGGATTAATGGTCTGACGATACCAAAAGGGTAAAAAAGTAGATATGTACTAATTTCAGCAACATAGTGCACTACAGTGCATTGGAGGAGAAATTTTCCAATTTCCAATGAAAGTTTCCTCTATTTGACTATTGCATTTTTTGCACAGAAGTTAAAAGGAAATATGTCCAATGGTACATGAACAGTAAAAGAATAACACAGCTGATTTTTACCCTTGTGTACTCTATGCAAAAAAAGCTTTGGCTATAGATACACCTTAAGATAATGGGCCTGATTTATCAAAGCTCTCCAAGGCTGGGTGATCCAACAAACCTGGAATGGATCTGGTCCAAGGTTCAAAGCACTTGCTAACAAATAGCAAATGACTTAAGGAAATCCATTCCAGGTTAGCTGGATCACCCAGCTTCTCTAAAAAAAAGTGCATCCACTCCAGCCTTGGAAAGCTTTATTAAATCAGGGGCCAATCTTTTGATAACTTGATTTTAGTGATATTGTGATTTTAGTTGTAGAAAATATTTTCTGATTGGTTATTATTTTCCTGCATCTCACAATTGCCTTTGTCCTTGAATAACTTTTACCTTACATGTCCTCATAATAATCCTGTACAAGAACAGAAAGGAGTCCATGACCCTTTGTTCCATATGTGGTTGCATTGAAGTTCAATTGAGTCCCACAATATTGCTTAGCCACAGAAGGCAGTCTCTGTGGACTCCAAAGTATACAAGGCATCTGTCTTCATTTTTAATACATGAAGTAAAATTATTTGGATAGTATTGGAATATTTTTTTACTTGCTTTTTTTTATCTTTGCTTGCATATTCCGTTGTAATTTTTTTTCGATATGAACAATCTTGTTTGCATAGTTTCCTTTGTTATAGCAATTTGTCTGTGGGGTTATGCGTTTCATGACATACTTTTCTTAGGGCAAATCTGTTGGTAAATGAGTAATTGTTACTGCAAACAGAGGAATCCAGAGCGCATTAATAGAACATTAGGAAGCATTATTTATGGTAATGGAGTGTGAAAGCATGCATTAATTTTGAATATTCCTGAATCAACCGGTTTCAGGTGGCAATAACTGAAGTTTTTTTTCTTTTGTCAGTTAAACGTGGCTGTATGTGCTCTCTGCAAAAAGAAAGATGCATATTCATCAGTACTAATGCATTTGGCACATTGTATTTATAGCTGCTCACAAATTTTCCCTGTTAACTGATTCCCAGTTGTGACTACCACCATGAATCACAAAACATTGCATATGTCGTCTAGCCATAGGCATATTGGGGGGGTTAAACAAATTAGAGGAATATTTGCAGGAGACCATTTGCTAATGCAATTTTTTCTCACTAACCTAGAAATAGGAATTGAAAATTTCCCATTTAAAGCTATATAAATACTATTCTGGATGCTCAGGAAATACATTCGGTAAAGGAACACAACAACACTTTTTTTCAGGCTGTGCGGAATTGCTTCTGCTTTGTATTTGATGCTGTGTGTGTGCTTTTTTTTTTAATTTACACCAGCCCGTTTTATATCCTGCAGAGAAAAGGATTTTGTCAGTTATGTTTTTATATTCTCTGTGAAATGAAGCATACAGCTGTCAGAATGTTATGCACTCTACCCAGTACTTCATAGTATGGTACAGTCATAATTCAGATGAATTCCACCTCAGATCTTAAATTTTAATAAAGATACCTGATTGCTTATTCTGCCCACTGTGGAAGAAACTTTGCACAACTGCTGCCAGCAAAGCTGATGTATTGTTTATTTTGTAAAGTGAACGTTCATTCTGCAATGGGATTGTTAGTAAAGAAGGTGGACTTGTTTTTAGGATTCAAGTTCTTCTGTTCCTCCTTTCTTCTCACCTGTCCCTCTTTTAGGGGGGAAAATAAACACCTCTGTAAAAATGTAATATTTAAATCTCATTTTGCATTTTAACATTTCGTCCAGTTTCTAAATTCAATCAAATCAAATTTGCGGTTTCATTGTCTAATGGTGCCAGGGTGTCATCTGCCTACATACTGTGAGCTTTACCATGTCTTTCTTACCTATCTCAAAAGTTGGGAGGTATGGTAAAACTCTTATTAGTTTACCCTTGCACATGATTGGATATTTAAAGTAAACAAAGGTGTCATAACCAAGTAATATTTTCAATATAGAAAAGTACCTGTTAGCTTTGCCAGAAATGCCATTGTAATGTCCATTGTACCTTCCTGATTGCTTAACAGAAAGCTAAAACAAAGTTATCTTCCATACCAGCTATCATCTACAAATTACGGATGAAACAAGGTAGATGTGTAGAAGTATGCCAACCATGACTGCCTCCAAAGATGGGATGGTGTCACCCTACTATAGGAAGTATGCTATTTAAAAGAATTTCAGATAAAAACAAAGAAAAAAGCATGAAAATAACTAACACAGCCACCCAATTTAAGGACTGCAAAATACAAATGCTCCTCACTTAACAACCAGGTTCCAACAAGTGAATTGGTCATTAAGCGAGGAGCATAGTGAAGAGCCGGTGTGCAGCGCTGCAAGCATGCAACGTGTGTCAGTGACCAGATCAGGTCTGCAGACTTGGATTCCAACACAGAAAAGAAGATGGAACGCTGAAGACTGAAGGGTAGATGGCGTGCAGCTTGTACACTGTACTCCTCTGAGAGCAGAAGGTTGTAAGTGTGGAAGGTCGGTAAACAGGTAAGTTCTTAAATGAAGATGACCTGTAAAAATAGGTTATTATATATGGAGTATAATACTTTCCAAGTTGAGAAATGGACACCGGATTGCACAAAGTATGCAAACAAATGATTGCCTACTACAACTACGTTTTGCACCATTGCTGTGTATACTTGACTATGGCATAGCAGAAGACTAGCATTCAAGTTTAACCCCCCCCCCCCCCCCCCCCCGGCAGAGGGTGAAGGCACCCTCTGCCTTCAAATTACTCCATTTTCCCCAATAATACTCACACAGAATTGGTTAAAGGGCCCATAGGCAGTTTTATTACAAAAGATAAATAACCTTTAAATACCTTTTATTAAACTCAAACATTTTAACCAATATTTTGATAACATAATTAACATATAACAATATATTAATATATCAGCCATAACATCTACAATATCCCAACAACCTAATAAAACTATCAGGATACCGGTCCTTGAGGGCCTTCTCCTAGGCACACAAACCTGTCTTTTGGATCTGCACTATCAGGATTTATTTGTGTTCCCAGCTGTACCCCCACCTGCTTGGGATCGATATTCCTAATACTATGCAGTCTTCACCCCAAACACTCCAACCATTACCATCACTTTACCACAATCCGGAGAACTCCATAACAAAGACGGATCTCCAACCCCCACTGATACCACTCCTAAAACCACGTACCCCGCAAAACAAAACTCCCCCTCTCCACAATCCTAACTTTTTAACTTTTTGCCCACCCACCCTTCTTTCCTCAGCCTCCCTAATTCCGTAACCCGTTCCTTGCCTGCTCCCTGCCCCCCAGTCATGTAGGCCCTCCTCTATGTTTCACTACGTTTCGGGCCTGTCTGTTTTCACAAACGCAGTAATATTTAGGTTAGATAAAAGGTTAGTGTAGTATAACACTGTTGAAAGTTACATAATACATCTTTATAGAGGTCTATACATAAGACTAGAAAAAAGAGATAACTGCGGAGGGTCCCAGAAAAGAGACATTCCCTCCAAATGAGATTTATATAGAGACTATGGAATAATGATGTAATCCCTTATACTAAGGGTAAAAGTGTGGTCAGTAATGAAAAATATAACGTACATTTGAATAACATTAATACTGTTTTTTTTCCCACACAACAGGGGTATCACTTATCATATGCATTACTTTTACAGCTATGATGAAGCCAAAAGGATCTACAAAAATCTGCTTATTACTGATGGATATTTGTATACTGATGGATATTTGTATATTGTCAAAAGACAAAGCAATAATTGTTATTTTATTGATATGTAGGATGTTGCTGTGAGTCCTGGTTCCATTTCTAATGGAGAAGGTGTTGTGAATGAGGAAGAGCAGAATGTAGAAGAACAAAAAGGTGGATTTGTAAAGTTTGGATGGATAAAAGGAGTACTGGTAAGACTGTCCACTGAAACAAATTATTACCTAGGGACATACAATATCTAATAAATGCTTGTGATAAACAAGGGTTAAAAAAATATCCAATAGATCAGAATTTTTAGAATGTTGAGCTCCCCAAACCACTTTTAAATACTTTTGACTTTACTATAGCCCTATTCACAGATTTTCTTCATATTTTTTAACACACAAATGATAAGGCCCACACACTAGTGCAGATAGTTCCGATCAGAGTAGATTCTGACTCTGATCAGAGCTTTTCTAACTTTGGTTTGGAACTGCCAAATCCTGCACATGTGCAAAAGTGCCTTTTTCAACAAATATCTGAACTCCAGAATTTCTGAATCTAGCCAGATTTCTCTACCAATCCAACTGGATTTGATCTGGTTAATAAATCCACAAAAGCTACCACAGCTTAAGAAGTAGCTTAAGTGACTGGCTAAGGTGCTGATAACATGGAGGATACTTACCCTGTTAGCTGTTTCCAATGGCCACATGCAGTGACATCAGCTATTTGTGTAGGGGGGGACTAGAAGGAGTGCTGGGTGGGGACGCTGCAGGGAGCTCTGGGACTGCAAGACTGTGCTAATTTATGGACAGACAGTGTGGCTGTACATGCAGTATGAGCTACCATCACATGCCCATGTGTATATGCCCAAACCAGATATATTCTTTCCTTTCTTGTTGATAAGTGACAGTCTCTGATGTGCTTTGTAGTACATTTACACCATAGAAAGACAACATTACCAGACATTTTTAGATATGAAAATTACAGTGAAGGAGAGGGTGGCACTGGAGATGTGTTGCTTGGGGCAAAAAAGTGCCACAAGGGTCCTGCATGGAACATCCCTGTCTTATCTAAATAGTCCAGGCTGGGTAAGCGAGAACTGCATAATAGAATGTAGACTTGAAAAAGTGATCACTGCACGTGGTTTACAAAGCTCCATAGTAGCTAAAGTTAATTGCATTGCAATGGAATTAAAGTCTGTATTTTAATTTTTGCACTCTGAGTTCTATTTTCCTTGTATGTTTTTCACAGGTCAGATGTATGTTAAACATCTGGGGGGTGATGTTATTTATTCGCCTCTCATGGATTGTAGGTCAAGCTGGAATTGGTAAGTATTATCATTTGCCATAATTGTATAGCACTGACACATAATATTCAGGTTTTAAAACCTTTTTGCAAAGGTCACTGTTGCCTATAGGAGCTTAGAATCTAATTTTCCTTAGTTACATATACTCATATGAGGGGTCATTTAGGAAGCCAGTTAAACCACCACCAATGTTTTACACTGTGAACAAACAAATTCTCTGCAAATAGTGTCCATGGCAGAATTCAAATCCAGGGCTACAAGACAACCTTCCATTTCAGGTTCTTAAAATGGGTCATTTCCCTAAAATGGGTCCATTCTTTATTTAAAAAAAAATACTTTAATGCAGCAGTCATTCCCAGTGTTAGTTTAAATGTGTGTTATTTGTTGCTAACCATGTTCTAATACCTAAATACAACAATGAACTACTTGAACATATTGTGCCACCAAACAGTAACACTAATGCCTGTAAATGTCTCAGTGGGCATTTAGGTTGGGTTCATCCATTACTGCAACACATGGGCAAACAATTGATGCACTGCGGTTCCATTCATTCCTAATGCCATCCCAACTTACCTTGGGATGGCATTAGGAATCCCAAGGAACTTGTCTTGTACATTACATTACATTAGTACATTACAATGATAACATGTCCCAGTCTTAATGTGGAATACCTTACTTTTTATGAGGTTAACTCTGTTAGGAAGAGGTCCCTTTATAAGTATGTAGAACTCAAAATGTTGAGGAGACTTAAACCTTTTCACCTCATTCAGTTGTAGTGCGCCAACCCATTGCACACATTTCTAGGTGCGGGGACACCTGTTTGAACAGCTTCACTGATGCACCCATTGCAGTAATGATCTGTAAAGTGCATGAAGCAGAAACACATTTTTCAGTCTGTGAACAGGAGCATACCCCAATTGACCTCAAGTATTAAGAAGGAAAATTTAGCCAATACATCCTTCTAATTACACGATCTGCACAAATGGTAAGATAAGGACAGTTTTACCCATAGGCACTTTTTAATTGTGCGCTCTTCATTCACTTAATGAGAATAGCTTATGCCAAAGCTGTACAGAACTGGGTCATTTGAGATGTATAGAAAGATAGTTTCACACAAAAGACAAATATTACTAATTCTGAAAGTTCTCATTTTCTCTGGCCTGTACTTCAGCATATGCTGCGCCTGACAAATAAGTACTCAGTGATTTTATGATGCATAGCAAATGAAACCTTATAGCCACAGGGGTACAGCCACATCTCCGTCCTCTCATAAAAAGGGAGCATTTTGAAACCTGCCAGTTCTTTGCTTTGGGCTTTCATGCACAATTAGTTTTCTAAGGGCAGTTTGGTAACTTATTTGGGTCATTAAGAAGTGTTACTTTGCTCCCAGGTGTGAGAGAAGCCAGAAGGATTTTCCTCTTTTAAGTTATTTATCTACGGCAGAGTGATGAAAATGGTATTAAAAAGTTATGTTTGTTGCAAAACAGCACATTTTATAATATACATTTTAGATTTACCCTACATGGCTCTATATTTAATATTAACCTCTCAGGTCATTTTACAGCTGTATGGCGTGTTGACATTTTTATTTTGACTGATACATTGGTGTAATTTTTTTTTTCATGTGAATCTGTAACCCAGAGGAACATGTCTGCCTTGTCTCAAAATAAATGTTGTTGAATATCAATAGACATTTAGTTACTAGCTACTAGAGATCATACAACTGTGTCTGGGGTTTTACTATTTAAAATGTGGAGCTTACAGTCCTTCCTTAGGCAAAACCATGTTTAAAACCACAAGTGAAGTGAATATACCTAAATTAATATTTTTTTAGCTCCTAAGTTTCTGTCAAGACTTTGTTTGTGTGTTAAATACTTGAATGAATGATTCAAGTGAATACCAGTAGCTAGAAAAGAGTGTTTTGCAAAATGTGGTGATGAGCCACAAACGTTGCACCCCTTCTGTAGATAAGAAAGGAATGTTTACTACTATATACCCTTTGTGAACTTCCATCTTAAAAATGCAAGCCTGCCTGTGATTTGGAGATTAGAATATAGGGAAGATTACCAAGCTATCTGATAGAAAAGTCCACAGATTAAGAGAGATCCAAGATAAATAAAATGCATTGGTTCCGATTCTATTGTTGGACATTACATTCTGGACTCTTCTATCAAATGTTTTGATGGTCCTCTCTACACAAAATTTACTATATACCTCAATTTAGAGTGACCTAGAGATCAGCTTTACCAAAGTCACTTTGCTTTGAAGATATTAAAAACCATTCTCTGATTCTAAAGCCTAATTGTTAGGTTCTAGTTCTTTTTCCGACCGTTATTTCAATCCACTTGCTTTAATATTTGGGGAGGAGGGATTACTGACCTATGATAAGTATATATAAATATAGTCAAATATCTATATTTCTATTTGTAGATTAGTGGAAGTCAGAGAGTCACTTTGGTCACTGGGAAGTTAGCCATAGCAGAGACCACCAATTGCAGTTGCAATGTTTCTTTTTCTTTAACCTACCATATCTACTGAATGTGGATTCCTAGTAGGTTGAAGTAGTTCACTAACTTACATCACTGACTACCTTTAGCCTGCAACTGCAATCTAAAAAGCCTATTCTCTACCACTTGAGTATAAAAAGCTCAAGTGGCTATTTTCTAGCCCTTTCAAGCTTTGCAATATCTTGCCAGTTTGCTGACTTTAGCTATTAATATTCAGAACATACCATATTAAAGGGATGATGGTGTCTCAGATTTTCTAATAGAGGAATTTTGTAAGTTTATTAGAGTTGCATGTTCAGGGCAAGAGAAAATGGAAAACATGTTGTAATAGTTAACAGATTGTATTCTTCTCTCTTCACTGAGGTCTTGGTGTCATTATCATCGGGTTAGCTGTGGCAGTAACTTCTATAACTGGCCTGTCCACCTCTGCAATTGCCACAAATGGATGTGTCAGAGGAGGTAATAAAATATGAGCCATGAAGCTCTAAAGGTCGAAGCTAGTTCAGAATCTCATTATTTTAAGGTAATCACACACTTGGCTCGCTGGAGGCTTTTCCTTTAGCATCGGCTGGAGCACAGAGCAAAAAAAAAGAATCAAGAGGAAGAATTTATTTCGGGAGATTAAATACGGATATCACAGTTTTCATCTCAGTCAGTATTTAAGTCTTTCTCCTAAGCACCCAGTTTCAGGATTTACTCAAGAAGTATGGCTCCACACGTCTACAAGTTTATATTAAGTAACTTGTTCTGTAATGTTTTTACGAGTTCAGTACAGTCAATACAGTGGGTGCCTGGATTTTAGCCTATGATGATCCAGATAGAAAATTTAACCTTCATGATGAGATGCCTATATAAAATATTTGATGTTTTTACTACTAACAGGTCTTGGAGTTATTGTAATTCTTCTTGCCACCATGGTAACTACAATTACTGGGTTGTCAACTTCTGCAATAGCAACTAATGGTTTTGTCCGTGGAGGTAAAAAACTAAGGCTTCTTATAATATAGGATCTCTGCATGGCTAAGTATGAGATTCTGTCTTTTCTGAGTTCAGATCTGGAAAGTCATTGTTGGCCCTTCCAATATGGAAAAAGTTATTCAAGGTAATGTCAAGGTATGGCAAAGGGTGTCTGACCATACAAGAAAGCTCGCTAGTGATTGGAATCCACTGTTCTCAGTTCTATTCCTGGTAATGTCACATCTGAACTAGGCAAAGTTAAACAATTTTAACGCTTGCTTTTCCGAGTGAACTATAAAAATCTAAAAATGATACAGTTAAATATAAATCTTGATGAAAGCACCAATATGCATAGGTAAAACAATTGTTCTAAGAACGTTTCAGGTGGCATCTTCCGAAGAATGGACAACATAAATGGTTGAAATCAATGACTATAAACATACAAAGCAAACGACCATAAACCATGCAACATGCAATACGATAATTTTTTTTTAAATTTTGTTAGGAAATACTATTTCTGCACTCTATATTACAAATAAATAAGATATGAACAATGTTCTCTGAAACTGTTGAAATATCTGGCAACCAACATATTTTATCATTAAGATACCAATGAATTTTCCTTTCTTCTTCTTTTTTAGCAAATGGCATTTTAATACATAAAGAGAACAAGTATGTCATATTTATTTGTAATACAAATAGTTCTTTTGAATCTTTTATATTTTTATATCAGTAATTTTAGGATTAAAGTCTTCTAAATCTGATAATTCACACAGACACAATAGAGCAGATTTTTTATTGCTGATAACACATTAAAAATTCATTAAAAGTATAATCTTTTTCATTTTATTTTTTCAACTTGAATAATTTGACTAATATTGTTACCCTGACAATTTAATAATGCTCACTAAAGAGCAACCTAATTTCAAAAATGTAAATAAGTCTACTCTATTGAGTCTGCGTAGAATTGGGAAAGAAACAAGGTAAGTATATTCAAATCGAGCACATTGCAGGACAGTCATGATTTTTGTGCTGCCCCAGCCTTTGGAACAGAAGAAGTCCTTGCTGACTGCTTGTGTCTAGTACAGGTAAACTTCAAGTGTCTTTGCTATTTTCAGGTCTTGGAGTGGTCGTCATAAGTCTTAGTGTGGTGGTAACCACATTAACTGGTCTTTCTATGTCTGCTATATGCACCAATGGTATTGTCAGAGGAGGTAAGTGCTTCTTTATTAGAAAATGTTAACATGATTGAAAATGTCACAGCCATATGGTACTCTTTATGTTAAGTACCTGTGGCTGAAATTATTGTTTATCTTCCCTATACCCATTAGGCTTTCCAGAACATGTATTTTTTTTTTTTTTTTTTTGCAACCAGAGTCACCACACTACAAATAATAATTCTCTAAGCTTAGTGAATGAGCTTAAGCTTTAATGACATCAGTCATCCAAGCACTTTTGAGCAAAACTGATATTTTTCTACATTTCCTTGCAGAGTATTGGGTATTCTTTGAAAACTGGATTTTTATCACATTCACTAAGCTTAGTGATTTAGCCCTTGTAGAATGATAATTCACTAAATATAATACAAGCTCTGTTGTAATGGTTAAAGTTAGTAATGCATGCTAAAAGGCAAGCTATTTTCAAAATATGTTTGATTTGTTGGTACAGCGTGTGACAAAAGGTAAGTCAAATGAGAATTTAAGTAAAAATAAGTAAGTGGAATGAGGCAAGATCAGTGATCTGTGAGAATTCTGGTAAAAACTCCTTAAAAATCTCTGTATACCCAAGCTGGAGGAATGATCAAATACTTTTCAATTCTAATTAGCTAAGCAAATATGATATAGTATAATGGAATATAAGCTCTACATTACAAAGCATCTCAGTTAAGGTAAGCCCGCTTCCAACACCATTTTCAGATATATTGAAACTTAATTTCTTTTTTCTCAGATCTCAGTGTAACTGCATGTCTTAGAATATTGTTTGAATTAATAATACCTAGTAACTCCTGAATGATTTGCCAATTTTGAATGGCTGTGATGTTAAAATTACTTTCTAAATTGTAATGGTTTCAAATGTAAACCCTAATATTGGGGTGCAGCATTAAGGACGGGTTCCTCCAGTTCTTCAGTTCCATAAACAGACCTCTTTATTCCCTCTTCAAACAGCTCTCAACAATTGCTTCCCACATCTTCAATGAGTTAATGCTTAACAGCAGTGAATATAAAAATATACAAAAACTAGCTTCAATAAACACCTTAAATGCGTAACTTATTTTGTGCAGCTCCTGTTTCAATACAGATAAGAAATTTCATAATATGCTGCTTGTATAGATCGGAAGGAGCCCCTTGGATGCCCTTGGTCCTACATATGAACACCATTCATATTTGAAAAGTGTGTGCTTTACGCTCTCTGGTTGTCTAGCAGAATAGGTAATTACTCCCCCATGTATCGAGCAGAAACACAAATTTTGGATAGAAACCTGATATAAATTGACCACATGTGTTTGTGTATGTGGTTTGATCTCCATGGTTTATTATCCACACTGACCAGAAGTGTACATCTGGCCATGCACATAAACGATTAACATTTCCCATACAGCACACATAGCAAACTCTTTATTTTGTGCTCTTTCTCTATTTGTGCTCAAGGTTAAATAATAAACATCATATCCCATCCATCTCTGGTCTGTTTATGGAATTTGACAGTTCTGGTAGACGTACTTGATGCTGTCTCTTAGCATTGCGGTGTCTCCAGTTTTTAACTTCTATTTCATTTCTTAGGTGGGGCATATTATCTTATATCAAGAAGTCTAGGGCCGGAGTTTGGTGGATCTATAGGACTTATCTTTGCCTTCGCCAATGCCGTGGCTGTAGCTATGTATGTGGTTGGATTTTCAGAAACTGTTGTGGAGCTTCTAAAAGTGAGTATAGTTGTCTTTAAGTATATTATTTATTAAATGTAAAAATACTTCACTAGACTTATTGAAGCAGTTGAAGCTGAACTCTACCCTCACCTTCACTATTGCACACTATAGGATCCTCCTTTTACTGAAATAGTTTACAACTGCCTTTCTCAATGTTTTTAAAAATAGAGGAACCCTTGAAAAACCCATGCTATAATTACTAAATCCAGAGCTCACAGTATACCTTACATTACTGGACAGTGGGAAAAATCTCACCACGACAGATAGCCAAAAAGATCATTGGTGTCACCTAAACTAACCTAAGAGGTCCAAATTGCAAATTACTAAAAAAAAGCCCTAGAAACCTCTGGAGCAACCGTTGTTGAGAAACACTGTCTGTCTTTGCTATCACTGCAAACTGTAAGCTTTTCACAGGGCACTTTAGAATTTGCAGCAAGACAGAGAGAGCTGGCTGCAGCATCACCCAGCCCTTATTCTTCCCAACCATACTGTCCCTGGTGCACCCTTCATTCATTGGATTTCAGTTCATGGAATCTAAGAATAAAATGTAGGCATCACCACACCTTTTCAAAAGCTATGTGCAGCACCCTGGAGGTGTTAGTAGTTATTTCACTGGTTTACTAATCATTTAGCACACTTTTTACTCTTTAATGAATAACATGCATACAGCTGTAAAACTGATATTTTGTTTCACTTAAGGACAATGATGCAATTATGGTCGATGAAATGAATGACATCAGGATTGTGGGCGTAATAACAGTTATCCTATTGCTTGGCATTTCTGTGGCTGGCATGGAGTGGGAAGCAAAGGTATGTTACTCTACAGTAAGGTTAGACTAAATTTTGTATTATACCACCAGCTGGCTCTGAGTTACAGATTTCTATGTATATGTGAATTCATATTGGTAATAATTATTTTTCCATTAATAGCCAAAACTTATTTGCTATCACAATGTTGCATTGTATACAAATATATATATATATATATATATATATATATATATATATATATATATATATATACACACACACACACACACACAGTATACACATTTACATACAAACGCAAGTACATACAACTATAATGCTAGTACACAGTAGCTGTGGCTACAAGGTTTGCTCTCTTGTCTTAAATAGGAAGTCTATTTATTCCTTCTTTGCCCACATTGATGGCCAATGGAAAATATTGCAAGCAGTTAGTGGAAATAGGGAGATCAATTAAAGCTTGGGTATATTCTCAGTAAACCTTCAGCAAATATGAAGTCTATGTTGATGCAGATGGAAGAACCTTCAGCTCTTCAGAGAAAAACACTGTATACTGGTGAATTTACCTTTTTCAGAGTAGCAATATTACCAGGCATTTCTTAAAACATTTCCTGCTTTAAAATATAGAAACTTTTATGGAAAGAGACATTTGTTAAGAAGAGAGATTAACATGTGGCCAAATCTTTTAAAGCTATTTGTTGAACAACAATGGTGAATGTGTTCTATGAGTCAGATGAATGATTCACTAACATTGACATGCCTGGCATGCTATCATCATTTACAGAGTCTTATTTTGTCTAGAAAAGATAATGAATTTCTAAGATGAATAGAACTCCACTTGGAAAAAACAATTTCGTTTCTGGCCACCTTTGGATACTTGGGTACATACATTCAAGGTTGGAAATGTGAGGGACTTCTATGACTGCCAAATCTCCCTACATCTCTAGGAACATGGCGCTATCCCCTCTTCAACTGTATATTCTGGTTTTAACATTTGTGATAATATTTATTTGTTATGGTATACAAAGATATAACCTTATTCAAGTTTGTCTAAAGCCCAATGAACCCTGAATGTACTGTAGACTTCACTCCGCTGCATATAAACTGGTTTTGTCCACCAAAATATCATTTTGTTTGGTCTTACTGTATCCTTATCATCTATAGTAGTACATTTGTTTCTGTTCTAAAATGGGGAATGTTACAGATTTTACAAATATTAAACTGTTTAGGAGAATACTATAGCAGTGGGGCACCAGATGGCAACAAATGGGTGGTGAAGCTGACTTACAGAAGCAGAATTGTAGCATTGCTAAGGACCATAGATTTGATTCACCTAAAGAATACAGACTCTTTCTGTAACAAAGTGAATTAAACCCATGCATTAGATATTTCGGCTTAGCGATTGTGGGCAAACAAATCTAATCGAACATAAAGACATTTAAAAACAAAGAGTTTTGCTTGCATATGATGGAGGAAATCAGTGGAGCTTTACGTCTCTCACTAAGCTAGGGGAACCATCCCCTGCAAGGTCCTCATTCTCCTTGGTAAGTGAACAGCATGAATTCATTTAGTAAATCAGTTCCAGGGAGTGCAACACTGTAAAGAAGAGCAGAAAGCTAAGAGACAAAGGTGCTCAATCGTTTCCTAAAAACTAACTATGTTAAGAAAAAATTAAGAGCATCTGACATGAAAAAGCTGTCCTTCCTCACTAAATCTGACCATAGTTGGTAAAGTGTTCTTCAAAACGACCTAATTATTTTTGTAGGTAATTTGAAGTGTTTGGATATTGAGAATTCAGTAAAGAACTTTTTGTTCCAGAAAATATAGAAGTATCAAGTTTATTATCAACAGGTAGTCTAAAGAATAATGGCAGATCATAAATGTATATAATACATTGGTTTAAGGTTATTCAACATATTTTATAGCCTCTTTAATGTGTCATGGAAAGTCAAATGAGGGGAAACTTCACTACATGAACTTTGCATCATGATTAGCAGTCACTAAATATCATAAAACTCAGTCTTAACTACCGCAGATGTTTAACTTGGTAATGTTAAATAATGTACCATCATCACACTGTGACTTTTTTGTCCTCTGTTCCGCTATCTCACCTTTAGAGAACTTGTCATTGTAACGTTATTCACATTAGCAACTACATTGTAAGTGTGTCATAAACCAATACAATTTATGATGCCTAGCATTTGTCTCCATGCACACCATAAATATCTTGACTTTGTCTTCGGTTACAATAGTAACAATAGTTGGATAAAAAGTAAAGATGGGGATATGTAGTCATAAATTCTTTCTTTTAGAATATGAAATTTCATTGGTACGGGCCCTCACCTTTTAATGGCATTATAAATTTGTGTTATTTTGGACTTTAACATCATACCCGGCAAAAGGAATATCTGTGGCACATTGAGAACTATTATGACTCACAAATGTGTTCAGCTCCATAAATCCGAGGTCATGTTATATATCCTCTATACACACTTTAGACTATAAAGAAATTACTGGATCAAGTACTTTTCAATTGATTTCTACTAAAGTATTGATTTTGTGCAATAACCCATAGTATCTGATCAACCTAATTTACTGGAATTGGTTTAGTGTATCCAACTCTGCCTGCCTGGTCTGGAAGAGCCAGACACAAATTATCAATGTGGCTCTTCATAATGGTTTTATAAAATATAAAATAGCAAACTGAAGATGATTAAATATATATATAAATATATATATACACACCATGAACATAGCTTCCAATATTGAGTATAGGCAGTCAATCTTATTCAATACACAGACAAGGCAAGGAGTACCGGTGATGTTCACAGCTCACAAATCAGATTTATTTGACATTGACAGATCAATGGAGGTTTTTTTTTGCATGATGTTATGGGCTGCTACATTCTATATCATTAGACTTAAGTCAGTTGGCAGGCAAATTGGAACATATATATAATATTTTCTTACATTATATACTCACTAGTACATACTTAGACTGCCTACATGCTGCTAGTCCAGTAGATTTGTGGTTAAATATGCAGGAACCTTCATTGGTTTGCTGCTTGCTCTGTAGTTAGACCACAGTATAGGGACTCATTTGTGGTCCTATGCTGCTTCCTATGTGATGATGGTGGGATAGTGATGCATAACAAAGTCTTGTGTTCAGATATGTAATGAGGAGCACCTGGTATTAACAGCAAGGAGGCTTTAGGCTTTTTTAAACATATTTATTGCCAAAAAATAAAAAATACATTCAACAAATTTTGGGGAAATGACCCTCCCCCCTTTCCACAACCGAATTCTTTATTGCTTGAGCAAGCAAGGACATAGTTTTATTAGGACGCAGTGAATATAATGCTACCAATAGGTTTTGGAGGCTGGAGACTAGCTACAAAAGATAGTCAGAGACTTCAAGCATATTCTGGAGTTGTTGGTGTTGGGGACTACAAAAATTAAAAAGGAGACAGTTATAGACTGGAGATCTGTTACTTGAAAATGGCTGAGATTTGTGCTATTATAGTCCCCCTTCCCTTGCATATTTGTGCTCTATACAGCCAAATAAAAGTTTTTCAGCAAGATCCAAAATAAAATATGGAGAAAGAAAAGTAAAACATAACTAAACAATGTAACTTCTGGAAGTAATATTAAAGTGATAAAACTCCCATGAAAATCCCTTGTTCCTAGTCAATAAAACATTTGCTAAACATTGAGAGGTAATGGAGATTGTATGGCACAATGAAGAATTTGTGGCTGACATACTTAAAAAATAAAATTTAGAATGAAATGATTAACTTTTTTTTTTATCAAATCATGTACAGATATAATAAATATCCAGAAATTTGCTTTTCACATGAACAGATACTTAAAATGAATCAGCACAATTTTTTGAAGAGAACTTAGCTGATTTAGTAAATTATCCTTAGCATGTTGTGGTCCCACCAATTTTGGGTGACAACCAGGCTCACGGAATACCATGCTCAAGAACATAGTAATGACATTTACTGGTGCCAGCAGTTTAAGTGGAACTTTACTTTACTTTACTAGCAATGCAACATCTGCAAGTTCCCCAGCTGGTGCTGATCTTTTCCCAGGTTCTGAGTGTTCAGACATCTTGATCGACTGTGCCAGAATGAATTAACTCCCACTTAAGAGTTTATTCATCTTGGCATATGCCAACATTGTATACTAAACTGCAATAATGAAAAAGCAGGTAAGAATCCTTTTTTGCAATAGGAAAAAAAAATGTATACTTGTTCTGCATTAAAAACAACTCTCTGTTTGCAGAATTTTAATTTTTGGTATAAAATTTGGGATAAATTCATTTTTTTATTTTTAGTTTATACACAGGTTTCCTTTGATGAAAATCAATTTTTCTATTAGATAACACTCATTGTAATTTAACAATTTTAACTCAAGGCTACATTGCCTGCAAATACAGTACTTTCCCCAATTTATACCTTGTTTTTTGAGGTCTGTCTAAACCTACAGCAATATTGTACATTTATTGTTGTATTACAGTATATGGAACACACTATCTTTATGGTCTCACTATATTTTAGGAATTGTACCGAGACAAGGTTTGAAAATGGTAACATATATATTTTATTGCTATTTTTCTATTACTAAGCTGCAGCTGATACACTGTAATATACCTGTTTCCAATACTTGAATGGGGACACTAAATTGTAAGCACACTCATTGATTTCTCCCCTTACATCCAGGCTCAGATTCTTCTGCTGATCATTCTGCTCATTGCTATTGTCAATTTCTTCATTGGAACTGTCATTCCAACTACAGAGGAAAAGAGAGCACGAGGATTCTTTAATTACCAAGGTAATCTAATGTTAAATATAGTA
This sequence comes from Pyxicephalus adspersus, assembly GCF_032062135.1. Taxonomy (NCBI): domain Eukaryota; kingdom Metazoa; phylum Chordata; class Amphibia; order Anura; family Pyxicephalidae; genus Pyxicephalus; species Pyxicephalus adspersus. Next base: position 130,735,480 of record NC_092859.1, read on the forward strand.
TGGCAATTGTGTGCTAAACATACTTATTGCTAGATTTTTGGTAAATTTGTTAGTTTTTAATATGAGCCCCAAAGATAGGTGATCCAAGTTATGTTTTAGGGGCTGCAATCATGAGCTGAAACAAGTAAATGTAAATTCTCACAGCCATTTCAGACCCGAAGTGAGCCACAGCAGTTTGCCGCCTGCAAGTAAATAGAAGCGGTTGGGAAGCATTTTATGGCAGAAGTTAAGGAAGAACATTCTGTTAATACCTTGGGTTTACATGTACTTCAAGGGCTCTATTTATAAAGCAGAGAATCTGACATTCCCTCAGACATTCCCTAGCGAAGACTCGATTGCTGCCATGAAACACTTGGAGCTGGAAGATTTTGAGAGAATGTCAGATTCTCCACTTTATAAATAGAACCCTAATAGTAACAGCATTTCCCATCCTTGATATGTAACAATTTTATTCCAGGGATCGCATATTTTGGTTGTATTAAATATTGTTAAAGGTTTTTTTTCTAATACATTTGGGTGATACAAACTAGCCCCAATGATTGAAGAGTTGCTGGTGAAAACACATGTACATACTGACCTGAGTGTTGCACAGTAACCTAATGAGTCTATAATGTCCTCTCTAACTTACTGTTTCTGCTACTTTTTACTGATCACTATCTTTATTCATTGCTTCCATGTGTGAAGGTTATAAAGTAATAAACTCCTTCTTTACAGCTTCAATATTTGCTGAAAACTTTGGACCGGATTTCAGGAATGGAGAAGGCTTCTTCTCTGTCTTTGCCATTTTCTTCCCAGCAGCTACTGGAATTCTTGCAGGAGCAAATATTTCAGGAGACTTGGAGGTACCTAAGCTTGGTTTGTTCCTAAACCCAGAGAGGCAGCAGGCTTTCCCAAGTTGTAACTTTCATTCAATTATAAGCCTGTTAGGCAGAAACAATAAGAAAGTTATATCTCATTACACTGAAGCTCAATTTAGTTTATGTGTGGTAGAATAAAATCTGTGGTCAATATAGGGCAGTAAGTGCCCTACGTAAACCTGTCATTACAGCAATGTTTGTAGGATCGGACATTTTAAAATGAAATAGCCAATTCATTTCTTGTTGTCAGCAAAAGTACCATACACATTTTAGTTAATCACATGTATTATAAATTCACATTACATTAAATTTTTGTCAGGATCCTCAAAGTGCTATACCCAAGGGAACCATGCTTGCCATCTTTATCACAACTATTGCCTATCTGGGGGTGGCCATATGTGCAGGTGAGTGTCAGCTAACCGGATTGTAATATGGTATGATCTCCAAGTAAATTTCTAAACATCAGGGAACCCATAAACAAACATTAGATATGTTGATACCTTGTCTTGACCTTGGCTTGACTTCTTACAGAGTTGTTCACATTACTTACACAATTATTACTATTAATTTGGTAAAACATTTTAGAATGGAACCATAATTGATGGTGTATTACTTAGAGAGCCAGAAAGTTAAATGCCATTGTTCTAGACCAGTGTTTCCAAATTAAAGTTCTGTGGAACCCTAAGGCTATTTCAGATGTCCAGTGGTTTCAAAAACAATAAGCACTCTCAGGTTAAAGTGATTCCAATGATCTTTTTGGCTATCTGTAAGAATAGCAGCCTCCCCACTGGCCAGCAACATAACAGGCCATATTCTTCCCACTGACCATCAAACTAATGTACTGTGAGCTGTGGATATATTAATTATAGCATTGCCTAATGTCTCCCTACATGTAAGATGTATTCATGTGAAATACAGAGACAGTTCTCAGTACAAAGCTATTATATTTGTTTTAGGTGGAAGTAGCAGGGATCATCTGAATGTAAAATTACTTAGATCTCCATAGGTCATGAATGATAATGTAATGTAGCAAATTTCCTTTAGTCATCTCCTACCATAACTACCCACACTGTCCCTGTCTGGGTGTTTAAGGAGTTTGCCTTTGTAGGTCTTTTACCTTTGCCCAGAAAAAACAAATGTAAAAATTTCAATCAGCTCAGATTTTACATTTTGTGTGTTAAAACTTGTTAAGTTTAGCAGAATCCAATAATAATCATTATAAAAATTCCATAACAATCTCATATATTTTTCTAAAGCTGCATCAGTAGTACGTGACGCAACAGGGAACATGAATGACACAATCACATCCGCCTTAAGTTGCAATGGATCCGCCGCCTGCCAACTCGGCTATGATTTCTCTATATGTGAAACTCAGAAATGTAACTACGGGCTGATGAATAACATGCAGGTAAGTATTGATCATCAGGAGCCGCTATAACAATGCACATTGTACTAGGCATAAAACATAATGGGTTGTTTTACTGCATATTTTCATTATTGCCAATAACTCTCTGTTTAGCTTCTCAGTGGTGCCTGTAGGTCAATAGTATTCACAATAATAAAACCATTTAGATTAATTTCCTATGTAGCAAATTATCTGATGTTTGCCAGTAACCATTTGCCTGCCAAAAATAGTTGTTAAAACCAAAACTTTTTAGATACAAAGGTTAAAAGAAGTTAAAAGGTGTTAAAACCTCTATCAGTTGATTTTTGCTGTCTGTTTTTCCTACACCTGCTGTCTTGGATAAGCAACATCTACAAAAGGAATTTCTTTCTTAGCTGGTTGTCACAGAAAAAGGTTTCCCCGCACCTTATCTGTTATCCAGACTTCAATATTAAGTCTTAGTTGTCTATAAGATTTTTTGATGTGCAAGCTTACTGATGCTCAGGGATCTCTCTATCATTTATTCTTTCTCTGCTCTGATTGTTGCTGCTGAGTAAAAAGGCTGACTGCTGATAGAATGCTAAAAAGATATAGGGGCACCCTGCTAGCTAGGAACTGACAGATGTTGAGTTTGTGCAATATAGATAGAGATAGATAGATAGATATATAGATAGATAGATAGATACACATCACACAATATTTGTTTAATAAAACATATGTTATAACAGTATTTTAGTTAATTGTTTATTTATCCTCATTTAGGTGATGAGTATGGTGTCTGGATTTGGCCCTCTGATTATTGCTGGCATTTTCTCTGCCACTCTGTCTTCAGCTTTGGCATCTCTCGTCAGTGCACCCAAAGTATTTCAGGTATGAGAAAATCCCTTTACCCAATATTTTAATAGTCTTTAGACATTATAAAGGTATAATTTTATTGTGCAGTGTTGCATCTGCATAGGGCTAGAAGGTTGGACATTGTACACCTATACAGGAAAATTCTGTCCTGCACACCATCTGCTGGCCTGATCTGGTACTGCAGCACTTAGTCTAAAAGTTTGCTTGAATATCACTTCCACAGCAGCATTTCAATGACATTTTGTGATTCCTCAAACATGCTTTGTATACCCCAATAATTGGGTTTAAAAAATGACTGTTACCACATTTTAAAGGTACCAGTTTTATCATACCAGATACATTTTATATTTGTTGAATTAATTGTCATTCAGTACAAAATCCTGCACAGTTAGAGTCATTTGTAAATGAGAATTAAAATATCTTGATACTAACATTTAATATTATAGGATAAAGACCTAAGTTTCTTATAAGGATATAATTGAGGATATAATAGGTCTGATTAATTAGTTACTTAATAAAGCTCTCCTAGATAGACTTTCACTATAAACCTTGGTGACCCAGCAAACCTGGAATGGATTTCTTAAAAATAATTGGTATTATTTGGCAAATGTTTTCAATCTTGGACCATATCCAATCTGTATTTGTTGAATGATCCAGGTTCTCTCTGTCTGTCTTCTCCAGTTTTCAGAGCTTTATTAAACCAGCCCCAATGTGTACATGTTTGGTTACTTTTGTCACATTTAGGGGGCCTTTATGCCTATTTCAAATACCACAAAACAAACCAAAATATCAATCAAAAAATACAATGCTTAGTAATTACAGTTTCAATAAAACTTTGAAATGACTTAGATTTCTGTATGAATGGTTCCTAAAACTTGGTTTTCACCTGAATCATAATATATACATATAATAATATCAATTGGTCATATTTAACAAAAGTCACAACCATTAGATAATACTGCCCTATCACTACAGACCAAAGGGTGTAAACAAAATCTTTATTACAAAGAATGTAAACCTTTAGAATAATAACATACTGAAAGGAAGATGTTATGACCCAGATGCCATGAAATGTGGTCATATGAAATTCATGACATGAAATAAGAAAGTGTTCTCCTTTAGTCAAAATACACAAAATGTAAAGTACTCTTCTGCTGTTCTAAAGAAAAGTGTTTGTGTGGTCCATATAAAACAACTCTAAGGCAAATTGAAAGCACCATTTCAGACCCCCAGTTAAGCGTAGCATTCTGCTGCAAGCCCAACCATGGTCCCAACCGCTCCAGTTCCAGTGAATGAGAGATTTTGGGGCCCATTATGTGCACGTGGCTATTGATGAAGAAGCACAACGTTACAATACCTGTAAGCACACAACAAGCACGTTTACCTGTGGTGCAATTTACCACTGCTAGGTGTAGTTTGTTTTTAACCACAAATATAAAGAGGCCAAAAGACATGTGGCTAAAGTCTTAAAAAAACAAACTTGGCTGTGCTTTAAAGATTTATAGCATCACACCTAAAAGTTCCACAAAGCAATGTTAGCTGGAATAGACAAAGAATTGAAAAAAAAAACACTCTGTACCAGTGAAATCTCAATAAAACTGTAAAAGAAGAAGATGAAGCTGCTTTGCTGCTTGAATTGCTTGCTATAGGAATATCACTATAAAGAATATCATCATAGGAATATGGACCACATGAACAAATGATCCACTGGGCCTGATTTATTAAAGCTCTCCAAGGCGGGAGAGGATACACTTTCATCAGTGAAGCTGGGTGAACCAGTAAACCTGGAATGGATCTGGTCCAGGATTGCAAACATTTGCTAGCAAATAGCAAATGCCTTTAAATAAATCAATTCCACATTTGCTGGATCACCCAGATTCACTGATTAAAATGTATCCTCTCCAGCCTTGGAGAGCTTTAATAAATCAGGCCCATTGCCTGAAGCATTATAGAAGTCTCACCAGCTACAAGAGATGTGTGGTACCATGCTAAAAGAAGGTCCTACCTATTAAGAAATGTAGGAGATCAAACATTTTCAAACTCATGAATATGAAACTGTGATTATTTCATGTCTATGTATTTAGTTATACCACTGAATATAATCAAAATCTGTCTGGAAGCCATTCATTCAGAAATCCAGTGAATTCCAGAACATTCACAAACTTTCGGGTTGATTTTCCAAAGGAGTAGAGGTTGTTCACTCAGCTCTAACATGAACATCTTTAAATTTACATTACTTTTTAGTTCTGAGGATTTTACAATCTATAAAAAAAATCTTAAAGATTAAAAGATTGAACTCCCACTATACCTTCAGTCTTGCACAATTGTACGGGCTTCTCTCAAAGATCTAGTGAAGATGGTAATAGGTCTAAAATAGAGTATGTAATGAACACAAAAAGGTTTTATTTATTAATTTCATTAGCATGATGATGAAGGAGGAACCAGGGAATACAAAATATAAAAATATTTAGCTTTAATAATGCTATATAAATATATAATCACATAAACACACCATTGTTAAATAAGAACAATACTGGATGGGGGTATCTTCAGACTCGATAATTAATAATAAAAGCCTTGGAAGTGTAGTAATACTTTCATTCAATGTCTTTTTTTTTAAATTATTGTATACATATAATGAAGTTTGCACCACACACAGTTTTGTTTGGGAATAATTAAATACAGAAATGAAAACTATATACTGTGCATGCAGAGGTAAAGAACATTTTGAGTTTTTAAAGGAAACTGGCAGTGTACATTTTTATCTTTTTTTGGAGCTAAAGGGGAAAATTCCCAAATGCCAAAAAACACCTTCAAAACACCCACAAATTGCCCCAAATGCCAATTTTGGTCGTTTTTAACCATTTTTGGCCATTGTGAGGTGTTTTTCCTTATTATAACTTATAATATCCCTAATTCTTTGTAACAAATCTTGATTTAAAATGTCTTTATAAAAGCTTAAAAAAGCTTAAAAATGCATATAAAAACTTAGGGGCATTTATAGGTATTTACAATTAAAGTCAGTGTAGACATAGAATACTAATTGCCTGAATGTAAAGCTGATATTTTTATTTCGATAGTTTCAGACATTCAACAAGCATGGAGATAACAAAATGTACTGCAATTAGCTCAATACCTGTGCTGCATCTTTGGAGGGTATTAAAAGTCAGAGGATCAGAACACCAACCAGAAAAACTATTTTTTTTGGAATATGGTCAGAACTGACAGCTAACAATCTCTTGGTGAAAGATTCCCTTTCATTACTAAATCATGTAAAAATACAAAATATGTACTTAGTTATTTGCCTTCATTCACCCATTAAACACCTTACACCAGGGGTCGGCAAACTCCGGCCTTTAGGTCAGATACGGCCTAGCTGGTAGTTCGTTCCGGCCTAACGCCCCCTGCCGACTGGATCAGCCAGGGGGTGTTAGGAACTACCGGAGCCAGGGTCGCAGGAGCTCCGGTGCCACCTCCTTGCTGTGGCTCCCCTATTTATCGCGGCAGGCCTGATACTTCCCCCGCTGCAGTAAATAGGGAATGCTCCCTGAAGGTAAATCATATGGATTTGGAGGAGAGGGATTTCACTTCAGGGGGTGTTCCCTGGTGGGGGGTGAAGCCATTAGGAGGGGACTAGAGTCTAGTGTGCTCCTGCTCACCCCTGAAATGGCCTAGTGGCCATAAAAGTTTGCCGACCCCTGATCTACACATTAAGCATGCTCCATTTCCCTAGTAAATCATTTCAGCAATAATTTAAATAATTTTCAATAATTTAAAAAACAATCATGGGGGACATATTGGAAACCCACATTGCAGAAAAGAGTAAATATTGACCTTCTATATACAAGCACATAATTTAACATATTTTAGAAGCATGTAGGCTATATCATAGCTCTGCTCTTTACAAATCCAAATGTAATAATTATTAGTTATAATTAAACAGCAGGGTAACTTCTTTTTTCTGGAACTATCAAAGCTAATAAGACCCTTTAGCTAAGAACTCCTGAAAAAGAAATGATCTGTATTTTGTAACAAAGCTAAATGTACAAATGTGTACTGTTGGAGACCATTTCAGTAATGGATTATAATTGAATTATTTTGATCTCTAGGATTGTATACATTATTACTCTTTAATTTCACACAGCTAGCAAAGGAAATTAGAAAACGGACAATAAAGGGGTCGAGTGACTTTTGTGTGGACTTAGCAAATGTAGGCCATAATGGCACGAGAGGGGCATTCAGGTGATGGGTTAATGGTACATAATATTCATTTTAAAGGCTGTAGAAAATGGCACTTGTGACACAATCAACAGCCTGCTCAAATGGTACAAGATGTTAACAATTTTATACTGCATCTTCAAAAGGGTTCAGTCTGAATGATTATCTGGTTAAATATTATATGGCAGCACCAATAAAATTTAATGCAACCTATGATGGCTGTCTTTTTGTAATCAGTACGAGACAGTGAATCATCTTTGTGATGAAGGGTCATATAGTAGATTGGAACATTTTTACTGCAAAGAAATAAGTTAAGTGTGTGTATTGATTTCCCCACAGGCTCTCTGCAAGGATAACATTTACCGAGCACTTCACTTTTTTGCTAAAGGACATGGAAAAAACAACGAGCCTATCAGAGGATACATTCTTACCTTTGTGATTGCGCTGGCCTTTATCCTAATTGGTTAGTTATCTTTAGAAGTAGTAAAGAGAAAAAAATGACATATGAGTCAGTCTGTATTTATTAATAACTCAGAATTTATTGTTTATCTGCACCCCCTATATCATAGTTTTACCAGATTCTGCTCATAGATCCATTTATTTCAACTTCCTTCAGCAGGGTGTCAACTGCTTATTTAGCAGAAAAATTACTTTAGTGTTGTCACCTCCTGGGCATAACAACTGAGCACAGTAAGAATGATTTGTACTGCTCAGTTTTATTTGGAGATATTTGTAATTGTGTCTTACCTTGCATGCTTCTATAATAGGAGTAACATGCCAGGGTTAAGCTGGGCTCCGTCCGCTCAAGATTGTAAAGAATCCTTTTATGAACATCACTAGAAGCAATGTGGCTAATTGTACAAATACAATAGATTTTTTAGATATATTGATGTTTAAAGCTGGGTCTACACGGACGTTTTTAAAAACGCATGTAAATGTTCCTATTGCGTTTATATGCTTTTTTTGCACCTTTATTAGCGTTTTAAAGCTTGCCTTTTTCACATTTTCCTGCGCTTTTACCGTGTTTTCCCTGCCTTTTCAACTAATTTGCATAATAATTGTTAAAAAACACTGGAAAATGTCCCATTTAGGTTAAGATAAAGCTCATAAACGTGCCTCAAGGAAACGCCCTGGTGCAGATTAACCTATTGTAATGCATGGGGATTTCAAACAAGGGCTTTAAAAGCCTCAGGTTAAAGGCTGGGGAAACTGTCCGTGTAGACTAAGCCTAATATGTGATAACACTGGCAGACTATATTTTTTAAGGCAGTGCAAAAAATAATGGTGATTTGCAAAAACAGTAAATACTAACAGTAACAGTAAAAACAACAGCCAGTTATATTTCCTCTTTACTTACTTTTCTTCAGTTCTGCACTTTGCCTTGTTAAATAATTCCATGGTATTAGTACTAGGTGTATAAACTTTAATATATTCATTACCTGTATACCAACCTCAAAGAGTTAAAATGGCTTTGGTAATGATCAGTAATACATACTGTGCTATGTTTAACATGTTCTTGTGTTTTTATTACAGCCGAGCTGAATACCATTGCCCCCATCATCTCTAATTTTTTCTTGGCCTCCTATGCATTGATAAATTTCTCCTGCTTCCATGCTTCATATGCAAAATCTCCAGGTCAGTATATTCAGTATGTTCAGGGTTGGCCTTTACTCCTAGTGTGTACCATCATCCTAAAATGATCTTGTGCTTTTCCACTTCACCAGTGAGGGAGACACAGACTGCTACTTAGGGTCTGACTATGGACCTGGGGTCCACCAGAGGAAGTTAGAAGGAGGGTCCATCAGAATAAATATCTTTCCTGGCACAATGACATATTGTGTTTGTATATGACTTGAGTTGCAAAGATAGGTGCATTAAAGTTCTTTGCATGATGCACTGTGCTCTTTGAACTGTGTTTGGTCCCCAAACACAGTTAAATGCTAAATGCATTTGCTTGCCTTTACCAAGCCCTTGGAGGACTATTCCTCCTCCCACTTACAACAGGCATCAAACCTGGGGCATTATTAATTCCCACTGGTCACCAATACAGGAGCATTTCCTACTCCCATTGGCAACAGTCCGCACCCCTGAAGGTCTTAATAACAATAAACCGACGCCAATCCAATTTGTGAGTCCACAATAGTATTTTTCCATCAAATAGAAATAATTGACTTTCAAAACGCTTTGACTTTGTACTCTCCGATGGAAAATTACATTCACGGACTTCATACATCACTCCCATGCTCCTTTCATTCCTGTTGTTTCACATTTGCAACTACAACAGAGCACTGAATGACCTGAGAAGGCCAACACAGTTTTACATGAGATTAGAATAAATTCCCACCTTCCAAATATTGAAATGTATTAGCTGCTATTGATTACTTCTGATTATTTTGTTTACAGTGGAAAAAAACATTATTCATAGAAATACTACATAAAATACCATGTGTATGATAAATCAAATGTTAATGAGCACAAAGGGGACACTCATTCACACAAACAATAAGATAAAGAATGGCAGAGTACAAGCAGTAGTCAGCTTGGGGAGATGCCATTATCTAGCGTTTCACTGAACCCTGCCGGAATGTTCATAGAATATGTAATGACAGGAATGCCAATATTCTTCCTACAGGCTGTATCTCTAAAAAGCACATTTCTGCATTTTTTTATTGATTAGCTCTATGAAATTATGACACTGTATTAACTAAGCCAGTAATACTTATCTAATATATAATGGTGATATTGGCAAGAGACAAGCAGCTCATGGATAAAGGGAAATAAAATAGACATTAGACTGCAGTGTTCAATAAACCTCTGCAGAGAGCATATGTTGATGGTAAAAACAGAGCATTTTCTATAGCAAAACGTGAAATATGCATCTGATGTTTTTAAAAAAAGAAAACAATATTCCCAATGCAATAATGCATATAAACCAAACGGAATTATTATTTTACTGTTCTGATTTCAGTCGCTTGAGATCTGATTGGTTGCTTACAGATTGAAGAACAGAAGTGGTACTCCATCATGGTATAGCTTATGTTGAAGGCTTGCACTTGCAGCATGTGTACACAATACAGTTGTACCTAATGTTACAAAATAAATTCTACTACTTGCAAAATTAAACCTATCAATATTTGTTGGTAAATACTAAATAACAAGAAAAATAACTATCCATACAAGTAGGCATATAACATACCAAACATTGTTTAAAAAACAACATTTTAAACACAAAAGTATTTTGTTAATTTCATAGTATACAATGCAAAACCCTCACTATAATGCTTTTCTGTTTACACAGGCTGGCGACCTGCTTTTAAGTTTTACAACATGTGGGTGTCTTTGTTTGGAGCCATGCTTTGCTGTGGTGTAATGTTCGTCATCAACTGGTGGGCAGCTTTAATCACATATGCCATAGAGCTTTTCCTGTATATTTATGTAACCTACAAGAAACCAGGTATGGAAAAACGTAAATGAACCTTCTCTATTACCAATGTTGTTTGGTGGCGAGAATCAAATTGTGGAAGCTGCATCCAGTAAACTGCAGCTTTGTACTGCATGCTCAGCCACACTCCCATTCAAATATATGGATCCTCTTCTGGATCAAGAACTGCACCACAAACACAAGGGCAGCACATGTAAATGCACTGATCTGCACTTTGGTCTGTCACTTCTAGAGGCATAGCAGCAGTTTGCTTTGCACATGGGAGCAGCTAGCTGTACAGTTTTTATCTGCAAGTCTAAAAGGGGCCTGAGATAGCTATAGACAGGCTTTCTTATTCTCTGCACTGAAACTATTATCCTAAATGATATATATTACCTAAATATTCCACTTAGCTCCTGAACCACAGAGCAAGCATACTAAGTGATAGCAAATTAAAGTTGATTTAGTATAAGCTATAATTTTTTATTTGTAATAGCTATCTTGTTACCGGTTGGACAGTCAAAAAGCAAAGACAATCACAGGTCAGATAGATATGAGACTTCAGAATATTCTTTGACCCCTAATACCCCACCCAGAAGACACAATTGGCCTTATTTATTAAAGCTCTCCAAGGATAGAGAGGATACACTTTCATTAGTGAAGCTGTGTGATCCAACAAACCTGGAATGCATTTGCTCCAGGATTGAAAATATTTGCTTACAAATAGCAAATGACTTTTAAGAATCCCATTCCAGGTTTTCCTGTTCTGCCCAGCTTCACTGATGGAAGTGTATTCTCTACAGCCTTGGACTTGGACTATTGGTATGCAAAACAACCATTCACATACCATAGATAAAAAAATGTGGATCATCTAATGTAAATGAATTGTTGTTTTGCATACCAATAGTATCTGTTTTATCTGTTAATGTTTTCATATTGTCATTAGCAATTGTCTCAAGTTCCCCTGAGGAAGCCAAATAGGTGAAACAGGTCAGGATGAGAGACTCACAGAACAATTACAAAAAGCATTTTCCAGCAGGAGCTTGAACTGACAGGAACTTAGAAATACCTGTCTAGTTTCCTATCCCTACAAAAGGTCCTCCCCCAGAATATTCCCGAAGAGGTTGGGATATAAGAACAAATGTATAAATTTGTATTGTATACCTGTTTTGACCATTTATGGGGTTGGCAAAATTTAATATCTGACTTTCCATATGTCATGGAGGATATACCTTTTCCCCTTCCCCTTTTTTATCCTTTATGATAAATCAAATGTTAATGAGCATGAGGGGATTTTTATTCACACAAAAAATAGGATAAAGAATGGCAGAGTACAAGCAGTAGTCAGCTTGGGGTTGCTGCCATTATCTAGCGTCTCACTGAACCCTGCTGGAATGTTTATATAATATGTAATGACTGGAATGCCAATATTCCTATATTTCTTCCCAATATTCTTATATTTTTTACCAAGTAAAAACATGGCTAATATCTATGGGTTCCTCCAGAAAACAGTGTGTGTGTACCAAATCTCCCAGAAAGCAAGCTATAATACGTTGAGACAGAGCACTGTAGGACAAATATATATCTGTAACAGCTGGATGTTTTCAGCACTTTCTTTTTATTTATAATACCATTTTTTTGTCTTCCTATGCAGAAGTTAATTGGGGATCTTCAACTCAAGCTCTTTACTTTGTAAATGCTTTAAACACTGCTTTGGAATTAAACACGATAGAGGATCATGTGAAAAACTTCAGGTACTCCCCAATATTTACCACTAGACAGCCTGCTCTACCAACATGAACTAATATGTGAGTCACTTCTCTGTTTGTCTTTGCAGACCTCAGTGCTTGGTTTTTACTGGTGGACCAATGACAAGACCAGCTCTTCTGGATATTTCACACGCCTTCACCAAAAACATAGGGCTCTGTATATGCTGTGAGGTGCTAACAGTAAGTAGATAATTTACCTGACTCCGTAACAGAGGAGCTGTAACAATTGGGTTTATGCAAGAACATGAACATACAGTTTTCAGTTATTCTGAGTTTACCGGAGATGTGTGCTTTAGGTGTACAGATAAAGATCTAACTACTGCATAAGTATGCCATATACAGTATGTGTACTATGTGAAAATGTAATAAAAACATACCCAAAGTGGGGGCTAAATCCTGAACATGGTAGCGTGAGCAAGTGTTTTAGTAGGAGTCTTCGCTGTATCAACCCACTGGGCACCCAAACATCTATAATAGAACTATCAATATGCCAACACACGGGGGCTGTATGTTGAAGTCCCTGTGGTTTTTGGAGTTTCACATTTACAACTTTCTTGGTTTATCACTGTATCTTGCTGCATTGTTAGGATTTTTGGACACTAATAGATCTAAACATTTCTGTGAAATTGTTCACCTTTATATTAGGAGCAAGCTCATTGGTATTTTCTACAGAACCTTTTCGTAACATCTCTGTAGCCCCACTTACACTGTTATCAGACCTCTTAAGTATTACTTCATGCGTGTTGGATTAATGAATCTCCTTGGAGAGGGATATTCTTATGGTATTTCTCATTTAGGATATTGTTCCCTTGTATACTGCTTTTTCCTTGTCAGGTCCAAAAATAGGGTGGACAATGTTGCTGGACATTTTTGGCTATAGAAGAGCTCAATTGGACTGTCGTCTCCACTTCTTTCTCTACTTTACTGAACTTGTTCAGTTTTATGTTAGTTATATGATCCAGGTCCACTTTGTGTTTTTGAGCTGTTTTGACTCCTGTGCATACAGTATGACCAACTCCAGCCTAATCTGTGGAGTCCTCCACTTTTCTTTAAGTATAGGCTGAGAAACCCTAGTCAGGAAAAGTTGTGGTGGAGTTTATTCCTACTAAGGAGATCCCCTATGTGTTTGAAGCCTTACATGTCTCAAGGGGCTGTAAAATATGCTCGGTATATATAGGGTGTCCCAAAAGTCACTATACACTTTTAATGGATTCCTAAAAGTTACACAAGAAACACAAGAAGGTTTATTCATATTTTTAGCAACAAAAAGCGTAGTTGCCGTTTTACTTGTTAGGATTGCCATCATGTTCAAACACATTGAAGACTATTTGTATACCTCCACATGTGCGCCTTAATTTTGGCCAATTTCAGCCACCTTCGGACGCAAGCCTTTCCAACGTTTGGTAGCATCTGTTCCCGACCTAGCTGAAGGCCATGCAAATTCTTCTCAAGCTGTGACAGGTTTTAGGGCTTAGTGGCATACACCTTGCTTTTGTAGCCCCACAAAAAAGGCACAAGGTATAAGGTCAGGGGAGCACAGAGCCAATTCAAGGGGACTCCTTCGACCGATCCATCAGTCAGAAAACTTGATGTTCAGGAAAACTCTGATTAACCTAGCAAAGTGGGGAGGGGCTCTGTCTTGTTTAAAAAAGACATTAGCAAGGTCACTCCTTGCCTGAATTTGTGGCACAGCAAACTCCTGGAGCATCTCCAGGTAATTTTCCCCTGTAACGGTGGTCATGTTACCGGATGCATTGCTGAAGAAAAATGGTCCAATCAGCCCAGTGCAAGACATTGCACACCAAACCACCAGCTTCAAGCTTTAGAGAGTCTTGTTCATGCTCGAGAATTTCAAGTAGGTTTAATTTTTCCAAAATTCGTCTTGTGCCGGTTAACATGACCAGACAGATGAACGAGCTTTTGTTGATGCTATGTTCCTGTGCAGCCCTCTGGATGGACTTTCCCTGGCTTTGCACGAATGCCTGCTCCAGGAGTTTAGTGTATTTATCAGTGGTGGTAGTAGCAGGCCTTCCGCTGCATGGTTTGTCAAGAACAGATACTGTTTCGAGAAACTTGCTACGGATGGCGTAAATTGTGTTATGCGTTGGAGCTGCACTACAGTCAGGGACTGAAAAACTTCCTGCCAAGTGGCAAATTTGCAATGCTTTTCCAATGTCAATTGGGGAGCCATGGTTAAGGGAATGATACGCTTACAAAAACTGTAAAACCTAAGTTGTCATATGCTGATGGTCTCAAGCCTCTATGAATGATACCTGGAACAAAATAGAAAACTATCCCTTCTTACTGTATCATTTCTCCATTATGTTGATATTAGGGAACTTTTCCAAACTTTGATGGTGAGATATCCGACTCAAACTGTATAACCAGGAAACTTTTCAAAGAAGTACTGGGTCATTTTGACTCACTTGGCACACCATACCCTCCCCTGATTACCAGACCTAATGGATTTGAAGGGAAATATTTCTGAAGAACTGTCCAGATAAGATGACTGGCCAGATGAAGATAGCCCATCCAGGTTGTGTATACACCCCCTATAGCATCCTGCACTGTTCATATGATATAATATATATCTAGTAAGTAAAGGATTTTGGGGACAGAAGACATCTCTGTAGCTGTAGGCTGGGCCTACATCTCCACCCCACAAAGGTCTGACAGAAGTTGGGGTCACGGGTGAGCACTTTGTATTGTGGGATCTAGAGTAAGGTATGTCTCTAAGGGCCCTCCTTGGTTCTATGCCCGTAAGAACTGCTGTGGCTAGTATGGTGATCCCTTCACCACTGACTGAAGGTATGTTATTACTCTAGAAATTATAATTAATATTACTTTATAATTAATATTACTTTAGAAATTATAGACATGTTACAACTTATATGAGATGTTACTAATTGGGTTTACATACAGTCTTTTATATATATAAAAGGGACAGTGTGTCCCTAAAATGTCAGGTGTTAGAAAGGTTCCAGGGAAAGTGTATGTTGGTTATATTTGTATGAGGTTTTTAGGAGGAAAAACCAGCTTTAGGACCCTGGAGCCGGCCAAGCGAGTTAAAAGGTGGGTTCCTTGGCCCAACCCTGATTTGGGATATATCCACCTGCAAAAGGGGAGATGATCAGCCAGTGTGTTGCAGGCTGTAGTGTGATCAGTCAGAGGCTGGAGTGTGATGGGAAGGCAGCCAGAGGGTTCCAGGCTGAGAAGACAGCCAGAGGGTTCCAGGCTGCGAGGAAGTCTGTTACAGGCTGTGAAGGGAGCCAGAATCTGTTCCAGGCAGGAGAAGGGAGTGAGAGTGGGTTCCAGGCTTCATGAGAGGGGACAGAGCTCCAGGAAAGCCAGTGGGCAAACAAGACTTAAACTGTGAGTGAACAGTAGTGATATAATGTGTGTTAGAAAGAGAGGGCACGCAGTGAGGTAGCCAGAGGCCCAGCTGGGCTACTGTTTATTGTTTTGTATAGAGAATGTGCTGTAACTATGGACTAAAGAAATAAAACTGCTGTTATTTTGAACACTTTGTATCTGCTGCCTCTTATCTGCCCTGTAAGCATCCTGTTACCACGAGCAACCCCCAGTAATATACCACAATATATATATATATATATATATATATATATATATATATCGTTTTTTTCCAGTTACTTGTTAGAAAAATCACGACAAGGCAAGGGCTGCCATACAATTCTCTTCAATGTTTGTTAATAATTCACAGTTATAAGCTGAGCTGACAATGTTCTGAATTCAGAGCCCTATTGAGTGATGTCTGAACAAACAAGAAATAGATAAGATTGCTATGCAGACTTCCTAGTAAGCCATTTAATAAAAAATAAAACATGTCCAGTTTTAATCTCTATTGAAAATTGATATTTCATATAGATGAGACCTTCAGACTTGTTAAAATGAACATCACTTTTCCAGCTTTCCAATATTAGATCCATCTGTATAATAGATTCTGAACAAATTACCAGAAATGGACTAGTTAATGTATGGACACATTGCCAAGCTCTGACTAGCTCCATTCTAATTCCTCTTCACATTTTACTTATCCCAAGCTAGTAATACACAATCTCATATGTCTCTGCTCTTCATTGTGGGTGATAAAAATAAATATACACATTTTATTTTCAGGTTATAACACAAAAACATTTTCCAAAGATTGAGTCGAGCTGTAATGTTCCAGTTTCATTTGATAATGTTTCATTCCAATGAACCTTTATTGTGTTATGCAGGGACCGCGCAAACAGGCTGTAAAAGAAATGAACAGCGGGATGATCAAGAAGCAGACATGGTTAACTAAAGGCAAAAGAAAGGCATTTTATGCTGCAGTCGCAGCCGACACGTTCAGAGATGGAGCAAGGACGCTCCTGCAGGTGAGACTATGCGACATCTGAAGAATTTTTACTTCTACAAACAGAGCTTTCAATGTGTGCTTCTAAATAATAAGGCAATGCAAAGACTACTGATTATGTGGAAAATGCTATTTATTCAGAGTAAACAATCAGATTTCATCAGTTCAGAGCAGCTAACACAATTGAAGGTATACTGATTGGATTAAGGTGTTCCTTATGTATGATTAAAATTTTTGTATTTAAAGTGCCAACATGAAAATGAGAAAAATGGGACTTTTAGGGCATCAAGCAACCTTCTTAGCACCATTCTATAACATACAAATGAACAACCTTAAAATGCCAGCAACCTTTATTGTTTTAAATGAAAAACATCCAAAAACACACAAATAAAAGCCAATTGTAACATCATAGACACCATCAATTGTTGATCGGATCTCTACAATTATTCTACGTGTTTTGCGAAAAACTTTTTTGCTTCTTTGAGATGATGTCGAGAGCCTAGGCTTAAAATTTACAATAAGTAAATCTATATTGTACACCTTTCAATATCATACAACAGGATTTTTACACATATTTTATTTGTATGATCCTGAACTGTACATTTTATGCATAGACTCTCTACATCATCCAAAAGAAGCGAATATGTTTGTTTTTGTTTTCCTGTTTATATGTAGTTACTTCTTTGGGGATGTGGCATCTATGTATATTTAAGTGGCCTTTGGAAATCATATGTTATTCGTAAAGTGACAACATATTACGCAGCACTTTACAAAGTCCATAGTCATGTCATTAACTGTCCCTCAAAGGGGCTCACAATCTAGTGTCCCTACTATAGTTATTTATGTCATTACCATAGACTAAGCCGCATGTTTTTGGGAAACCAGAGTATTCAGGGAAAACCCACGCAAACACGGGGAGAACATATAAACTTCTTGCACATAGTGTCCTTGCCAAGATTCAAACATGGGACCTGTGCTGCAAAGGCAAGAATACACGTTCAAGATTTCCTCCCTGCAACAATTGATCATGTTTGTCCTAGGCAAAAAAAAAGTATTGCTAGTACCGGTGTCCCCTGAAGTCAATGAGAAGGCCGTTATCTGCAACATTGGACTACTGTTAGGCTCTGGCACACATAGGATTTTTGTTGCTGGAAACAATCTTTCATGATTATTTCAAGTGGCAGATGAACGAGTGGGAGCTGTACACACAGCACTCATACTTTTTTATGGAGAGGTGCGGACGAGCAAGCAGCACACTGCTGTGCTCCCCTCCATTCACATGCATAGCGGTCAATTGTCTTTCATTGTTCTGCAATACATGCAATAAGGTAATTTGGCTCACCCCTAAAACTGGCCTTAGATTGGCTTCCCCTAAAACTGTGGGACATTAGATTGTAAGCTCTTTTTAGAGAAAGTTAG
This sequence comes from Pyxicephalus adspersus, assembly GCF_032062135.1. Classification (NCBI taxonomy): domain Eukaryota; kingdom Metazoa; phylum Chordata; class Amphibia; order Anura; family Pyxicephalidae; genus Pyxicephalus; species Pyxicephalus adspersus. The sequence goes on from NC_092859.1 coordinate 130,753,760, forward strand.
TGATATTACAACAGACTTTGTAAGGCAGAAGTCTACCTGCTTTCATTTTTTAGAAGTCCACCTGCTTTATTTTTTTATGTAATAGACCAGGAGATAAGCTTTGAATTGTTTCATAAAACAATCCAGGAAAACTCAACCAAGCAAGAAAATGCTTTCTGCTCACTTTTACAGCACTCCATCTAAATAAGATATGACCCAATCACATATAATGGCTGCTACCAACACTATTGTACTGCAAAATAAGGAGAATTGTGTCTTTACACAGATTAAATTACTTTGGGATAAAGGCAGTTAGGAAAACTATAATAAGGAATTGAAATTAATACTTGAATTGCAGACTGTAAACCAAGGCATTGGGTTTTAAAGACATGACAGACTACTTGGACAAGAACACTAAAAGACAGAAAAATTTTGGTGGCATTTAAATTTTAATTGCCACAGATATATTTGTTTCCAAATAAAGCATAATAGTATTTGACCTTCTCACATTCTTCACAGAATAGCCATTACTTACTTTGTCAGCCTCAGTAAATAATAATAATATATCATATTTCAGCTTAAAAGAAAATCACTTATAACTAACTTCAACAGATGAGACAGTGGGAACTCTGAGCCTTGCATATAGCATAAACATGTCACTGCAAGTGATCCACGACTTTTGGTAATGAAGAAAAAGTCCTTGCAAACATAAAAACTTCAGAACATGTTCTACCATCATTAAAATCTACTGTAACAGTGTGTACTAGCTACTACTAACTCTGGACAGCTCCAGGGCTGACATATTTCCTGACTGTTTTATACACTATTACATTTTTAATGATGGCCAAATACATTTGGAAGTTGTTATACAGTAAAAACTTTGCTTGATTATAAAAAAAAGTTGAGGGTCATTTTTAATGACTCTGCTGTTATCGAGAGGATGTAGAGAAAGAATTAATTTTCTATGCAATATGATTCATACGGGTTGTTTCTGGAAATCTCCATGTCAAATGGCCGTGTATTGCATGAAAATAGCCACACATGGGTAGCAATTAAGATATTGTTGAATCATAAATCCACTACCTAAGGGGCATACTTAGTGCACTTGCTGAGAGTGGTTTACTATGGAGAATCTTCACTCGAAAAGTTATCTAAATATTCACTTTAGTTATCCATATTCCTGCTCTCCTTAAATACACAGGTGCAGATGCTTTTCATATGATAAGATAATTAAAGTGAATTCTCACACAACTTTTGGCAACATTTTAAGAATATCAGCCATTCTGTCTTCAGGATCCATTCTTTCTCCCAGTGTTTTTGTAAAAGGACTTAATGAAAGCCCAGCTATATATCATTAGGCTGGGAACAGACTTCCCATGAAATTGAAAAGCATTTGGGAGATGCATGCACTGGGGGACGTGATGCGGGAATGCTAAAACTTGCACAGTTGTTCAGTGATAACAGTTGGGCAAAAAATGCACATATTAATCAGCGTGAGACACCTTTGTTGTATTTTACTGTTTCTCTGTCCAACAGATGAAACTTATCATCAGAAAGAGAATGAGGTCATCTCCTGATGCGGTTATAGATTACAGTAAACACCTTTTGGGCTGGTTCACAACTGCCTCTATTTGGCATGGCTGGCACCTTGCCAGTCAATCCAGCACTTAATTGGCAGCACTGGTTCAAATAAAAAAACAGATGTACAATGGACATCTGGCATCATGTCACCACTGCCCCCATTCATTTCCTATGGGGCTTCCTTGGAGTCTTCCAAAATGGCAGTGGTTCCTAGCGTGAGAAAGCTGTAAACTCACCGCAACCTCACTGTCAGTGTGAATT
>NC_092859.1:130755821-130804955 GCF_032062135.1 Pyxicephalus adspersus
TTTCCAGTAGTAGATGACAGAACAAGCAGGTGTGGTTCTGATCTATGGAGAGGTTAATGAGGAAGATGAGCAAGCGGTACCCTGCTGTGCTCTCCTCCATAGAAATGCACAGTGTTTGTTTCCAATCAGTCTCTCATTAATGACCGACTTTCACCTGAAACAAATAGTTGTCTAACAATCATCTAATGCGTATTGGCAGCTTAACTCTCTGCCATCGTTACCCTCCTGGTGTTGTTCCACCGACTATGCAGACATCATCAAAAGTAAGAACAAAGTCAGCCACAGCTAGAGAACCGCAGAATTCTGCAGAACCATGGTTGAGAAAGGCTGATATATACTAAATTAGTATATATAATAAATTAGAAACTTCTACGTTTTGACTAATACGTTAGAACCATTGCCATTGGTTATTGTCTTTGAGTGTATGATCTAAGGCTGTGTAAAGGTAGTTCTTTGGCTATACTCCTAAATTGTAAGCTCTTCGGGGCAGGGTCCACTCCTTCTCCTGTGTCACTGTCTGTATCTGTCTGTCATTTACAATCCCTATTTAATGTACAGCGTTGTGTAATATGTTGGCACTATACAAATAATAATACCCTTTTTCAACAAGAACCATGTCTGTACTTGGACACCAATTGGAAAACTTAGAAACTCCCTTCACTCAATATAGGCAAGTCTGTAAAAAGAATTTCCTTACGTGTTGAAATTGAAAATCTCTTTGTACAAAACTTATTGAGAAACAAAGTTTCTCAAGAATATTTGTCCAAACACAGAATAGTTGTGTAATTGTGTGTAAGTGATGGGTGCACTTAGGCTTTTTGTTTTATTCTTTTTATATATAGAAGATACTGTAACAGACTGATAAGTGTCTTTGTAACTGCACTAACTGTGTGAAAATACTGTAAAAAGATGAGTTTTCTAACGCAAGAACACATGTTCCTTCTCAAAACCACCCACAAAATGATGATGGCTTTTTTAGTCTTTGAATGACAAAAATCAATAAAACTCAACTCGTTTTTGTGATAAATATCACAGCTGTGCACTTATAAAGTCAACCAGGAACAAACTTGTCATTTCTCTGACAATAAAACCCCTAGAAAGCAATATGTGCTGTGCAGATAGTAAGTTACAGATCTATTGAAATGACAGCTTGGCAGCTGAAATTCAAATCCTCTTAATTGCAAGGAAATAATTTTCATTCATCCGAAACCATTTAACTATTTAGAAATAAAAGGAGAGATAAACTTCCCCTTCCCTGTACAGGCGCATACTTTTGTGGACCTTTCATAAAACGACCTATCATTTCTGTAACGTGCGGTGTGTCATTTGCAGATGTTTAAACTTCTAGCTGTTAGCAAAGGCTTTTAAAGCATTTGTGTCTATTTGTTTATGTGGTGTCAGTTTATATGGGTAATTCAGTCTCTGTAATTTTGGAATATGTTATTTAGCAGTAAAGAAAAAAAAAGGAAATAGCACTTTACGTTTAAAAATGTCATCTGGCTTTTACTTTTTGCATAGCTTTTCAATGTCCAGTCAAGTTTAGGTTCAAATGAATTTGTAAGTGCATGCAGTGTTAGAGCAGGTAGTCCCCGGGTAACATACATACATAAGTTGAATTTGTCGGAATAGGTACCTTTTTTTAATGTATGCAATTAGGACAGATGTTTGTCCCAACATATTATTAGGCAGCATGGTGTCAGTTACTGTATAAAATCCTCACTGTGAGTTTATCACAAACAAAGCAAAAAAAAAAAACTTTATGGAGCCTGGACATTCATTAACTTCTGGAGCAAGCTGTGCTTTGATATGCAAAAAGATACAACTGCAGAGTTTGTCTTGGTCATTAAAGAGTTACATGAGAGTCATGCAAACCACCCCTCCAGCCTCCGTCCTTCACACCAGCGGACAGGGAAGCCCTGTTCGTATCTAGAAGGCATCCGTATGTCGGGACAACTTGTACATGATTTGAGTTGGCTCTTGGAGTCTCTGAAATGCAAGAAGAAGTAGCATAGAGAGCCAATCAGTTTATAAGCTTGCTGAAAGGAGAAGAAAGCAGAGTGACAGAGAGATAAGGGAATCTCTGTGTTGTTTTTCTATATACCATTCACTAACAGACTGGGGAGGTTAGGAAAATCTGGGTTTAGAGAAAATTGGTTGAATGATGCTATCAGATTGAGGACATCATAGATATGTTCTGCAGGGGAATCTCTGGTTGGAAGGTGATTACTAAAGTAAAAGCTGGTTTTGTTTCTTTTATCTTTCAGTAAGCTATTTACTTTTATCTTATTTTTGGCTGAAGTTCAGCTTTAATAGTGCACCAGAGATTAGGTCACTTGCCATGACATAGAACACAGACTGTTCATTTAGCAAAGTGAATGTTCACTGTAAGTGAAATATTGACATCTCTCAGTAGAAAGGTAAAATTCTGTTTACTTTACTATCCAATCATGCGCTAGATTTTTAAAAAAATCTCCTTGCATATGATTAGATAGAAAGTAAATACAACTCCATAAAGCTAAAAGAACAGTCCCTTTGCTAAAAGTGTATGCTCCTTTATTAAATTGACTCCATGATATGATCCTGTAATGTGCCAGAGAGGGCGATCCATATAGAGAGGGTAAAACAGTAAAGCTGCGTACACACTTCCAATTTTTATCGTTGGTAAACGAACGACGAACGATCCTGCACGATATCTGCGAACGATCGTATGGCACCGATCCTGTACATACAGATAACGACACGATCGTTCAAAGATATTGTACACACGATAGATGTGATCGTTTGAACGATACAGGAAGTGACGTGCACCACAGGAAGTGAGCGAACGTTCGTTCACCGCGCATGCTCGGACCATGGACGATCACTGAACGACCGTACACACGATAGATGGTCAACGATCGTCGTCCAATCCGATCCGCCGGTCCGGTCGTTCATTTCCAACGACTATCCTCGTTCGTCGGCGTCGTTGGTTACTTTTTTTACGAACGATTTTTGGCCAATCGGTCTTTCGTCGTGTGTACGGTCCATCTATCGTGTGTACGGTCGTTCAGTGATCGTCCATGGTCCGAGCATGCGCGGTGAACGAACGTTCGCTCACTTCCTGTGGTGCACGTCACTTCCTGTATCGTTCAAACGATCACATCTATCGTGTGTACAATATCTTTGAACGATCGTGTCGTTATCTGTATGTACAGGATCGGTGCCATACGATCGTTCGCAGATATCGTGCAGGATCGTTCGTCGTTCGTTTACCAACGATAAAAATTGGAAGTGTGTACGCAACTTAAGACAGAGGCTTTCCACTGCTTTCCCTGACAGCTGGTTCAAAAAAGAATATTTAAAATCCATTCATGAAGCAAAAAACCACCAAACAACCACAAACACCAACAAATACAGCAGAAAATGTTTTCATGTTTAATATTATCATTTTTTTAAATTATTATATTAATAATATTATTATTATTATTAATAAACAGGATTTATATAGCACCAACATATTACGCAGCACTGTACATTAAATGTATTAAAGAGCTTACTAGAAGGAGGAGATATGTGGGGGTGAGAAGTAGTGAGGAGGTAAGAAACAGACGGGTAGGCAAGTTTAAAAAGATGGCTTTTGAGTGCTCTTTTAAGGAGCAGAAAGTAGGAGCAAGCCGAATAGGACGAGGAGGACCTCTTACTAACTCTTCACAAAATTCCTGGGTGTGTCATTGTGGAGAAGGGACAGGCCATTGCTGCCATATACTTCCCATACTTCCCATAGATAAGAACCAATCCAAGGAGTTCTAGCAAGACCACATTTCCTATGAATCCATTTGAACAAGTTTTTGAACAATTTACAATTCATGCCAGAATAAGCCAACATTTTGAACCAATTTGCCTCAATCTATTACCACGGCACCATGAAAAGTACCAAACAGACTGGCTAGCTCTTCATATGGCCTAACATGTTGATGTTAAAACTAGCTTTCAAAATAAAATGAACAAGATTTCTTTGCTTAGAATATCTCAAAGCCATCGCTGACAACTCAGATCCCAAATGCCATCTACAGTATTCCAGCCTTAAGTTTCTTCTCCTGGGACTGGTTAGGGGAGTTGGCAGCTCTAATCTAAAATCACAGGGCAAAGCCTGCTCTGTGCAAAATTGTGACCCTCTCTGTTGAGACCATGAAATCTGAATATTTAAAAATTGGTTAATATGAATTTGCTAAATCCATCAGAAACATTTGATAATCACATGGAGTTTTTAGTATGGTTAAGCTCTAATAGCAGATGTAACATCCAACAGGAAAAACTGTACAATTATGCATTGCATTGCACAAATGTCTCATTGATTCAACACTTCATATCCAAGTCTGTACAATCTACCTGTCTTCTATATAAAACATTATGGGAACAACCAGGTGTGTTTTCACATGTCCATTGAGCTGGACTGCAAAATAATTTTCCATGAATGTTTGTTAACACAAGTTTATTCTTGAACTGGATAGAACCCATATTAGTCACAACAGTGTACAAAAATTGTGTGCAATATGGTTTGCAATAAAACATATTGCATTACAATACAAGTAGTAAGACTGGGCTTTTTAATCACATGTAAAATGAGAATACCTTGATCACTAGAACAATGCCTTTGTATTTCAATCTTTAGTTGATTGTCACATACCTGTTTTAGAATTGTAATAATTGATTTATAATTGTGTTTCTGTGTACAGGCAGCTGGTTTAGGCAGGATGAAACCAAATACCCTTGTGATGGGATTCAAGAAGGACTGGAGACAGGCCAACGCTGTGGACCTGGCAAACTATGTGGGATTATTACAGTGAGTGTTTCCTTTTAGCTGATTGCAGGCCAGAACCACACGAAATAGCCATTTGTTTCCATTTGGGATACAAGTGGAGGCATATGCATACGATCCATTTCATTATTTTACATTAGATCCAGATTTTTACTTTTGCCTGCGTTAGTTATAGCCGTTGTACCGTGGATTATGTTAAAAAAAAATCAATATTTACATTGAGGATGCTATCTAATTGCCAACTGTTCCACTTGCTCACTGAGCCGAGGTGATGCCAACACCTGCTCTCCGTAGAATCGAATCTTGCCAAAAACACAACAGCTTCAGCATAAAAATGACAGACCAAACACTTGCACTAGAATTACATTTGCAATGCATAATGCATTTCCTTTGGTCGAAGCTCTTTATCAACACTAGATAGGGCTAACGTAATTCTCAGATTCTGTGTTAAAAATGCCCAACTGTGACAGTGATAATGACAGGCAAGTTGTCAAACACCACACATGCTGTGTAAAGGCAGATTCACTTGTCACAGTGGTCCAGAACTTTATTTAAGCTGCCATAATAGATATTTTGCATGTTCCTCATGAGGACTTGCTACAAAGTAGAACTATAATAAAAAAGCGTACAAATACAAACTTTAAATGCAAATGCACATTTGGCCTGAATAATTCAGAACAATTTGCATCCGCAAATCAAGAATTTTTTTTTGTTATCTCAGCTGCACTGCACCGATAACCAAGTTGATGAGCTTTATAATGACAGCATGAGTATTGTTTATTTGCCATTCACAGGTGCTTTTCATATTAGAAATAAAAATCCATTAGGCTGTACTGTACCACTGGGCCTCGTCTGCTGCATTAAAAAATAACACTATAGTTTTGTTGTGGTCAGTATTATGTGCAATAAAATGTTTTGTCAAAAGGAACCACAGTTATATTGCACAAATGGGACTAGAAAGCTGGTTAAAAATTGCAAATTGAACTGCAATGTACTAAGAGTACACTGTGCAGCACGGTGGCTCAGTGGTTAGCACTCTGGCCTTTGGTCCCAGGTTCGAATCTTGGCTAGGACATTAGATTGTGAGCCCCTTTGAGGGACACCTAGTGACATGACTATGGACTTTGTAGTGTGTCAGCACTATACAAACACTGGATAATTAAAGAGAATAAAATATCGTGTGGTGTGCATTGGTACATAAAAGCTGTGCCAAGTCCTGAATATGTACTGAACCTGGAAAGGGAACATCTAGAAATGCTAAGAATTACCTAAACATTACCTGTTGCTCTATAGTTGGCCTTCCACTGCTTTCTTGCCCACATTTTACTTTGAATGCACACAGGGTCCTAACAACAGACCCTGGGGCCCCACAACAAAACTCAGATGAGGCTTCCTAATGATCTTCTGCCAGGATATCTTGGAGCATCAACAGAGAAAATGCAGTCATGAATCTTAACATAATATATGTCTAAATACACTTATCACCCCAATACTTTAGCTCATATTTAGTTTGCTTATTGTATCTGTTGTAATGTATAAGTCCTTAGCAAGCCCATACAAAAAAATCTTTGATTGGCAGCACAAATATTATCTGCAAAGCAAATTTGATGCGCAATTACCAGAGGCATATGTTGATTGGTTCTCTCATACACATACCTTAGGGTTGTTTTCCCCCACAAAACTGTACATTTATTTAGTACCAGGAGTTCTTCGTATTTGTATGCTTTCTTTAGGGGAGGAAAGCACGCATGAAGTTTGCCCCAAATTTTTTCCCCCCAAAACCATGTAAAAGTTTCAAAATATATTTTTGCAAATAGTTAAAACAATACAAAAATTACTACAGAAAACAAAATGTATCTATATTATAAAACACGAGTTTTTAAAGTGAATGAAAAGTGAATGAAAATGTTTTTTCTTACAGTGATGCTTTTGATTTCGAATATGGAGTTGTAATTGTGAGAATCAGCCAGGGCTTTGACATCTCAGCAGTTCTTCAAGCTCAAGGTAAGTGCTTTGTTTATGAACACATAAGTCTTTGTTAAACAAGGGGTAAGGGTCCCAAAAGTCAAAGGTCAAGGTCAAAAACCACAATTCTGTTCAATGAGATACAGAAAAATAAGTTATAGTTTATCATACTCTTCTTCCACAGATGCTTATATTATTATTACATATAAAGGAGTTGTTATATCTTTGCTGGTTTCATCCATCTTCCTGAATATATGAATATAGAGTGTGAGCTTAGAAAAAATAAAAAGTGCAAAAATAATTGCCTTTAAATTGCATGATGCTTTCCAATAAATACCCACGCAGGAACCCCTCCCCCAGATGAATGAATTCCACATCCTTCCACAGACAAACATCCTTTTTTTTTATTAATAAATGTGTCCTATTACTCCAAGTGGGATTTGGGGAGGGGGGGATTCATTAACCAACACCCCCATTTTTGTTGGTTTGTTTTCCTGCATAAAGCAAAACATGAAGGAAGTCTGACTTTTTTCTGACTTGCAGCGTAGTTGTTTAAGTGCTGTCATTTAGAAGTATGTAAACCAAAAACAGCCAGACAGCTAGAGAATTGAATAGAATGAAAACAAACATATGTATCTTTATCTGGTGAAAGTTCAGTAAATTATAGATTCTAGCCCAATTGCCAGCCCTAAGATTAATCAACATGAAAAAATACCAAGGAAAGTAGGGTTTTTAAGGCAAAATATTACAGTTGTATTTATAATAAAGTCAAGTATTGCTGTACAATAAGTTCATACAATCTGGTATGACCTCTAACTTGAGTTTTGGTCGATACCAATTTGGCCCTAAAGGGGCACTAGACAGTCGACTTCTGACCAAAATCAATAAATACTTAATACTTGTATCTTATAGGTAAATCAGAATACCCAATGCGTTTCGCCCGGTATGGGCTTCTTCAGGGGTGTTGTACGTGTAGCACAGGTGTACAGAAGTTCATTTCATTTGCAGTGTAGATTCCTTAATTAGAAAGTCTAATTTGGTTTTGGATTAAAACAAAAAAAGGTACTTGGATGGTCCAATGAAAAAATGAAGGTCTCTTATTCCTAAGAGTAGGATAGTAAATAAACCCAGAGGGGAAAAAGGGTTTTTAAATCTTAGGCTGACATCTCATCAGGAATAACTGCAAAGGAAGCAGCAGCGCGGTCTGTGTAACCACGCTGTGTTACCAAAGAGTGGCAGAGCGGAATCCCGGAGGCGTCCTCCATATATGGTGGACGCCTCCGGACGCCTCCAGTCTTTAATACCTTTCTTGTAATTGAATAGAATAGCTGTATCTTAAAAGTACCCGAAAAATAAGTTTTTAAATATTTGTTCATGGAAACAATTCCAGTGATTTCCAGTCCTATATGCTGCTTCCCCCTCTATACTTACTGTAGTTCATATATATATATATATATATATATACATAAGGAGAAAAGTATTTTTGTAAACTGAGGTGCAAAATAAGCAATAACCAAAAAACCCTAGATCTAGATCACCCAGGTTTTCCCATGATGGCTAATCTGCTACAGTCTTAAATACCTTTAATAAATTAGATCCAATGTATTCCAGTCACTATGACCTATGTAACATTACCTTTAGCTCTTTGACCACATTGAACCTTTTCAAAAAGTGGAGACAAATAAACCACAAGGCCACGTTCCTTAAAAACAGCCTTTTGTTCCCGGCATCTGGTACTGACAGAAAAATTACAGGAGATAAAAATATTGAATCACGATTTTGGTTCATTCATTTTCAGAGATGGACGCTTATAAATTACAGGTTTTAGATAAAGCAATAATTAATTCCCATTTGAGCTGCAAATTTCCTGTAATCTGTTTATTGAAAAGAGATGAAATACACATCCTCCTGTCCAACTAGCATTGTCATAACTCATTTTATGATAGTGGGGAACAGAGTGTAGAAGAAAATGTTACATTCAATGAAAGTGACATCAATTATGATAGTAATAAATGTCCTAGAACTGGTGGACTGAACCAGTATAGTAATGGTTTGTAGCACACAGTGACACATTTAGTTATGATGATAACATGTATGATTTATACGTTGTCACTCTCCATTCTGCAGATGCAAAATAGAAGCAATGTATACCCTCCATGCAGTTTTATAGAATATAAAGTAGCAGCCATATTTTAAAAAATGATTTGTTATATTTTAAAGCTAAATCCTGCTCAGTTGTACAAGTTTCTATTCTGTACTGATATTGCTTAAGGTTTTTTGGGTGAAAATCTAAAGTGTGTACAGGTGTCCCCCCAACAATAAAAAGGTTGTTAGTGATCTACAATGTTTGATTACCAATGACCAACCACTATTGCTATTGTTTTACTGTGGAATATCAACTTGCGGGGAACCTTCCCCTTATACTCCCTGATTTGTTGTCTGTGCCCACACTACTTCAAATTATTGGTAGTCATCAGTGGGAACAATAAATGTCTACACTTACCAGCACCATTGGCAGGTTTAGTACTTTGAGAAGGATAAGGGACAAAATGTTCTCCATCTCTCTTTAATTCCATTTTGCTAATAATGCCCATTACCACTATATATACTTATCTGACCTCTGCAATGATCATTCTATTTTTCTATGCTTAGAATCACCATGGAACTTGTCCTAACAGTGTTGGAAACAGAGGTTGAAATCAATGATCTCCTCCTGGAAACTCTAGTTGAGTGGTAGCCATGTAGAACCTTTAAGCTTTACCACTTCCAAGCTTCTGACCATTTACCTCTTCCTGGCACCTACTGGTGACCTCTAGGTGCCCAGAAGTTGTAATAGATGCCAAGTGCCTAACCTAGCAAAGTGGTGCTGTTTTTATTTTTCATTTAATTAAAACTCCTTTCCAATTTAGGTCTATTGAGGTGGCAAACCACCCTTGAACATTGCATGTTGTGTCTTAAGAAACATGCAATATCAATGCCACCACCAACTGCCTAAGCAATAAAAAGTGGACCTGTTAATTTCAATATTACCTTTGTGCTGATGGATGGAAAAAACACTAATACAGGTAGTCCTTGAGTTAAGGACATACGACATATGGATGACTCCTAGATATGAATAGGGCTTCCCTGCTGCTTGTGTGCAGGATGGAGGCTTGATGGGGGGAGGGGATGGTTTGCATGACTTGCAGCGGAAATCTTTTGCTAAACACAGCTGAGGTTGTGGTTGATCTTTAGGACTGAGCTCTTCTGCAACATCTTGTACCTCTTTAATGACAAGACAAACTATGCAGTTGTTTCTTTTTATCATATCAAAGCACAGCTTGCTCCAGAAGTTAATGAATGTCTAGGATCCATAAATTTTTGGTTTTTTTTTTACACCACGCTGCCTTATAATACATTAAGACATCTGTCCTAATTGCATTTATTAAAATAATGTACCTGTTCTGACTTACATACAAATTCAACTTAAGAACAAACCCACAGTCCCTATCTCGTATGTAACCCGGGGACTACCTGTATGTACTGGTTCTCCGGGTCATTATAATAGGACTCTTAATGGACAGATGTCAAGTTTCTGTTCCTGATCCTTCATGATTATTTCCAGTGACAACTGACCAAACAAGCATTGTATAAAGAAGGGTGGAAGCATGAAGGGCACCTCCTTGTACCTTCCTCTATAGTGTTGACAGAATTTAATTCCTCATTTTATAAAGAATACTTGGGATTATCATATTTTTTTAGACATTATTAGATTTACTCGATCATATTCTATAAATACACACTGCCTAGTTTTTTTTAATTCAATTGTTTGGTGTTTAATAATATAGCAGATGTGTTTTTTATAGCTTCACATGGCAGATATAAGCAATTAATAGCAAAACAATGACACATTTACATCACCACCAGTATGTGTCTTTATACTTGCTATAGCACTGACGTAGAGAAGCTGGAGATAGCACAACAGGCCCAGACAATGCGACAGATATTCACAAGTTAAAGTGTGATCTAATGCTCGGGAATGTATCTGGTGCCATCTTTTGGACAAATTAAGATTCAACATATCGGAAAGATAGATAGGAATAACTTTAAAGACTTGTCTTTATTTATTGTCACATATGTTTGGTGCCATTGAGTAAATGCTGACTTATGATAACTTTTCTAATAGCTGTCCTGTGTTTCAAGAAATAAAACAGATTGCTTGGCTTTTCTATGTGCAAAGTTCATACCAGCGACAGTTTATCCAGATGCCAAGTGTTTTTAGATTGTAAAAAACCCACAAAAACACAGGTAGAACAGACACTTTCCAATCGGATCATGCCTTATTTTTGGGAATCAACACTGCAAGTTTAAAGTACAAAGCTCATAGCCACCCACGTCTATTATACTTATGTAGTTTGTATCCTTTAAAACAATCTGTGAGATTTTACTGCATATTAGGAAATTCTGGGGCACCAATTTTTTACAACATATCAGACTCATGGAATGGTACAACAGCCTTGGTGATCTTAGCCATTTTCAAAGATATAGTCTGCCTCAAGGCAAAAATACACACATTTGAGTAAATCTATAAATCATCTGTAAACCAAGTTTGCCAATGTGCGAGCAAATTTATTAAATTCGGTCTTGCGGCGAATTGGGCTGTTCACACTTATCAAACATGTAAGCGAGAATGACCTTTGTTAATTCGGCGGGCGACACCGAATTTTTGGGACCTGCAAGACCAATCAGGGAAGTGGAGCTGTCAGCTCCGCTCCCCTGATTGCTCTTGCAGCCCTTTACTAGTTGTATGTGTTCTTGGATAGAGTTTTTCTATCTTAGAGCAGAGGAGTCCAGTGTTCCTGGACAGAGAAACTCTATCCAAGAACACATACAGTTGTATGTGTTTTTGGAGTACAGGGCAACAACAGTAATCAGGGGAGCAGAGCTGACAGCTCAGTTCCCCTGATTGCTGTTGCAGCCCTGTAGTATGTGTTCCTGGATAGAGTTTCTCTATCCAGGAGCACAATGTGAGCCTTGCTGGCTGCTCATGAATGAATGCAGCCGTGGGAAAAATCAGAAGATTTTTCCCAAGGCCGCATTCATTTATAAACGCAAGCCGCATGACTCACTTGCCCTCATTCTGACCTGTAGTGTCTGAAGATCGCTCACTGACAGGAGGATTCCCACGGCTGCATTGGATAGAGTTTTTTATGCAGGTGCAGTAATCCTCCTATAGTGATTTCCTAGATTTCTGATGGTTTCGCTAAATTTCCCTGACCCATCGGTACTTTAAGGAAATTTTCGCGAGAATGGCAGAGGCATTCTCGCTCATCCCTATTTGCCAAAACATTTCAAATATGACCAAGTGTTGAACTTGAATTATTTCCCAAGGAATGATCAGTTATATATTACATTTTCATTTTTAAATAATATAGTTTTTATAAAAAGAAAAAAAAAAGGGGGAAGCCCTCCTCTTCTGTCTTCACCATTGCATGGGACTGCAGATCCTCCTGGGATAGGTCTCGTGCCCAAGGATGCTTCGGGCATGCGCAGATGGGGCTTTTCCACCCACCCAATCTTGCATCTGCACAGTGCGAGATCAGATGATGTAGCAAAAAGAAAGAAGAATACAGAAGAAGATATTGGCGCCCAGGGATCAAAGGCTCTGTGGAAGTAAAGGTAAGTATATTTTTTTTAATTTTTATGAAAGTTACGCTTTAAGTTGTGCAACCTATTTTTCACAAACTCCAAGGACAGTTTATGGGGGTACCAATGCATGCCAAACTGCATGTTTTTGGATGGTGTGAAAACTGGAGTTCCCAGGGTAGATGTGCTTTGGCAGGATTCAAACTTAGGTCCTTTTCATTCTAGGTGGCCAGTTCACCTTCCCAGTATAAAACTGTTCTTATAAAATGAACACCACAGCCCAAAAGGGGCCCCTTTGCAATCTATGGATAAAATCCATGTTCCTCCAGTGCCTGACCCCCATGACTAGAAGGGGTTTTCTCACTCTAAAGAAAGAGGTTGGTGTTGTCCACAGCTGTGAGGTTCTGATTTGATCGTAACTATATTGTAGGTACCCTTCAGGTCCTTTACTGAAATTTCAATTGTTACCTTAAACCAACCAATACTGTCATTGTAACACATACACAGTGAGCAATTTAGTCTAATTTGCCTATCTAGGCAAAAATCTTGGTAATGCTCTAGCATAATCTTCAATGAAAATGTTTGGTAAAACTTCAGCATAATCCCCAATAGATATAATTACCAGGGTAGTGAATAGAATAATATGTGCACTTGACCGTAACAAATACTGCTCAATAATGAGTTTGAAAATCAGATTTACTTAATTGGTTGCTTTGTGCTACTCTAGTTTGCATGCTGTCAAGTGTTTCATTAAATTTGAGTAAGCTGGCATATAATATGTTTTAAGGTGCTGGATTTTCCCCCCAGGCATAGGTAAAACATTACAGATACAGACATATATGCATCATTCCACACCAAAGGAACATTTTTATTTATGGGGAATTTTTTTTAAAGCAAGGCAATATACTAGCTTTCTATATACACAATAGCTATAGCTAGCTATATACAAAATTGAAATCCATGTACGGTATAGGAACTGTTTTGCTTCATACTCTCAGATCGTTTTGGTATCTAGGTATTCCTACCAACTAGCACAGTTAGATTCTAGACCTCCACCATATCAGCAGAACTTTGTAAAGCCTGTTAATTGGACAAAGATGGACATGCAGCACACTGTTCAGGTCATCTCTCCATTCCCTCTGCTTTTCTGACAGCTTGTTCCCTTTATCAGAGCCTTATTGGCTGAAAGTGCTGGCCCTCTCCCTAAACTGAACACTAATTTTTAGGAAATTACAAGGTTTTATCAAGAAAAATTTACATACTTACCATTTAAAAATGCATTTTTTTATGCATTTAATGTGTAACTGTGGTAATGGATGTTTTGTTCTACTTTGTGCTTTAAATGTTTTTAAAGATTTGTAAAACACATTTTTAAACCGCACAGTCTTTCCAGCTTGGATATTTACCCATACCAATTAATTTTAGTGGATTTATGAAAACTTAAATACTTTTCTAATGCAGATTTACAGTTTAAATCATATTGGTTTACTGGAACAATGCCTGATTTGCCACAGTTTTAAATGGACTGTAGCATCACCCACATCTAATGAACTAAAACTTCATAAGTAAAAACTTCTTAAATTATATAAAACTTTTAAAAACTCTGAACTTAATAGAGTGCTGCATTGTGAAGGAATGAGAACAGATAACCTTTACTATTGAATCATATGCATGATTAACATTATATCCTATTAACTACACTCATTGTGTTATTATAGCAAAGCCCAATTAAAAGAGCATTAGCAATCACAGGTACCATGATGGGTAATTAAGGCCGGTATCAGTCGACCATCCGCTGCGATGAAGCCATTTATATAGGCCATTTCCTAGACAAGGAAGATTAGCTCTGTACTTCATTCTTGTACAATGAAAGGTAACTTTCCCAGTGAGGAACCTTTACCACAGTCTACTGCTCCCAATGCTGTAACACGTAGGAAAATATTTTATACTTAAATGTGAAAATGCCCCTCTCTCCATTTGTAATGTATGATATTCAGGACATAAACAGACCATTAACTTGTCTCAGCGTACGATTTGTGACAGATGAAGGATAAAAATATATCCGTGTTTAATGGAAAATCACATCAAAGATCTAATTGAATGGCTAGAATTTTAAAAAATGATCTATTATACAATATGTTTATAGCAATTGAAAAGTAATTGAAAAAATGTCATTAATACATCATAAAACGAATTCAGGTATATATGTAAAATAAATTCCTACGCCTGCAGAGTCTGCACTTTCTTTTCATTGGTCATCTTGATTGGCCAGGCCAGAATGATGTAACTCCTGCATTATGCTCATTCATTTCCAACACACGAGTATGGGAAAAGCCCGGGGCACTTGAGAACAGGTCAGATGGTGTGTAAACCCCCCGTTCACCTTCATGATTGTAGAACAGTGGTCAGGTGTTATTGCAGCCACTCAGATCACTTCTACAGACAAGCTTAATTCTCAATAATAAACTAAACTTTAAAACCAAAAAAAAATGCAAGCAGGGAGCTCTTTATTGCAGAAGGGCTATCCTACCAGTACTGTAGGCTGACAAAATTCATCCTCTTCAAGTCCAAAGGCTGACAATATCTATCTCACCAATATACACCGCACCAATACTGTAGGCTGACAATACACACCCCTCAAATATTAGAGGCTCACAATACACACCCCTCCAATATCAGAGGACGACAATACATCACCCTCCAATATTGGAGGCTGACAATATACATGGCACCAATATTTACCGCTCCAATACTGTAGATTGACAATATACATAACATAACCCTCCAATATTGGAGGTTGACAATCCACCTCTCCAATATTGGAGGCTGACAATACTCATCTCACCAATATACACTGCACAAATACTGTAGGCTGACAATACACATTTCCCCAACAAACACCACCCCAGTATTGGAGAAGATAGAGTATCATGGGAGAACCTGGGTGATCCAGCAAGGTTTGCTAGATCACCCAGGTTGTCCTATAATAGTCTATTTTCTCCAGCATTGGGGAGCTTTAAAAAATTAGGCCCATTTGTGAATAATTTTTTGATTATCCAATCAAGTGAAAAGTAGAGATGCTTAATAAGATGACGAAAATTGGATCTTAGTATGAAAATAGCATTCAAAATACCCTTATTTAAAACAGCCAATCAAACACTGCAGCTACAGCATTTGATTGGTTCAATTTCAAGTCAGTGATATTTGCATTCAAAAGTCATGATTGGATAATTGAAATTAACATTTTCATATTTTAGTGTGTTATTTTCAAGGTGCGGACCATAAGACATATTTATTTTTTTGTATTGCACAATTTTTTTCCATTGACTTACTTTCTTCTATATAAATTCACAGAGGAATACCAGAGATTGGAACAAGAAAGACTGGCAATGGAAGCTGCAATTAAAAGCAGTGAATTTCAAGATGGGAACAGCAAATTCCGCCGATTCTTCAGTAAATCCTCCAAGTTTAATCTCCCATCTCAACCCTCTAATAAAGGTAATACCCAACCCCTACTGCTTTTAACTTTCTAACCCTTTGCTAAGTGGAATATCAGCTCTGAACTTGAAAAGGAACATCGCAAAAAAAAGTTTACCATTTTTTTAATTTATTTTTCCTTAACAAATTTCTGCAAAGGTATTTCATTCTCTGTACAATTTGTAAAATGGTTCCGCCAAAAGCAAAATATATGACTTCATCTAAATTAAAATTAGGGCCTGAAGAAATAGCAGTGTAATTTATATACATTACAAGTATTTCTACTTATAACTATTTATGGTATGTTCAGCTGTCAAAATAGCTCCCCCTAAATAATAGCAGGCTTTTGCTAAAGCAATATTTGCATTTGGCTTGGAGGGAGTTTACACTTATTGCATTGTAAGCAGTCTGGCTTCCTTCTTATGTATTCACAAGTGAAATGATTGCAGGAAAATATATAAATTAGCAAAGATGTGATAAATTCTATAAGTATTAAAAAGCTTTTTTCGGCTAATGGCTGCAATACTTTGTGGTTCTGAAACTCAGCATATTAGCACTTTACTCTCATGGTAAACTATGATACTCCATTAATATTGATAGCGTTATGCATTTAAGTAAACCCGTGTTTGCTTTGAACCTAATTAAATAACATTTAGGTTATTCTTGTTCATTACTGCCATTTGTGCAGACCTAAAGTTAGCTTGTGTACAGACTATGGATAGTCAAGCATTTACATATACCCAACAAGCAGGTAGGCTTCAAAACAACCCTTACTGACCCCTGTAGTTTTAGGCACTGTGAATAAGTGCATCCACAACAGAATCAATCATCCTGGGATCCCCATGTTTATCAAAAAAGCCATATCACAGAGCACCGATGTGTCACAACAAGCATTGCCTAATTCTTTGTTAGCATATTTTGCTTATTAGTGCCACATGATGAAATTGGGGACTGATTTTAAAAAATCCCAAATTCAAAACTTGTTATTTTGCTGCAAAATTTAACTTGATGCAAGTCTTTGCTTCTGAATATACATAAATTTATCAGTAACAAAGCCCATAGTTTAAAATCTTCTAAACCATGCCACTCTGATATTTGATATGTTATGCACACTTAGAAGATATTAGGTTATACAGGTAATCGGGCATAGTGCCAGTGTCGTAAGTGGTATAGTGGCTCAAAGGTTGGCACTCTTGCCTTTGCAGCGCTAGGTCTCAGGTTTGAATCTCGGCCGAGACACGTGGGTTATCGGGTCCCCCGGTTTCCTCCCACATTCCAAAAACATGAGGTTAGGTTTATTGGCTTCTCTCAAAATTGACCTTAGGCTGTGTTAAATACATATGACTATGGTAGGGACATTAGATTGTGAACCCCTTTGAGGAACAGCTAATGACATGACTATGGATAGTGTTGGTCAAATATCTCGCTATTCGATTGAATAGGGCGATATTGTTCAGGTGATCGAACATCGAATTCGAACACCATTAAAGTCAATGGGGGGAAAACTTGGGTTATTTTTCCGGACTGTGTAAAACTTCAAGAGCAATCAGGGGAGCAGAGCTGACAGCTCCTCTCCCCTTATTGCTCTTGCAGCCCTAGCGTAACTATAGTATGTGTTCTTGGATAGAGATTCTCTATCCAAGAACACAGGAGTCCCACGGGATCCCCGGTCACTAGAGGCTAAATGGGGATAAGTCTCTGCATTCATTCACCTCTAGTGCTCTGTGATTGGCTGGGGAAAGGAAAATCTGATGACGCTTGAGCTGTCATCAGGGTGTACCTTTCCTCAGCCAATCACAGAGCACTAGAGATGATGAATGGGGAGACCTGTCCTCATTTAACCTCTAGTGCCCGGGGATCCCACACTGACAAGAAGATTCCCACAGCTGTGCAGCTGTGGGAATCATCCGTATTCATACAGCTGCCATATTCGGGTCAAATATAAGGCAACCTGAATTCGAACACCAACACTAACTATGGACTTTGTACAGTGCTGCATAATATGTTGGCACTAGATAAATACTAGTAAATAAAAGTAATCTCACCCCTAATGCTTAGGCTGAAAAGTCTATCTCCAACAAATTAGAAAAGCAAAATCTTTTACATAAGCATGTGCTGTGTTTCATTAGGGGAATCAAAATTACTCAAAGGCTATCACTTTTGCCCTTACAGCACTAAAGTCCCAACTTTGAATCTTGGCCAGGACACAGTTTGCATGGTGTGTATGTTTTCCCCATGTTTGTGAAGGCTTTCCCCAACATACTAAATAATTGACCTTTCCCCATAAATTGGCCCTGGCTTTGTTAGAGGCATGAGACATTATATTCCCTGAGACAATATAATAAATAATATTGTAATAAATATCTTGTTGAATACTAAATGTATACTAATATATATGTATAAATACATTATGATAATACATATGACTAATTGCTTGCCTTTACCCTGTCCAATGCCATTAGCACCATGGGCAGTGCACGAGCTACAGATTCCTACCACTTATTATAATTGTATGTATGTATTTAAATGAGTCTAATGAAATGCTTCTGTATGGTCAAGTTTTTTGACCATTCAACAAATATATAAAAAAGAATGATAAAGCATTTAAACTTTAAGGATCAACATCATGGCAAAATATATTCAATGAAATTTCATCAATCATAAAGGCATGTTCAATCCAGTGGTGGGAACATTGGTTTTCTTGCCAGCCATTTGGCTGCCCTCCCATCACTGTCAAACCAGCCAGGGTTGAACACTTTCCAATGGGTAGTAACTGGAACACTTACTACCTTCCCTATTCAATTACTATAGGGTGGCCTCTGGTGAGACCCTACATGGTGCAGTTTACAGGTATGAGGAAGCCGTAACTGTGCCGCAACCTCTCCACCTCCAAACAAGTCCTATGGGAAACCTTTTGTGTGCATACTAGTTTTTTTTTTAAAATGCTTGCTTGCAATTACATGTAAACTTTTGATATATGCTATATAATACAAAAAGCATGGTGTATATAATGCAGCCGGTGATGCCACTACATGCAGCTGAAATCATCATGTGGCTTCCTAGCTACTAATTGGTGACTGATGACATAATAGACCACAAGTACACACAAACCATGACTGAATATTGTAAGGAGACAAGGTAAATGCAAGACACAGGGTTACTGTCATTCAGCAATATTCCAATGCAGAGGTAGTCAAAAAAACCTTAAAAGTTAAACAAGTCCATCCTTACTTCTCCTGTATCAGGCAAATATCACAAATAGTCCAAAGCGCCCTGTAAATGTGTATAAGCCCAGCACAATGATCCTTCTAAGAAGATAACATACAGGATGTGCTGTTTTCATGGCAACAAGCCATATAATCACTTTATCAACTGCTATGGTTCAAAATCAAGTCACGTACCTTGAAAACAATCACACATTTTGTTTTTTATGTAATTTTATTCCTGACTAAACTGATTTTATTACCAGATGCACGCAATGAATTTGTGATTGCCAGTGTTGACAGGGTCATTGATTTAGATACACTGGCACACTGTGAATTGCAGAAGCACTATAGTTATCTTGTCAAAAACTATTTATCCTCTGAAAAATAGCAACAATCAGACAAATTCTGATACATATCATTGAAATGTGACTGTCTGATATTCAAGAAATGTCTTTCCAATTCAAACTCTTTGATACTCTTAAATTGTTTCTCTGTATAGGGATATTATGGTTGCATTATGCATGAAATATTGCAGTAATTGATAACACATTACACAAAATCATAGAAAATAACTAAATTAATTATATTTTATGTGATTGGCTTTACTGGAAAATGTGTTTAATTGCAGACAATGCTTGAAAATACTGATTTATATAAGGAAAGAAAGCAGATCACCTAAATATAAAGCATTTATATTCTTATTGAAAAGCAGATTTCTTAAAACTAAAAAGTACATCTAGTGTGTACTTTATATTTAAGATTATTTACTAAAGGAATAAAGCCCTGTACAGTCATCAGATTTTCTGTTGATAATTTTGTATATATATATATATATATATATATATATTTAGTTTAGATTGTACTAAATGAAGATAAAAATATATTTATAGATACATTTGAAATCTTTGATGGTGTTATCACCCTTCTTTTACACTCTGTTGTGCAATGCTGAAGATGTCAAGCGCTACTAATCTTTACTCTTAGCACTATTATGACAGGCCATCTATCACTGTAATTGCTGTCTAAGCCACCAAGTCACAAGGAACTGATGTTGCAGCATAAAAGTAACGCATTTGTGATGAAGTAATACTCAAGTTTTCTGAAGGCCATACATGAAACACACCTCTGAAACTGCATCGTGTAACAGAGACCTTGTTTTCATAAAAATTATTGGATTTAATGCAAAAGGAAATATATATATAATTATTTTTATTATTGTTATTAATAATAAACAGGATATATATAGCACCAACATATTATGCAGCGCTGTACATTAAATAGGGGTTGTAAATGACAGACAGATACAGACAATGACACAGGATGAGGGGAGGACCCTGCCCCGAAGAGCTTACAATCTAGGAGGAAGGGGAAGTATCACATCATAGGAGGGGAAATGGATTGATGGGTGAGTAGTGAGGGTTTAAAAAACAGAAGTGAAGAAAACAGCAAAAAGAGGCAGCAGAAGAGGAGCAGTGGGAAGACTGTGTACGGGGTAGGTAGGTGGGTAGATAGGTGAGAAGGATGGATGAGTCTTGCTGCAGCATTCATAATAGATTGTAGAGGAGAGAGTCGGGTTAGTGGAATACCAGAGAGGAGGATGTTACAGTAGTCCAGCAAGAGATGATAAGAGCGTGTACAAGGAGTTTGGTGGTCTTTGGGGACAGGTAGGGGCGGATTTTGGAGATGTTGCGTAGGACAGGACCTGGAAATGTTCTGAATATGGGGGGGTAAATGAGAGGGCAGACACCAAGACAAGGTGCCCGAGGCCAGGGATGAATACCAGTGTTGTTAACAGTTAGCAATATGAGATTTGGAATTCGATGGGAGGACATGATGAGTTCTGTTTTACCCAGGTTGAGTTTCAGGAATCGGTCAGAGATCCATGATGAGATGGCTGACAGGCAGCATGAGACCTTATCCAGGACTGAGGGAGACAGGTCAGGGGTGGACAGATAAATTTGGGTGTCATCAGCATACAGATGGTACTGTAAGCCAAAGGAGGATATGAGACTACCGAGAGAGGAGATGTACAGAGAACAGGTCCAAGGACTGACCCTTGGGGAACACCAACAGTGAGAAAAGTGGGAGAGGAGGAATTACCATTGAAAGAAACTTGAAAGGAGCGGTCAGACAGATAGGAAGCAAACCAAGAGAGAACAGTGTCACTGATACCAATGGAGCGCATGTGTATATATAGATATATGTATTAATTTACATGTATAATGTACAAATAGAAGCAGGAATAAGCTGTGTTTTAAGGTCATTGGTGTTTTTAGATGAAATGATTGATTTACAGGTAAAAGCATATAAATGTATTAATAAAACTTAAACTGGTTTCTAAAAAAAGAAAGAAATAATTGAGCAAATATATTGACAATTATTTTCTATCTGCCTCCTTCTAAGTCTAAATCCAGGATTTTTTCTAACCTACAAGAATAGAAGAGATGTTAAGGTAGAAAGGTTTCTCCAGTCCTCGGGGGTGGGATCCACACACATCTTAGTATCTCTTTACCAGACAGTAAATTTAATAAGGGATGGTTTGGAAAGAATAAAAAAATAATGAGTATGAAAATACTACTCTGTGTGGTCTTTGAGGACTCAGTTGGGGATGGGTAAAAAAAAAAAACAAAAAAAAAAAAACAATAATTCAGGAAACATTTTACCGTTAAGAAAAAATCAACAATGTAGAATGAAGAACCAAGGGACCCACTGCTAACAAAAGTGACAATGACATTAGTGTTTTATTCTAGGGAGTACACTAGTACAGTTTCATAAACTTGTGTTTTGTACATCCTGCATTCCACAAGATAAAAGGTAAACCCCATCATCTTCATTTGATTCTGTGATGGCTCATCTATTATTTATTCTGCGTTAAATGTCACAGAACAGACTGGACAAAGGGAATACTCTGAAATTGTCTGGTGTGCTGCCACGGATTGTCTGATGCACTGTGCAGCTCCCAGTAAGTGAAATATAGGAGACATTTTCTCCCAACAGTGGGTGAAGTGCTAAAGACAGGGATAATTATAAAACACACACAGAGACTTGCAGATTGATAACATTAAAATGTGTGCTATAAATGTCCATCCACTAAATAATTGAAAGTGACATTTCCTAAACTTTGCAAGGTGCTCAATTTAATATGCAAAATGTATGTATGTGGAATTTTACAGTCATCTGAAAAAACAACAATGGACAAGCTATTTTTGAGTTGTCACACAAAGGATTGTTCAGTAATACGCTGGAAGAACTATTGAATTAGAACTTTTTATGACTTAACTTTTCTTGATGAAAGCCTTCAGTCAATGTACTCATCACATCCAGCAAATCCCACGTTGCCACTTTGTGGTTTATGTCTCCTTTCCAATGCTCACTGTTATGTCCCATGCCGCCATTTTCTTTCTTCTGTCTTCCTGATTATGTTGTTTTTATGATCTCACACTGCGCATGTGTGAGACCATTGCTTTATTTATATTTGGATGATGTGTGTCCAAGGCAGTGTTCAAGGTATGCACAGCAGCCTCCTGGGATAATAAGCACTCTGGCCTTTGCAGCACTGGGTCCCAGGTTCAAATCCTGTCTGGGACACTATCTGCATGGAGTTTGTATGTTCTCCCTGTTCTCCCAGTGTCTACGTGGATTTCCCTCTGAGTGCTCCAGTTTCCTCTCACATCTCAAAAACATACAGTTAGGTCAATCAGCTTTCCCTCAAAAATTGTCCTTTCATTATGTTAATGACAAATGACTATGGTGGGAGATTAGATTGTAACCCCTTTAAGGGACAGTTAGTGATATGACTATGGACTTTGTAAAGAGCTGCGTAATATGACAGCACTATATAAATATTATTATTAAAATACTATCACTGTGGCAGTAAAGATGGATTGAGTCAGGCAAATTTAAAAAAATATGTAAATGAGAAAGCCACTTTTTCACATAATGTTTATATTTTAACGATAGTTCTGCTTTAATTGCAGCACTTATATCCATCAGTCAGTTTAAATGCACTGACATCAGATTTGTAAAAGACTGAACTTTAAAAGACTTATTAAAAGAAGCCTATACTAAGAGAGAGAACATTTAATTAAAATGGCCATCCTTTTTTGAGTGTGCAGCAAAACAATATTGAAGACATGTTGACACATGGAAGATACAGAATAAAGAAATTCTCATTGGGAAGGACAATAGATAAAAGTTCAGCATAAGTAACTCTTAACATGAAAAAAATAACAGGAGGGAAAAATTATATAACAAAATATGTATTTAAAAATAAATATAAAAAAATATAAATATAAATAACAAACAGAAACATAACGATCATATTTTACTGTAGGGGGAGGGTAAAATGTTAGGGGTTTATAGGCATACCTTGGGGTTTGTTTTTTTCTTTTTTTTTCTTTATAAATCTCTAATTTACTGGGTCAGTAAATTAGAAAGTATTATAACTATTGGACGACAAGGGCAGCCAGTGGGTAACTAGCATCTTTACAAGGAAGGTCAGGAAGTCCATATTTTTTTCTGCAAACAGGTTTCTAAAAAAGGGGGATTTTAACAAGAGCCTTTTCAAAAAGATCATATGGGCATTTAATACATTGTTTGCATATTTTCACCTGTAATAGCCTCTTTGGTGTAGGCATTCAGAAGCACCAAGACTGTTAGTGGCTCCACCATCTTGGATGTGATGTCTATAGCCTCAGAAGACTCAGAGCTAACAGCGAGTTATTACTTTATACTATTTCCCTTTACTCAACCTAAAACTGATGAAAGATTATATAAGGAGGTTCCAGCACAGACATTTCCAGAAGAAGGGACATCTATGATGTGCAAAGAGGAAGAGGGCAGTTCTAGAGAATTTACCCTTTCCCCAGCAAGTTCAGAGGTGAATTCCAAGTCAATAAAAGTTGTCTATGGAAAAGAAAATTCTTAAAGTATTTAAACTTTTTTTCCTTTGCTTCTTACTGTATTTTTTAATGATGGGGTCAATTCAAATAATATGCAGAATTAGTGTTGGTACATTTTGCTGTATTTTTCAGATGTCAGTACCCTTCCAGCAATGCCTGTTGGTGAATACAACCAAAGACTTGTAGAGGCTAGTGAGCAGTTTAAGAAGAAGCAAGGCAAAGGCACAATTGATGTGTGGTGGCTTTTTGATGATGGAGGTAAGACAAATTTTAACTTTAACAAGTGATGGATAGTCTAAGTTTTGGCAATTTAAAGTTTTGTTCACACTCGGTCCAACTTTTATTGTGATGCTTAGCTTCAATATAGGGATACTCCCAAGGGGTAGAATTTAATTAATTAAATAATTAATTTAATTTAAATAATTATTAAGTATACCCAATTAAGTATACCCAAGAACAAAAATGTAAAATAGTACTGCTTACCAGCCTATATAGATGTTGGCTGCATTCCTTTTTTTACAGAAACTTTGTTGACCATGCCAGAAATGCAGTGTTCTTGCCACTTGTTGAGTGGCAAGAACCTCCAAGTTGCAGACAGCGGGTGACATAGCCAGAGATAACTATATAACACATGCAGCTACCTGCAGATAATATTGTATGTCATTGTATGACATTTATTAAATTTTGCAAGGTTCTTGTTTAATTATAAAAAGTATGTGGAATTTTACAGTCATCCTAAAGTCAATTTAAACCCCAGTCCACTAGCCTTTAGATGCAGTGGCGACATTTATTTTGTTTTTTCAGTCCTTTTCCCCTGGTTTTTCACCTGGTGATCCTGCTACTAACGCATGCTCACAGAGCAAAGTATGTTAGGGCTGTAAAACATCTCCCCCTTTTCTCTTCTCTATAGCTTAAGGGGGAGCTGTTTTGCAGAGAGCTATTGGGCAGCAATTGATTTATGGCAAGCTCAACAGGTATTTTGACACTTATCAAATAGATATACCATATAGGATTTCACTTATTACACTAGAAAATACTCAAACGTTTGATACATACTTTTAAAATCCTTACTGAAATTGATTTTTAGGATTAATATTAATGTGTTTCTTCCAGGCTTGACTCTTCTTATCCCACATATTCTGACCCTCAGAAAGAAATGGAAGGACTGTAAGCTGAGAATTTTCATTGGAGGAAAAGTGAACCGTATTGAAGATGAAAAATTAATGTAATTATGTTGGCAGGTTTTTATAAAGAGCATACACTATATTTGTTCCTAGATGTAGAACACTAGTATGCTTCCTAAATTATTAAGGTATTGATCTCTGAGCAAATAATATACCTCCTACCCACTGCCATTCAAAAAAAGATATAAAAAAGCCCTGGTTACTCATTTCAAAGCTGCAGTCACATGATGCCGTAGTACCATGTCTTTCATTTACAACCGGTTTGATGGTTGTATCCTGTTTGATGTGGACACTTCTTGTTGGTTTTCCAGCAGCAGGATCCTCTTAGATGAGGAGACTGTACTAATGATATGAGACAGTATGGGACTGTATCTGCAGAGCAGAATTGGCTGTCCACCATCATGCTCCACCAAAGGAACCTGAATGACCATTATAGATAAAGGAAGATATTATATTTGGGATGAATTAGTGGGTAGGTAGGTGGGTGGTCTTACAAACTTTGCTCCTAAGATATAGGGTAGTGTTTCTCGACCAGTATATTGTACCCCATATTTATATATATATATATATATATATATATATATATATATATATATATATTGAACCCCAGTTCTTCCAGAGGTTGCTAGGAGTTCTTTGTGCAATGAACAATTTGTGCCTCCCAGGTCTGTTAATGTAAATTGAGCGGTGGGAATAGTAATTATAGCAGGGGTTCCCTAAGATCTGAAAGTTATTTCAAGAATTCTCTCATGTTAAGGTCAAGGTCAAGAAAGACTGATCTAGGGTCACTTCACTCTTCATCTGATGGATTAGGCATATGATTTGCTACATAATGAAAGATACATGGTTTCTTTTCATCTAAATAAAATTGGTAACTTTTCATTCACAATTTTTTTTATTTATTTCTGCAGGATGGCAACACTTCTGAGTAAATTCCGCATCAAATTTGCAGATATTTACATCGTTGCAGACATTAATACAAAGCCTAGTAAAGAAAGGTATGGCGCTTTCAAATTTGACACCCTTTTCTTATTGATTTTTTCAGAGAAGATGCTGGGTGCCACCATCTATCCCCTTCTTCCACCTTCTTCGTACATCACCCGATCTCGTAATGTGCATCCGTGAGATCAAATGACTTAGATGGGGAAAAAAAGAGAGCCAATCTCACTGCGCATGTGTGAGATCGGCATTTTTTTTATCCCAATAAAGAAGCCAGAAGCCTCCTGGGATGCATGACATATGAATCCCGAGAGGCTTTGCCACAGTGATCAAGACAGAAAGGGGAGGGGCTTTATCATTTTTTTTTTTAATTTTAAACCCACTTTTCCCCCTCCCAAAAAAAGGTAATTTTTACTTTATATTAATAGGTTGTCTAGCCTTTAAGGGAACATTTTACTATAGGCCCACTTTAAATAATCCTGATCACCATATTTATTTATTTAAGGTGGTGATTAGGGTGATAACCACCTTTATAGTTACTATTATTATTCAGTATTTATATAGCACAGACATATCATGCAGTGCTTTACAGAGTCCATAGTCATGTCACTAACTGTCCCTCCAATGTCCATACCTTAGTTTTATTTCATTTATACAGTCTAAGGAAATTTTGGGGGAAGCCAATTAACCTAACTGCATGTTTTTGGAATGTGGGAGGAAACCGGAGTTCACTAGAAAGCATTTGCCACTTTGAAACTGGAGAATGTCACAGGTCACAAGGAAGAAAATGGTTTGTTTTACACACCCTGATCACAGATTTTTGTAAGAGTGGCAATCTTGGCTAGAAAAAGTGCTGATCAGTTCATCCATTTAGAGTTACATCTATCAGTTGCAGTGGGGTGATGAATTACCATGGCTGCCAACTGGTAGTGTATTTCAACCAACATAAATAAACTGATAATCACAAAGTATTAGCTGAAAATTTTTGATTTTATGCTTTCACGTAAAATGCATTTTTAATGTTGCCTTCTGTATGACCGTGTTTCTTTGTATTCTTTAATGCTTAAAAAATTCATCAGCTTTTTTTTTTATCTTCCTACTACAAAGTGCATCTTGTCATTTGCACATTTATGAATAGTTGGAAGAAAACATATATCTATTTTTTCTTTTTTTTACCTAATGGCAAACCATTTCTAACAACCTTCACAAAAACATCACTTTATAAATTGATTGCAGGTTTTTCATTTTCTAATAATTTGTTTTCTCATCTCATAAGGCATACTGCAATGTAGATAGGGGTTCCAGAAGGCCTCTAACAGTCCTTTGTTTATGCTTTGTAGCTGGAAGTTTTTTGAAGAGATGATTGAACCCTACAGACTCCACGAAAGTGCCAAAGATGTACCTACTGCTGAGAAAATAAGAAGGGAAAACCCATGGAAAATAACAGATTCTGAGATTGAAATGTACAAAGAGAAGGTACTTGACTATTAAAGGTTACAACGCAACAGATAACTCTAATTATCTGTGTCCTAAACAGCGGTCTGTTGCACATCTCTTAATGAACACAGCAGGTGCATAATATGACCCTAAGGGAACTTAAAGCTAAATCTTAAAACTGAAATTTGACAATTTGCTAACTCTTTAATGACCAAGACAAACTCTGCAGTTGTTTCTTTTTGCATATCAAAGCACAGCTTGCTCCAGAATGTCTAGGCTTTTTTTTGCTTTTTTGTAATAAACTCACAGTGAGGATTTTACGCAGTAATTGACATTGTGCTGCCTAATAATATGTTGAAACAAACATCTGTTCTAATTGCATTTATTAAAATAATGTACCTGTTCCAACTTGCATACAAATTCAACTTAAGGACAAACCTACAGTCCCTATCCCGTATGTAACCCAGAGATAACTTGTACTTCATGTTTAACCTGAAAGAACCTAGTGATGCTAACATTTCGCATGGTGTTTTCCACACCAATGAAAAGTCATACACAAAATAGTTCTCCTTTGTACTTTGACCCCTTTCTTCAGTTTTTTCTCGGCAAAGACAGAAGGTAAAGCACATTTAAAAAAAGTTGTATTCCTAGTGGTGTATATGAGTTACTGTCAACTGGGTCAGCATAAACCCAGCTGTTCTGTAGATAGGAACCTGAGTATGGGCCTATTCACTCTATAACACAATACACTGCTTTAGGCACCCTTTAGTGCTTTTACGGATGTCAGTGCATTTACTGGGTTCAAAATATAGGTTTCTGATTATTTTTTTAATACAGGCAATGCCACGCAGAGCACAGTTAGTCCCCAGGTTAAGGACATCCGACATACGGGCGACTCCTGGATACGAAAGGGGCTTCCCTTCTCGCTCCTGTGCAGAATGAAGTCATGGAGGGGGGCGGTTTGCATGACTTTCAGAAGCTATCTTTTGCTAAACACAGCTGAAGTTGTGGGTGATCTTAGTGGGGGGAGCTCTTTCTGCAGCCTCTTGTAACTCTTTAATGACCAGGAAAAACTCTGCAGTTGTTTTTTTTTTTTGCATTTCAAAGCACAGCTTGCTCCAGAAGTTAATGAGTTTTTTTTTTTGCTTTGTTTGTGATTAGCTCACAGTGGGGTTTTTATACAGTAACCACGCTGCCTAATAATATGTTAAGATCAGTATTTGTCCTAATTGCATTTATTAAAATAATGTACCTGTTCTGATAAACAAATTCAACTTAAGAACAAACCTACAGTCCCTATCTAGTATGTAAATCCAGGGACTACCTGTATATGCATCTGTGTGTTTCTAGGTGTTATAGCTCAGTTTATAAAGTACTGTAAATGTGTTGGTTGCAGCCGGCCTTGTGTTGCAATGCACCACATATTTGCAGTACATTACCATTCATTGTAGTAACTAGGGTCATGACATGATGGGAGCAAGCCCTTACATATATAAAACATGTACACATTGTTCCAAGGGCCCTCTCTCTGTTCCTGCAGTAAAAAAGATGTATCAAGTTTTACTGATGGAACACTGAAAACCTTTTCACATCCATGAAATACACAGTTTTATAACATGCTTTCTTGACTTTCAGAGCTACAGACAAGTAAGACTTAATGAACTTCTGCAGGAACATTCCCGATCTGCAAACCTCATTGTATTGTAAGTATGATATGTTTGATTCAACTGGTATCAGTGTGTAGTCATAATTAGATGGCGACCATGCACAAGTTTAAAAAGTTATGAATTATGAGCAGCTTGGTTAATTTGGTATAACTTTACAAAGTTAAGAGTCAAGGAAATGTCATTAGCCTTTGATAGCATTTAAGATTGTAGCAAATATGAATTCTGTTATTGCCTGAGCAAAAATATTTTACAAATGGTTCAAAGCTAAGAACCTACATTTGTGGGAGGTAATACATAAAGCCTCAGTCTTAAAACTACATTTTCATGTGTGATGTGTATGAGTGAAAGGCATGGTAAGTTTTCAACATTTCTACCATGTCTATTTTGCAAACAAACGGTGGATTTTGATAAAAAGTCCAAAAAAAGATGCAGCAAGCCCCTTTTTATGTCTTGAAAATAAAGAACAATTTCCCAATGTACAAAAATGCAGAAGTGTCTTTGTACCTTAAAACAATATGTGAGCAGGCACATGATGTAATTAAATGCTGTTTTAATTTTTTTTTGTTTGAAAACTGAGAAATATTTTTTAAAATGTCATGGTAAATGGCCTGTGTGTCACCAGTATTCCTGCATTGTGACTTTCTTGTTTGCTACTATAGAAGTCTCCAAATGTAAACTTTGGTTTATTGCCTTGTTGTAATCAATCATGTCTATTGGCTTGATCTAATAGTTCTGTGGGTATGTAATAATAATGGTAGTGGTACACTGATAACCAGTTTCTTGTTTATCCTATTGTCAGGAGTCTTCCAGTTGCAAGAAAAGGAACAGTATCCGATCACCTCTATATGGCGTGGGTAGAAATTCTCTCGAAAAATCTTCCACCTGTACTACTGGTTAGAGGAAACCACAAGAATGTACTCACTTTCTATTCTTAACACTAAAACTGCACCTTCCTTCATATTAGTGAATGTCCACTTGTAAACACAGTGCCTAACTAGAGCTCTACAATGCCAACTTTAAAGTAAAAAAAGAGAAAAAAAAGAAGAGGTTTTTGATTTTAAGAATAAATCATTTTTAATATACCACTGTAATTATATCTCCACTGAATTGATGAGACTTCCTGAAATGATCAGCAAAACCAAAATCTTGTTTTCAAAGAACAAATTACCATTGTTAAATTGAAATATTCTGCTGGTAGAAATCAGTGCTTCCATATTATATTTTAATGTGTTCTTCTATTACATGTAAAGTAAGTTTCATTAAAAAGATCAGCTTTCCTTATAACAATAATATATCTTTTGTAAACTGTGAACTATATTCTTATGATTCTCTAGCTGTATATCCATGAGAATGTGAACCGCCCAATTATTTGCACAGATCTTTGTTTGCTTCTGAGAATTTTGCTTTAAATTACCACCGTATATGACAGATCCTGATTGGCTCTTAGTAGTCACAACCAACTCAGTGCAATAGTTTTTGTTGCGACAACACGTACACAAAGAAATATGAGAAATGTGATAACTTTTTACATATGCTTTATATAACGTATAATTATGTATTGCAATTCAGATTTTTATCCAGATTGTGGAATCCATAATATTTCATTTCATATTTCTACAGTACAAGATAAAATACTTTTTAGAAGTAGAGAAAATTATATTTAATTTATTTTGCTCATGTTCAATAAATCTTTAATTTCCGTTTGAGGCACTTTTTTGCTCTCATATGTTTACTACATTTGATTTTATGTTTTCCATCCAGAATGCTTTGTAATGCATTTGTCTTTCTTTTGAAAAATAAATCAATAAATATAATAAAAAGTCCTTTGGTGTCTGTAATTAGTATGGAAAAAATATTGGATTATGGTTTGCTAAAGAAGTACAAAAATCAGAAGGCCGATTCTAGCAATATATATATACAGTTAGGTCCATAAATATTTAGACAGAGACAACTTTTTTCTCATTTTGGTTCTGTACATTACCACAAATAATTTTAAATGAAACAACTCAGATGCAGTTGAACTGCAGACTTTCAGCTTTAATTCAGTGGGTTGAACAAAAATATTGCATAAAAATGTGAGGAACTAAAGCCTTTTCTTTACACAATTACTTCATTTCAGGGGCTCAAAAGTAATTGGACAATTGACTGGGCAATTACTTAATTATCAATTAAGCAGATAAAAGGCCTAGAGTTGATTTGAGGAGGGGGTGCTTGTATGTGGAAGATTTTGTTGTTAACAGACAACATGCGGTTGAAGGAGCTCTCCATGCAGGTGAAACAAGCCATCCTTATACTGCAAAAACAGAAAAAACCCATCTGAGAAATTGCTACAATATTAGGATTGGCAAAATTTACAGTTTGGTACATCATGAGAAAGAAACAAAGCACTGGTGAACTCAGCAACGCCAAAAGACCTGGAGGTCCACAGATGACAACAGTGGTGGATGATGGCAGAATCATTTCCATGGTGAAGAGAAACCCCTTCACAACAGCCAACCAAGTGAACAACACTCTCCAGGAAGTAGGCGTATCGATATCCAAGTCTACCATAAAGAGAAGACTGCATGAAAGTAAATACAGAGGGTGCACTGAAAGGTGCAAGCCACTCATAAGCCTCAAGAATAGAAAGGCTAGATTGGACTTTGCTCAAAAACATTTAAAAAAGCCAGCACAGATCTGGAAAAACTCTTTGGACAGATGAAACCAAGATCAACCTTTACCAGAATGATGGCAAGAAAAAAGTATATAGAAGGCGTGGAACAGCTCATGATCCAAAGCATACCACATCATCTGTTAAACATGGCGGAGGCAGTGTGATGGGTTGGGCGTGCATGGCTGCCAGTGGCACTGGGACACTAGTGTTTATCCATGATGTGACACAGGACAGAAGCAGCCGAATGAATTCTGAGGTGTTCAGAGACATACTGTCTGCTCAAATCTAGCTACATGCAGTCACATTGATTGGCAAGGCGTTTCATAATACAGATGGACAATGACCCAAAACATACAGCCAAACCAACCCAGGAATTTATTAAAGCAAAGAAATGGAATATTCTTGAATGGCCAAGTCAGTCACCTGATCTGAACCCAATTGAGCATGCATTTCACTTGTTGAAGACTAAACTTCGGACAGAAAGGCCCACAAACAAACAGCAACTGAAAGCCGCTGCAGTAAAGACCTGGCAGAGCATTAAAAAGGAGAAAACCCAGCATCTGGTGATGTCCGTGAGTTCAAGACTACAGGCTGTCATTGCCAGCAAAGGGTTTTCAACCAAGTACTAGATATGAACATTTTATTTTCAGCTTTTTAATTTGCCCAATTACTTTTGAGCCCCTGAAATGAAGTGATTGTGTAAAAAAAGGCGAAGTTCCCCATATTTTTATACAATCTTTTTGTTCAACCCACTGAATTAAAGCTGAAAGTCTGCAGTTCAACTGCATCTGAGTTGTTTCATTTAAAATTATTGTGGTAATGTACAGAACCAAAATTAGAAAAAAGTTGTCTGTCCAAATATTTATGGATCTAACTGTACATTGTGACAGAGTGTCCCATAGCTTGACTGAGACAGTCTTAAATGCGATTATGCTAAGGTGTTTTGTGTATTATTGGCTCCAGGAAAAATGTGTGTTTGTTCTGCCAAACAAATGTTTTTTTTTTTTTTTTTTTATGGAAAGCCAGAGTTAAGGGTCCTGGAGAAGTCCAAGAAGGAGTTAGGAGAGATCCTTGGCTGCGGTAGTCCATATCTGGGTCTTAACTGGGACTAAATAGAAAAAGTGCTCCATGCAGGTAACATGTTGCAGACTGCTGGGAGCTCACTGGTTTCCCAATACTGGAGAAGAGCTCTAAAAGGAACACAGCCACTTGTAAATAAAAAAGATGGTTGCATTTCTATTTTTAGGTAGTTCATAAAAGGATTTACCAAAAGAAGTAGTAAGAGGAATTTTTTTTTTGCAAAGGGAATGTGTGGTGCCTCACTGAACTGTATCTAAATCCTAATTCCATGAGCTATCCCCAACAGCAGATTCACACTATACTACAGTGACTTAAAAATCAGAAAAATTTGCATAAAATTTTTTTAAAACAAATATTTGGATTTACATACAGTGACTTTTGAAAGGATGAAAGAAGGCCGGTGTTGCAGCCTGATAAAACCATTTATGTTTTTTTTTATTATTAATTTACACTTAGTACTCTATGACAAAGTGAAAAACAAATTTTAGACAATTCCCTGCATTAAAAAGAAAAAATCACCTTTTGCAGCAAATAAAACCTTAAGCCTTTTTGGGTATAATACAGCAAGCTGGTGTGCACAGGTTGCTGCGGCACTAGGCGAATGAGGTCGGGATAGGATTTTATGCCTTTCTTCTTTACAAATCCTCTCAAGCTCGGTCAGGTTGGATAGGGAACAGAAGTGAGCAGCCATTTCAGGTTTCTTTACAGTTGTTCGATAGGGTTCAAATTGGACTACTCAAGGACATTCCATGTCCAGTGGTAGCAAACAACAATGAAGACATCTAGTATACACCTGACCAAGGGAACCTGTCTATTCAGCTTCTCCACCACAACAGTGCACCTTTTGGTTCTGTTTTAGAAACATTACAATGGGGGAATGTCAGGCTTATTTTTCGGCTTAGCTATAGAAGTTTATTCTAGGAACAGCATGGCATACATTGGTCACAGGTAGGGATGAGCGAGTAAGAACGGCCGGTGTAAATTCGCCGATCAAGATCGAATTTTACCTTAAAAAAACATTTTCCAAAAAAAAAAAAAAGTCCCGCAGGCTCTGCATTAATTGATCAGCTCAGTGTGCGATCCCCGGCACTAGAGGTTTTGAATGGGGAGACTTGTCCCCATTCAACCTCTAGTGCCAGCGATCATGATTATAATCTATAGATTTCCACCCAGTTAAAAAAAATAAATTATCTATTCTAGAGTTTCTGAGGCATCAATGGCAGGTTTTACTATATCTGACCATGCTCCTGTAGTGCTGGCCTTAGATCTTCCCCAATGCATTAACAGGACATTTCAATGGAGATTCCCAACATTTTTATTAGGATCACAGGATTTCACAAATTATGTGAAAAGTCATTGGGACAATAGCCTCGATGACAATCTTGAACATTGTGGATACGCCCATACTGCCCATAAGCACAAGTTTTACAGGTGGGGCAATAAAGTGGGTTCATTGCTGACAAAGTTAACCAAAACCCAGGGACCCAAATGTCATATTTTAAAGATAGTTGATCCCATTTCCTGAGTAGCTCACAATTCTTCAAGGGAAATAATTAAAATTTTTGGTCCAACCAGTACAGCCGGTGTTATTAGCTTACCAAACACCAATTGGGATTTGTCCGGGGCAAACATTTTACTATAGGTGTCCACACGGCAATAGCTGCAACAGTTGCAGCATCTGCCCCCAACTCCCAAGAAACAAAGCTATTAAGTTTAGATGCTGAGAAGGCCTTTAAAAAGGTAGAATGGCCACTTTTGCATTATTAACGGTACTCTGTCCTCCCCAGTGGAGATGAGCAGAGGTACCCACCAAGGATGCCCACTTTTGCCACTGCTGTTTAATCTGGCTTTAGACCCAATTCTTGACTTCTTGAATGTTCTCCCTATTTTTTGGGTATACTAATAGGTACCAAGAGAGTAAAAATAACAGCATTTGCAGAGGACTTATTACTTTATATTACTGTCCCAAGGACCAGCCTTCCGGGCTTTCTGAATCTTTTTACCCAGTACGTCTCAGTCTCTGGATACTCTATTAATTTAGATAAATCACAAGCCCTGTACCTGACCAATTGTGTTAGACCTGTATGGGGTTCTTTATATCCTGTGGTCTGGTGCAAGGAGAAACTGCAATACCTAGGAGTTCAAATCACCAAAAAATTGTACAATGCCAATGTCAAACCGTTGTGGCATGTTGTTAAGACTCAACTACACAAATGGTCCTCATTTACTCTTTCCTATCTGGGCAGAGTGAGCCTAAGACTATTTTGTTCCCTAAGCTTTTGTACACCATTCAAATGTTACCAATCCTGCTTCGCCAACCAGATCTCAAAGAATTAAATAGATCATTTGTTTTTTTTGTTTGGGGAAGCAAGAGAGCTCAGGTAGGGTAAATTTCCCCTATGTAGAATTGTATAACTGGGCTGCGCTTACGAGATATCCTAGGGATTGGCTACATGATACAAATGATTATGCTGACACGCTTTTGGAGCAACAAATGTTCCCGAAATGCGCCCTCAAATATATGCTACACCTGCACAGGGAGCTTCTCCCAGCCGAGGTGATAACAAACCCACTTTTTTACTCAGGCTGGCAAGCGTGGCACAAAATAAGGGGATTTTTCCAACTCGTCACTCTATCCTTCGCTTACCAATAGTGCACAACCCAGATCTACCATTGGTAATCCACGGTACAACGGTTGAGGAGCGACGGGTGATACGACAACTGACGGTTAAATCTTTGAAATAATCTGACCAAGAAGCCCATTTCCTATGCAGCTGCAGTGTCTCTTTACCCTTTTATGGAAAGGGAGGTTTTTGCATACCCTCAAATCCGCTTCTTTGTCTTCACAATAACACAGAGATTTTTGGATACAGATTGGACCAATGCTCTGGATAAATTGTTATTTAGGCTGAATCCAGAAAAGAGAGCCATAAGGGAAGTTGGCCTATAAACCAACACTTAATTATAAGAAGAGGAGTAAAGATTTAAGTAGATGGCATGTGTTTCTTCTGACTAGGTCCCCAACAGAAATTCTGCCTGACTACCATGGAGCCTGGAGGGTGATTCCATCCTTCGTGTACAGAGAAATGGTGTTCAAATTTTTTCACGGTGCACATGTTTCTTCACACCGCTCCCATCTTATGGGTTTGAGTGAGACGCCCCACTGCTTGAAATGTGGTGCAGTTGATGCAGATTCATTCCACATGTTCTGGGGCTGTCCCCTAGTTAAAAGATTTTGTAAGCAGGTGGTGCGGTTTGCACTGAACCACCTGGTAACATACCTCCCGCTTACTCCTACCTGGGTTCTGTTTGGAGTTTTCTCTGAACAGGTCCGGGTAGCCAGAGGATGTAGCAGACTCTTCGCATTTATATTAATGGTGGCCAAGAAGGCGATTGTACATAAATGGATAAGTGCAGACCCCCCTACTTTGTATTTATTTTTAGTAAAGCTTAGACACGTCTTCCAAATGGACTGGATAGAAGTCTCAATTCACAAAGATTTAAAGACACAACATTTTTTTGAGCTATGGGGGTCATAAATAAATATGCTACCACTGGCTACTAAACGGTGTATAATATCGATGTTTGAGCAGACTTCCTGGTATGTCACCAGGCTATTGGACAATGACCCACCTGTAGTCTTGTAATAAGTTTCACACAGAATTATGATGGTCTCCTAATGTATCCTCTATTTTAGGACTTTGTTTACCTGCATGTAATTGTACGATAATTGTTAGGTAATGTTGAGTTAATGTCTGTATCTCAGTATTGTTAATTTGTTAGTATATGGTATGCTGATTCACCTGTGTTGATAATTTCTGTTATGTTGTTATTGATGGATGTGCAAAGACCCCAACTTCCTTCTGTCTCATGTTTTCTAAAGAGTGTAATAACTTATAGTGTTAATATATAGAAAAGAGATATTGATCTTTAGCTCTGTAACCCTCCCCATGGTTGAGGCAAGTTAATATCATCATATCTTCTATTCATCAAGAGTACTCTTTTTTACCTTTCTTTTTTTGTGCAGTTTCATTTTCGCACATTTGAAAGTTCCTTTCTTCCATGATGGATCCGGTGGACACTAAGCATATCAGGACTTCTTTATTTGCCTAATACTTACCGTCTGATTATGTTTATGTCTGTAAAGGTTGTAATTTTTTTAACCCTGCAGGGGACTAACCTGCAAGGGTTAGTATATTGCGTAGACCTATTTTAAATTTAAAGGCTGCTCACAAGTGGAGGTAATGGTGACCCCACATTGATAGTCTTGCTGTTGTCCTGTTTTTTTTTTTTGAAGGGGGGTTTACATATTTGATGTCCTACAGTTTGTGTTCTCTGGATGCTGCCATTGCTAACTGCGGTCATGTTCTGGGTGGAGCTCAATGGATATGTTATACTTTATCTACTTCAGCACTATTCTGGTATTCCCTTCTATGACAATGTCTAATGTAGTGATTGTTCCTCAAGGTTTCAACTCACCCAACAAAAGGCGGAAATGTTTTCACTAATATTCCTCAATCCATGCCGGCATTATTGGATTGCAGGAAACAAGGTTTTCTATAGCGACATGGTCAAGATATTTTCACAAAAATTACCCGCAGGTTTTTCAATTGGTATTTACTGAAAAAAAAGGGGGGTATTGCTAGTATTCCATAGATCAATACCCTTTAGCTGTGAGTTGGAGGTAGCGGACCCTACTGATTGCTACCTACTACTACAGGGGAAAATCTATGATGCTGAAATTACTCTGGTAACTTACTATGCAACCAACAACCACCAAATGCAATTCCTGACTCATTAATTCTCTATTATTATTAAACATGTGAAAGGTATGTTATTGCTGATGGGAGACTCCAACCTGATACTAGATTCCAAAATGGACCATTCTGATCGAAGCGGTACCAAAAGTCCAAAAAAAGTCTATCATCCCAGTCTCAAGAATTACTTTCACAAAATAATATGCTTGATGTTTAGAGAGAGACCAACTCCAGATTGAAGGATTATACGTTCCATTCATGGTCACATGGGGGTCTAACTCGTATCGACCATATATATTTTTGCTAAACTCTCATTTCCTCCCGTGGCGCGTAAAACAAAAATTTTGGCTACCCCCTTGGTCTGACCACTCTCCTATCTTGATTGAATGTGTCTCACTCATACCCTGACCCACTGAATTCCATTAGCACTTAAATGACACACTATTATCCACCCCTCTGGGGGTTCTGGAGATGGAACAAAAACTCTGTGTTTATTTTGAGGTCAACAGCTCTTTTGTGACTTCACCAATTACGTTGTGGGATGCCAATAAGGCAACCATGAGGGACTGTCTGATTCAAATGGCCTCGCACTAGTAAAAAGAGATTAATAGGTAAATTGCAGAACTCACAAACCGATTAGAGAGCCTTGAGACTCAAAACTAAAACAAAATACTTCTAAATATTTGGAAGTGGATGTACAACAGACCAGGTTGGAACTAAATGCTTTGTTGGATTACCAAGTGGAAAAGCAGATCAGATGGTCCAAAAGACATTTTTATGCTAGAGCAAATAAGCCAGGCCCCATGCTAGCCAAGGTGGTAAATCCCAGATCATCCTCTGCATCTCTGGTGAAGCTTAAACTTCCCAATGGTGACGTCACGGCTAATCCAGCGACTATATGTGCGCAATTTGAGAAAATTCTCTCCAAATTATACGGAACTCAGCTAGACCTGGATGTCAATGGAGCAGACAAACTGTTCCCCATCATAACCCTTCCACTGCTAAATACTCATATGATAGACCTCCCCCTAGTGTTCTAATTCTTTCCGTATTTCCATGCAAAAAGCATTACATTTTTTTGCATGGAAATTTATTTTACATTCTAGGCCTTCTTCACATGCAATTACCCACCCCTGTTTAACAAGCTCAAGACCATCATATCAGGGTGGTCTTCCTACCAGATATCATGGATAGGCAGAATCAATTCAGTGAAGATGACAATACTACCGAAACTATCGTATTATTTTAGGACATTACCTGTTCCAGTGCCTACCCCTATGATCCGGGTTTTATCTGGAATAATAAGAAACCTAGAGTATGTAAAAAACGCAATGGGGGTTTAGGAGTCCCCAATCTGCTGAAATCCTACCAAGAAGCCCAAATTATTTCAATTACCTCTCTATATGCTGGGGATGTAGCCCCAGTATGGGTAGAGCTAG
Source organism: Pyxicephalus adspersus (assembly GCF_032062135.1). NCBI lineage: Eukaryota > Metazoa > Chordata > Amphibia > Anura > Pyxicephalidae > Pyxicephalus > Pyxicephalus adspersus. Next base: position 130,794,950 of record NC_092859.1, read on the forward strand.
AATCCTATCTATCCCAACCAGTAGATGTTAGGGCTCTTCCATGGCTTCCTCCCAAATTACGTCCACAACACATAGGTGTACATTTAAAGCAAGTGCTAAAAGTATGGGATGGAATTCGCTATTCTAGTGGTCTCCTGTCACCATGTTTACCTTTACTTCCTATTCAGAGCAACCCTCTATTCCCTCCGGGGATGGAGTCACCGGTGGAATTTAATTGGTGTTCGGTGTTGTTCAATTTGTGTACATAAATACAACACGGTCTATTCTATGCTTGATAGGAATGGAATGTTGAAATGGGAGGCTATTGGTTCAGCGCATCAAGTCCGGGGTAGGGAATTTTTTCGATATCTCCAGCTTCAACATTGGATTGGTTCACTAATCAGGATAAGTACTAATTTAGGCAGATTATCAATCTTGGAACATATTTGTCTCAGAACTCTAGTCTATGCCCAAAACGCATCACTATCTTGTACTCCAAACTTACAGAAGTCATTGTCGCGACTTCCCATTCTTATGTATCCTGCTGTGAGAGAGCTTAAACACCCCAAAACTGACGAGGAATGGTTCACTAATTGGACCAGATTGGCTAAAAGTTCCTCCAATGTGATTACAATGATGGGATGATACATGGTTCCATCTGGGCTAAGACATTTGTCCACAGCGGAGTCGGGATTCTGTTTTAGAGGCAGTCAAGAATTAGGTATTGAACTTCAAGTATAGTGGACTTGCCCTTCAGCTATCAGATTTTGGGGCAGGGTGTTTAGACTGCTGAGCACCTTATTCCAGAAAACTGTGGCAAGAGATCCCTGGGTGGCTCTACTACAATTTAGGCCTCCTAATCTTACTAGAACCCAATTTGCCTTAGAGGCAATGTTATTTTGGCAGCTAAACAAACTATTGCGAGAAACTGGAAGCAACAAGCTATTCCTTTCCATGAAGTGTTGCTTCAGCTAGATAACACTTTCTTGAATGAACCACTGTCCAGTATTTTCAATGACACCCAGGAAAAGTTTTCTAAAGTACGGGAACTTTGGGGAGTGTTTTCATTGCCTAATATCTTCCATTCTGGTAAAGTCTGACAAAGGGTATGGTGCTGAGGGAAAGTAATCCAGGCAACCATTATTTTTTATTCTTTATTATTTAACCTTTATTTTGGAAGGAGTTTCTTGTTTCTTGTTTCCTGTTCTCCACCAATTTTATTGGTTTTATGTAGATTTCAGTTTATCATGGCAAATATTAACTGACAAATAGTATAACTGCTGCTAGGTAATATCCAGAGACACAAGATTTTGTTTTACCTATTTGGTGGTAGCTAGTATGTTCCAGGCTCATTCCAATCCTGGTATACTGCCAACCTAATCCAATTGTACCCAGAAATGTCATAACACACTGTACTGGTTGCCACATAATTTTATTTGTTTTGTTTTTGTTATGTTGTTGGAATTGTAGCCTATTGTATATGATGTATATTTCTACGATTTGTAATGTTCCTATTTTTGTATAAAAATTGAAAAACTTTAATAAACATCTATTGAAACCAAACTTACCATATATGTCACATTTACAAACCCAAAGAACTCCTTGAATAACTTTAAAATTGAACGGGCTGGTTTCACTTTCTATGTCTCAAACTTAAAACAAAATGACAACATTGTGTGATCTCCAATGAGAACTTTCACTTTTCAGCTTGTGAAACGATTTAGAAAAAAAGTTTATGACTTAACTACATACAGATACAAAACCTTCCGTAGGTGTATTGACCAGATGTACCAAACCTTTTTGTTCAAATAGTGTGGATATTATATTAGTTACCTTCATGGAAGGGGAGAAATATTTTTATTGACAATACTGTATACTTCAGTAAATTGTGTAAAATAATAATTGAAACATTCTGTAAAAATGTTTTTTGTTCTTTATCAAAGCATTGTAACACAAATATGTTTGTTTTTAACTGTTAAGAGATGTTTAGAAAATAGATACAAGTATAAATCCTAATACTTAAATTCCTTGCATAAATCTTTAAACACCAAAGCTCAAACTAAGGTGAATTAACCCTTCCTCACCTGCAATTTCTATCAGTGTTTCTAAACCTGTTTAGCACGGGAAACCCTTGAAAGAATTTTTATTTCTCTGGGAACCCCTCTATAATTACTATATACACAGCTCACAGTGCATTAGTATGGTGGCTAGTAGGAAGAATGTCACCTCTGCAGATAAACTGACCTGAGAGGCACAAATTGTTCAGGGGGCCCAAGCAACCTCTAGAAGAACCCTGGTTGGGAACCAACGCTGTGTAAAAAAAGGGTTACATATTGTTTTTGGAAACAAGAATCCACGTTTTTTGATTTTTACAATACTAGAGAACATTGATCATCACAAGAGAATCTAGGAGATCAGCAAACCTGGACTGTATTAAAAAAAACCCACACAAAGGTTTGCTATTAGGTGGAAAAAATTTGCAACGCTAGACCACATAGAAGAAACTAAAAAGTAGTTAAGACCACACTAAGGCTAATTCAGCTTAATGCATGATCTCATTAATTTATGAATGTTCTGTTTCCAGTGCTTATGCTGGAAAAGGCTGCTTACTCTCCGTTGTATTTAACCCACTTATCTTCCTAGTCCAGGTGTTGCTATAGGCCAGCGGTCACCAACCAGTGGTCCACTCTGCGAGAAAATTTAGGTAGTCTGCGGATCTGGCCAGTGTGTCCCCCAGCAGGGTCAGGAGAAGAACCCAGCTTGGGGGGGGGGGGGGGGGTGCACCGGGCAGAGCTGTAAACCCTGTCTACCGTATAGATCGCAGGGTGGTGGGCGGGGTCTGAGCCTGCGATGAGAGAGTGGGTGGGTTTTGGCATCACTTGTCTGTAAATTTAATGGTCCGCGAGGTCCAAAAGGTTGGCAAACACTGCTATAGACAATTGAGCTGCCTGCTCTCTGCTAGAACACTCATGTTGTTTATCCATGCACCAAACCACAAGTCCAAAAACATGGAGGAATCCAAGCAGTAAGTCCAAGTGTCAAAGCAGTCTTTTACAGCAGACTGTACCAAACTTGGCTTCAAAATTAGTAGTTTGAGTCTGTTCATTGTCATGGGATGGTAATTATAAAGGGATCACTACTGATGTGACTTTGACACCCAACGTGTAATCCCCTCTACCATCAGTTCATATTCCTTCATTGAAGAGTTGCATTAGTTCACCTATCCAGAGACAGCATTGCCCCAGGACAGTCAGAGTTCCAGTCTTACAGAGTAATACATGCCACTCATCACTTTTGTGTCCTGCATTTATAGTAAATAGAACAGTCTTACCAGTTTTAACCAAGCTCTTGAACAGTGGAGTATGGTTGGGGTGACATAAAGAAAGTAGTTCCATTTCTCTGGGCCCAGTCTTCCTCCAATCTTTTCCACACAGTATAAACTCCCCAAAAAGACAATATGGAGCACACAGACTGATAGATGTTTATGCATATACCACAATCAGAGCTCCCTCTGCTGGTCAGAGCTCCATTTATTTTGCTTTTGTTAGTTACCCATGGCAATGGCTTCCTCACTCCACTGGCTTAGCAACACAGACCTCCAAACTTGCAGACAATTCACATCTGCTGTGCATGTGTAGTCTTTGGCAACAATTTTCAGCTGCTGAAATAGTCTGGTTTGTGCTGGCTGCAAGGGGCAAAAGCAGCCAAATCTCAGCCTTGAACTGAAACATCTTTGACTGGACCTCCATGGCTTCTCACTGGGCAGCAGCCTGGGCAGCTGTGGGTTTCAAAGGGCAGTCATCTGCACCTCTATGACTTTCAGTTGTGCAGCTATTCTCTGCTGTAGCTGCACTGTGGCCATTGCCAACTTCCGCGCTGCAGAAAGGGTCAGGAGCTGGTGGCTATGTTTCAAAATGGATTGATGGATAGATAGAAAAATGTACTTCTAGGGGTGCTATAACATACCACTTTAACCTCCTCTCCCAACCTCTATTACCACCCCTGTCCCCACTTACCTCAGTCATACACAACAAGTAAGTAATACCACAGGAGTGAAAAAATTTAGGTTGAATTCTGGAGAGAGTAATTCTGTCCTGGGCTGAGCAGGGACTCCATCTTGTGCAACTATACCAGCGAGAGATCTGACTGCTTGAGCCCATTACATCAAAGATGAAAATGCTCTGTGTGTTAATGAGCTTGACTTCCATTTTTCTAGAGCCAACCCAGCCTTGCTTGTTTGAACAGTGGTGACAGTTAGTGGCCTAGCTGTAGCTGCTCATACAATCTGGGGTGTATCAGATTTGTGATTAGTCACAACACAGAGTATGAGCAGGCTACAGCAGAGCTTGATTATTGGTTCACAGCACAGTAGTATCATACCGGACAGATTAGTTTAAAGTCCTGCTGTGCACCAGTCACATTTACAATCATGGAAATCTACCTGTCAGGAATAAAATGGGGCTTAACTGCACACTCAGTTTTGATAAGGTAATGATTGTGTACATCCTACTGTACATGACTCCACATACTCTCCACTGCCCATAAAACTTATTTATAAGCTGTTTTTCACCTAATTAAGCATCAAACTTTACCATTAGTATCCTCCTCATCAATTGCTGTCACAACATTTTGTAACCATCCATCAATCTCCTTATTAGTAACACCCACCAAGACCCCATCTTAATCTTAACGAAATGATTACTTATTACAAAACCCAGAAGTAAATATGTTGGTTGAGAAGGAACTACGTTTCTTTTTTGGCTCCAACTGGTATCGGTAGATAACAAACTATATTATAGGGTGGGAATCCTATAGGTGTTTTATTTGAGCTCTCCTGATCCAACAAGGCTAAATGTAAATATAGAAGGACCCAAGACCAGGGATGAGTGAGAAGGTCTCTAACAATCTCACAAAAATTTCCTCGAACTTCCAATGGGTCCGCGATAATTTCGTCAAACCAATTTCGCAAATGCCATAAAAGACAATGGGCAGACATTAAACATTAATAGCAAAGCCCCTTCACAGGTTAAAACCACCAAATTTGCTAGGTATGTGTAGGAGAACAGTGGCAACCAGAGAAAAGCGAGAGAGGTAGCAGTGTGTGGCCTTTGGTCAGCTATCGCCAGGGAGACAGCATTGGTAAGTGTAATAGAGAGCTGGGTGTAGTGCATCGTCAATGCCACCCCGAAGTGTGTAATACAATTTTAGTGAATGAAGTACTGACAGGTGGCAGCAGCAGCAGGAGGAGGCGGTGGGCCCTAAGACAGAGAGTGGACCGCATTGGTAACTGGCATCCAGAACTCGGTGTAGTGCATCGTCAATGGCACCCAAAGGTGTGTAATCCAATTTAAGTGAATGGAGCACTGACAGGCGGCAGCAACAGCAGCAGGAGGAGGCGTGGGCCTCTAGATGGAGCGCAAACCGCATTGGTAACAGACATCTAGAGCTGGGTGTAGTGCATTGTTAATGCCACCCAGAAGTGTGTAATACAATTTAAGTGGAGTTTTGACAGGCAGCAGCAACAGCAGCAGGAGGAGGCGATGGGCCCTGAAAAAGGAGTGGGGACCGCATTGGTAACTGCCATCTAGAGCTGGGTGTAGTGCATCGACAATGCCACCCACCCAGAAGTGTGTAATACAATTTTGGTGAATGAAGTACTGAGTACTGGAGTACTGTAATACAAATACCTGAAATTTGTGATTAAACGTAGAAGGGCCAGACTAAGATGTTTTGTGCGCCAGCACTGTGGTCTGTGGCGCCGAAAGCAGTAGGAAGGTAGACGATATTGCTAGTTTGCATCATGAACAGGTATCAAACACTAAAATATCTCTATTGATTTTATAGTAGGCCAGAAATTTCACTGTACCAAACAGTCTTTTTGGTAAATAAGAACAGGTATCAAACACTAAAATATCTGTTTTTATTTTAACGTAGCACAGAAATTTCACTGTACTAAACAGTCTTCTTTAGTAAATAGGAACATTTATCAAACACTAAAATATCTGTATTTATATTACAGTAGGCCAGAAATTTCACTGTACCAAACGGTCCTCTTTGGCAAATAGGAACAGGTATCAGACACTAAAATATCTGTATTTATTTTAAAGTAGCACAGAAATTTCACTGTACCAGTCTTCTTTGGCAAATAGGAACGGGTATCAAACACTTAAATATATGTATTTATTTTAATATAGCACAGAAATTTTACTGTATCAAACAGTCTTCTTTGGTAAATAGAAATAGGTATCAAACACTAAAATATAGTGAACAGCCCCTAAGAGTGTAATACACACAATATAACTTGCACTAAATGTGCTGACTGTTGACAATTTAACAAAACTGACTAGCTAGTAGCTCAGGTAAAGAAAAATGCCCTATAAAACACTGAACTATGCATCTAACAATGAACTAAGAATGCTCCTACACCGTCCCTGTCACACTACATGTCTCTCCCTGCATCCATCCTCTACACAGAACACAAGATGGAGTGACTAACTCCTCCCTCCTTCCCTGTTTATATGTGCCCGTCGAAATTTCACGGCGTTACCGCCCCCCCCCACCCCCCCCGCTTATCCCTCGTTAGTTCGGCGAGAACACAACCTCAAGGCGAATCACAAGGTCGTTCTCGCTTACATGAAAGGCCCGATTCGCCACGAGATCTAATTTCGAGATCGAAAAATCTTGCTCGCTCATCCCCACTAAAGACTCCATTTTCCCTAGAAGAGCTACAAAAAGCTACCTCCAAAGCAGCAAAAGACCTGGCCCTGATGGACTAACACTTACCGTGTTTCCCCGATTTTAAGTCATCCCCATTAAATAAGCCACCCCCGATTTTTGAAAAAATAATTAAAATAAGACACTCACCCGTGAATAAGACATCATGGAAAAATAAGACATCCCCTGAAAATAAGACCTAGGGCATATTTTAGCATTTCAAAAAATATAAGACAGTGCCTTATAATCGGGGAAACAGGGTAATTAGTAAAAACACTTAACCCATTCTCACTTCATTTTTGTACAAGCACCTATTTCCTTGATTCACCCCAACAAATTCAATACTGATATAACTGTTTTTTAACCCCCCTGGCGTTCTAATTATGTCTGGATATTGTTTTGCATGGAAATTTATTTTACATTGTAGGCCTATAGTTCTTAGGCATAACTCACCAAAATATGTCCAATATTTAAATAATTTAATAATAAACTTTAAATAAAAAAAAAATCTGTTAAAACAAGGGTGCATAAAAATAGTGAAACCAGTAATATAACTGTACAGTAGCATATATAATATAATTATATATATAACATAATGATTAGTTTGTATTGGATTTAATACCGTTATTTTGTATTGAAACTAATACAAAATAATTTAAATTTCCAGCTGCGCCTCCCACACGCACCGACGCATGCACTGACGTCACCGGGAACTCCCCGGGAACATCTCTGGACTCGCCAGCTGAAGATCCAACGTGGAGGACGCGGCCAGAGGTCGGGCACAGACAGGCAGGACCTCAGAGGACGCTGATGGGACCAAGTAAGTGGGTTTTTTAAATGTTTTTAGCTACCCCGAGTATGGCTCAGGGTTACTGCTTTTAGAATGTTTTTGTTTACCCCAAGCCACACTCAGGAATACCGCCAGGGGCGTTAAAGCCAAATAAAGATTCAAAATTCATGTTAAAGCTACTGACTCACATCCCTCCCGAGTTGCGACATAAAACTTTTTGCCAGTATATTAGCCCACGGTTTATCATTGATACGCCAATTGATCATAAATCCTAATCAAAGCAGCTTTCTACGACAATACAATATGTACCCTTAACCGGACTGACTATATCAACACTAGAAATATCCCAGCAATGCTTCTCTGCTGCAGAGAAGGCCTTCATCAGAGTTAACTGGACATTTCTTCAAGCTACCTTAGCTCATATAGGTGTTACTATACCCTTTCTTACTTGGATCCAGGCACTTTACTGATTTTCCCCTGTATGGGTGAAAGGCTTATTATTTAAACCAGTGGTCCCAAACCTTTTGGACATCACGGACCACTAAATTTACAGACCCTGGACCACACATGCACGGGGAGCTGTGTGTCACGTCATGATGCCAGAACCCACCCCACTCTCCCATCACAGGTCTGATGCATACGGTAGACATGGTCCGCGGATCTGACCAGTGTGCTCCCCCAAGCAGGGTCTCTCTCTTGACCCCACTGGGGGGTGCACTGGCCAGAGCCACAGACCAACAAAATTTTGTTGCGACCCACAGGTTGGGGACCATTGATCTAACTCATTCAAGATTAGTATTGGCACCAGACAAGGGTGCCCATTATCGCCTCATCTTTAGATATTCAGTCTAGAACCACTTCTGCGCCATATTGGAACCAAAATATCCATGGCATTACTATTCAGGAAAACAACCTAGAAGGTAGAAGCCTATGCTGATAATTTATTGTTCTACATTTCAGAACTCTTAATTACTCTACCCAATCTCCTGAAAGAACCTATCTACTATAGTCAGATTTCCAATTATAACATTAATTTACAGAAATCTGAAGCCCTATAAATTTCTCTTTCACCCACAGAAAAATCTCATCGAACACCCTATTTTCCTTTTAAATGGACCAAAACCACTGTCACAAACTTGGGTCCCCACATCCCCACAAACCTTCTCTGTGTTGTTGAATTAAATTAAGTTTTGCTGAATTCCATACACACAAAGATTACAGAAACACAAAGATGAGAACAAGTAATTAGTTCATGGTTTGGCAGGTACAACGTAAGGAGATGAATAGAATGCCTGGACTACAGGAAGTCCTGGGATACATACAAGATAGGGACTGTAGGTTTGTTCTTAAAACGAAATAGTATTAAGTTGGAACAGGTACATTATTATGGAACAGGTACATTATTTTAATAAATGCAATTAAGAAAGATGCAATTAGCAAAGATTGTATTAAAATATTTTGCAGCTACTGTATAAAATCCTCACTGTGAATTAATCACAAAGGGAAAAAAAAAACTTTATGGAGCCCAGATATTCATTAACTTTGAGCAAGCTGTGCTTTGATATGCAAAAAGAAACAAATGCTCTTTGTCTTGGTCTTTTAAAAGTTGCAAGATGCTACAGATCAGCTCAAGGCTGCATACACACATGCAATAATTGTAGTTGGAAAGGATCTTTAATGATCTTTTCCAAGGGCTAACGACTGCACGATGCATGAACAAGTGTTGTACCTACAGCACCGTTCTGCTCTATGGAGAGGGGAGAAAGAAGAAGCAGCACCCTGCTGCGCGCTCTCCCCCTTCACTTCCATTACGATTGTTCATCATCCATCGTCCATAGATCCACCAAGACGGTCGTTCAGACGATGGATGAAGGACACTGTCCAGCCCTGAGCTGATTATCGGACGAGAACCATTGCAAGTGTGTACGTAGCCCAACTCTTAGGATCACCCACAACCTCAGCTGTGTTTAGCAAAAGATTTCTTCTGCAAGTCATGCAAACTGCCCCCCACCCAGCCCTGTTCTGCAGAGAAGCCCTGTTTGTATCTAGGAGTCGTAAGTATGTCAGATGTCCAGATGTCCTTACACGCGGACTACCTGTATGTCAAGGGGCCTGATTTATCAAAGCTCTCAAAGGCTGCAGAAAATACACCTTTATCAGTGAAGCTGGGTGATCCTGCAAACCTGGAATAGAATTCCTAAAAAGTCATTTGCCATTGTTAGCAAATGTTTTTAATTCTGGACCAGATCCATTCCAGGTTTGCTGAATCACCCAGCTTCACTGATGAAAATGTATCTTTTTCAGCCTTTAATAAATTAGGCCCAATGTTAGTAAACTGCTGAAAAATGGTAAATCAGGAAGATTTCAAGTTTGTTGAAGTAATATCAGTTACTGTACTTTTATGATACAAAGTTGAAACATACTTTCTTGTTCGTGTACCGTGTTTCCCCGATGATAAGGCAGGGCCATCAAATAAGACAGCCCCCCCTTTTTAGAGAAAAATGTAAAATAAGGCCCCCCCCC
>NC_092859.1:130805818-130877610 GCF_032062135.1 Pyxicephalus adspersus
GGTAAATAAGGCATCCCCCTGAAAATAAGCCCTAGAGCATATTTTGGCCTTCCAAAAAAAATAAGACAGTGTCTTATCATCGGGGAAACAGGGTAAGTACCAAAAAAGACTTAGTTTCATTTATACTTATCCATTAATTTGACACATATTAGACTTCTGCTGGAAAACTTCCGCTGGCTGGCTGTGATCTGAATTTAAATACCGCACACGGAGTACATTTCATCTTTGTGACTTATCTGTTTGACTGATGGTTAGCAGAACAACTTGGTTGTAAAGGAAGAATAATCTTCTTGCTACTATTATTATTATTTCTTGCGAAAAATGTGTGTATTATTTATAAATATTATTGCCAAATATTATCATTTTTACATTTGAGATATATATATAAGTAGCCCTCCTAATCTATTATTATTTTTTTTTTCACCATATCTAGTCATAACGGGCCCCAAAAATTCCTGAAAAGTTTTTTCAACGAAACATATTCAGTATGGGCACAAATTACACCATTTTGGAACATCAAAAAGCTTTTCTATACAGCTTTACAAAAAGGCTACATATTGTAAAATATTTTAAAATGGTATAACATGACTAGAAAGAAGGAACAATGAACATGTCTGTGATGAATTTCATCGCTTGATTGCTAATTAAATATTTTAGCTATACTAAGCTAATAAAAATTGGGTGTTTTTACACTATATTAATTATTTCATGTTTTTGCCCAAAAAGTTCCGTTTCACTTTTTAGGTTTTAACTAGTCATATTGGAATATTAAAACTTGCAAGATAGAATTACTTCCCCCCCCCTTCCCCACAACCACCACCACGACTCTACAAAAATAATTTTTTACACAGTCACCTAACTGTTATCTAATGAAAGGTGAGTGTGCAGTTATGCCTCATGTCCACACTCCCACCCCCACAAATATCGCAATATTGGCACAATATTATATTAATAATACACAGGACTGGTGCCGTTTTTAAAATAATGCTGGAACTCGAGTGGTTAAGGGTCTCCCTTATTAACTCAAAGGGAAATTTCATTGAAAATATGCTCAGGGCAATAGGGTCCTGCTGTTTGTCCTCCATAAAGGGGTATACCTTCTTCCCACACTTTACAGTCGAGCGTGTGCACACAGACGGGACAGCAGTGCAGAGTTCCAACCTCTCGTTTTCCCCCTTCAGAAGGATCACATGCCATCGGGATCTGCCTATAGGTTACCCTTTACCAGCGATCAACCTCTAGACCAGTTCTACCTCTGAAAGTATACTAGCAAGAGATATGGCAACTCCCTAAGCCCATCACATCCCAATGATCCCACTTAGAGCCAACCCATCCTTGCTATACTTTTCCCAGTTACATTAATGAGCAATATGGTAAAGTTATTACTCACCCTTCCAGGTAGGTACCTTATCTATCCCTGGACTGTACTCTGCAGAGCCAACCCCTCCTATGTTTGCGTCTTCCTCTGAAATCATCCAATAACAGGCAAGTGTTTTGTAATTTGACGATTGATGACAGTTGGTTGCCTAGCTACAGGCCTTGCACTGTGCTGTGTATCAGCCTTGTGACTGGCTGCTACAATGCACAGCACAGCACAGCCTTGTGATTGGCTGCTACAAAGCACAGCACAAGCATAGCACAGCAGTATCATACCCTGGTATATTACCATACCCTTCTACCTATCATATACTTCCATCCCTTTTCTTTAAAGCCATTATATACACTGTCACACAGCTATAATCTAATGAAAGGGGTGAGAGTGCAGATAGGCCCCATTACCACACTCTCATCTCAGGGAATCCCAACATTGGCACTATAATATATAAATATTACACAGGACTGGTACAGTACAAATACTGTTTTTCAAATAATGCTGGGACTCGGGTGGTTAAGGCTCATTAACTCAAAGGGCAACTTTCTTGAAAATATGCTCAGGGCAATAAGGTCCTGCTGTCTGTCCTCCATAAAGGGGTATACCTTCTTCCCACACTTTACAGTCGAGCGTGTGCACACAGACGGGACAGCAGTGCAGAGTTCCAACCTCCCGTTTTCCCCCTTCAGAAGGATCAGCTGCCATCGGGATCTGCCTAAAGGTTACCCTTTACCAGCGATCAACCTCTGGACCAGTTCTACCTCTGAAAGTATACTAGCGAGAGATATGGCAACTCCCTAAGCCCATCACATCAAAGGTGATCTGTTCTGTGAGTTAATAACCTAGAGCCAACCCACCTAGTGCCAAAAGTAAGAGTGCATTTATTCCTTGTCCCCACCATCCCACCCCCGAGTATTCCAACACTGGCACTAAAATATATAGATAATACACTGGACTGGCAAAGTCCAAAAAATGCTGGAACTTTGGAGGGTAAGGGTCTCCCTCATTAACTCAAAGGAAAACCTCTTTGAAAATATGCTCAGGGCAACCAGGTCCTGCTGTCTGTCCTCCACAAAAGGGTACCGTATTTTTCAGATCATAAGACGCACCCAGGTTTTAGAGAAGGAAAACAAGAAAAAAAGTATTCTGAACTGAATTGTTTAAATAAATATTAAATAAAATATAGCAGAATAATATTTAACGAGAGAGAGATTGCACGTTGCAAATTTCACATAGCAAATAGCACAGATATTGCACTAAAAGACTATAGTGACAGCAGAGCTACAGCTCACTTGTCATAGGAGAATGCCATGCTGCACAAGAAAAAAAAACTGCTAACCAGCACTGCTCACCTCACACTGCCCTCTTCCTGCTCTCTCTGCCTATCTCCCCACTCTCCACTTCCCCCTTCTCACACAGAAACACATCCCCAGCATCCCTATAGACATGATAAAGCATCCCTATATAGCTGCTGATAAACACAGGGAGGGGGAAGGCAGGGCTCTGCGATTGATAGGATAAGATAGGGGTGGACGGCTTTACCTTTTTTGTAATCCAGGCAGGGGAGGCTGCAGAATGGAGGGGCCATGCTGCAGGGGAGATGCCAGGCTAGAAGGAACTGCAGCTGCCTGCTGGGGCCCCCCTTGGAAGCACTGGAGGGTATTCAGACCATACAACGCACTGCCATTTTCCCCCCACTTTGGGGGGGGGGGGGACTGGTACAGTACAAATGCTGTTTTTCAAATAATGCTGGGACTCGGGTGGTTAAGGCTCATTAACTCAAAGGGCAACTTTCTTGAAAATATGCTCGGGGCAATAAGGTCCTGCCTTTGTTGTCCGCCATAAAGGGGTATACCTTCTTCCCACACTTTACAATTGAGCTTCAGCATTCAGACAGGACAGCAGTGCAGCACTCCAACTTCCTGTTTTTCCCCCTTCAGAAGGATCAGCTGCCATCGGGATCTGCCTAAAGGTTGCCCTTTACCAGCGATCAACCTCTGATCCAGATCTACCTCTGAATCTTTTCTAGTGAGAGATACGGAAACTCCCTCCTAAGCAGGTGATTTCCTCTATGTTTATAATCCCACCTAGAGCCAATCCAGCCTTGCTATACTTTTCCCAGTTACATTAATGAGCAATATGGTAAAGTTATTACTCACCATTCCAGGTAGGTACCTTATCTTCCCTGGACTGTACTCTGCAGGGCCAACCCCTCCTATGTTTGCGTCTTCCTCTGAAATCATCCAATAACAGGCAAGTGTTTTGTAACTTGACCATTGTTGACAGTTGGTTGCCTAGCTACAGGCCTTGCACTGTGCTGTGTATCAGCCCTGTGATTGGCTGCTACAATGCACAGCACAGCACAGCCTTGTGATTGGCTGCTACAAAGCACAGCACAGCCTTATGATTGGCATTTTACAAAGCACAGCACAGCCTTGTGATTGGCTGCTACAAAGCACAGCTCAAGCATAGCACAGCAGATCATATCCTGGTATGAAGGCTAATACACAAGCTAAGACAGATTGATTCATAGCGCTGCTGTGTACCAGTCACATTTACAACCATGGAAAACTACCTGGCAGTAATAAAAATGCAATTTTGTCTGTATCTGTCTGCCATTTGCAACCTCTATTTAATGTACATCGCTGTGTATTATGTAACAATACCAAAGTATAAATGTAGTGACAGGTCCACTTTAAGGCTTTGACATCATTAAGTCACTGGGCAATAAGAACATGCACAGGTTAGAGAGGTCCTGCTGTGTGATTGGTCTACATTATCATTCAGTCCCCGACTTCTGATTGGTCTACAGCATAACATAATCCGTGCCAGCCTGTGTATGAGCTTTCTGATGGCGGCCAAGGCCGTGAGCAGCGTTCTATGTATTTTCAAGGGCCGCCTGTGCTGTATCTACCGGCGGGCCCCTTGGTGGCGCTTCCTGCACACCTCCCGGGCGTGCTCCGGGCGAGGTAAAAGAAAAACAAAACTACAGCAGCCCTATAATGCAGACATGTCTTTATTATATTAGTAATATAGTGGGCAGCCGTCATCTAGTGTCAGTATCACAGCCAATACACAACTTCCTAGTCGCTGAGCATTGCGGAATAGCCGGCCTGACACATTTGTAGCGCCTTGGAGCCGGCTGATACGCTCACCCCGTTAGTGTAACGGCGCTATATATTTTTACCTCATAATAGGTTTAGGCTACATTAGAAAGCCATGGGAATAAGTATGTCTCTATTGGCGGCCATCTTGTCGTAGCCCCTTAATGTACGCCCTAGCTATGTTGTCAGTGTTGATAGACACGTGAGGTGCTTGTGCTTTGCTATTGGTGGAGATTTGGCGGGAGCATTAGAGCTGATTCTGTGTCCTCTGATTCATCATGCCTCTCACACCTGTGTCCTCCTCTCCCGCCAAACGGCCCAAAGAAGATGAAGATGTCAGCGAGAAGACGGTGCTGCGCTTTGCCAAGCTGTCTGAAAATGCGTTCACACCGACCAGGGGGTCATCCCGGGCTGCGGGGTATGACCTGTACAGGTAAATGGCGGGAAGGGAGCGGGATGCCGGAATGTATTGCACGGGAGGATTGTTATACAGAACGCTGCTTGTATGTGTAATCTGCTCGAATTGTATATGTAGGCCGCTATAGACCAGAACATCTGCATTTGTCTTTCAGTGCTGGCTTTGTTTAGTTCTGGTGGTCCTGCCAGTAGCAGCCCACCATGGCACTTCCTGTCCTAAGGTGACAGTGCTGTCTTATTGAGCCACATGTGTATTGGGGAGCTATTGTGCAGCTTACAGCTGTATATTCCAGCAAATGTGCGCCATGCCTGACATGTCAGCACCCCCTGTACTATACAGCAGATCTGTACACATTGGGGGCCGCCATTCATTACCAATATGTGCGGTATAGTTTGCAGGTTATGGCACAGAGTTACCTGTTTGCAGGTTTCCTGTCACCGCCACATCCTAGGAAGCTGCCATCTTTGCTGCTAAGTCTATAGTGGACATCGGGGTCCATGGCAATCCTCTTCAGCCATTATTATTATTAATAAATGGGATTTATATAGTGCCAACAAATTATGCAGCGCTGTTCATTAAATATTATTATTAAACAGGATTTATAAAGGCTCCAGCATATTACGCAGCGCTGTACATTAAATAGGGGTTGCAAATGACAGACCGATACAGACTGTGACACAGGAGGAGGAGAGGACCCTGCCCCGAAGAGCTTACAATCTAGGAGGCCATGATTACATCATCGTTCACTGTGTCGGCTGTTTATTCAGCGATGCTGCAATCTGAGCTTTTACATTAGGCCACCAGCCGCCAAGCCTGTTTTTTATCATTATACAGTATTTATATACTTCCAACATATTACAGAGCGATGTACAAAGTCGATAGTCATGTCACTAGCTATCCCTAAAAAGGCCTCACAATCTAATGTTCCTACCTCAGTCATATGTCTTTAATACAGTCTAAGGTCAAGTTTGGGGGGGAACCAATTAACCCAACTACATGTTTTTGGAATGTGGGAGGAAACCCACACAAACACGGGGAGAATATGTACAAACTCCATGCAGATATTGTTCTGGCTGAGATTCATACCTGGGACCTAGTGCTGCAAAGCCCAGAGCTCTAACCACTGAGCCACTCTTCCCATTTATCTTTTTTTTTCCCTCCAGTAATCTGCACCACCCAGTGACTTTGCTTTTATCAGTTTAACCTAAACTGCTTACAGACGATTGTTTGCAGTGACAAACGACTGAAAGACGAATAAATGAGCTCTATGCAAACAGAGCCATTCTGCTTTATGAAGAGGGGGGGATGAGTGAGTGGCACCCCACTGTGCTCTCCTTCCTTCATTTCCATTGCAGTTATTCATCTTCTGTCATTCAGGTTTCATAAACCTTCTCTGTATACGTCAGGTTCTTGTCCGACAGCTTGCATGGGGGCGAGAATCATCTGACGTGTAAAATACCTTAGCTTTAAATGCTTCCTTGCAGTGTTTTCCCCAGAATTTGTTTTGATGGATGGGAAGAAGTTGTAGGCGGTGGTGGCCACTGTTTTTTGACCCAACTTTTAAGTATAAAGCAGCCGGGTGGTTACTGAAAAGTGCTGGTTGGTATGCCTGGCTAAAAGGCTCTGGGAGAACACTGTGCAATGTTTTTCCATAAACAAATGTGAATTGATTTGTGATCAGCCGTGCTAGGAACAGCACCTATACCTAAGTGTCCAATCCCTAGCACAGCCTCTTGCCGTGTCATAGCATTTTCTACTGCAAGTGTGTATTGACTTAATGTTGGCCCAGCTCCACTACCCCTTGCTAACCTTTATGTAGCAGGGAGGAGTGAAGGGAATACTGTACTGTGCCCTTTCAGTGTCTGCTGGTGCTGCTATCAATACATCCAGGAGGTCTCAGGCATTTTGCATGCACAATAGAGAAATAGAGGTTTTTACAGGTAAAGAATGAACATAAAATCTGGTGAATGCAGGTTTAATCTAATAGGAAGATTGTTTGATTAGTCTGGTGACTAGTGTGCATTGAGCTAAAATAGAAAACGTGGTGTTCGTGTTTGCTATATTCATCTTGTTGTCTCTATACAGTGCTTATGACTATGTAATCCCTCCAAGTGACAAAGCCATCGTCAAAACCGACATCCAGATCTGTGTGCCACGAGGATGCTATGGCAGAGTTGGTGAGTCTGTGGATAAGAGAAGTTCCTGACTGATGTGATTCTTTTCTGTTTTCATTCATAAAATGTATTTGACTTTGTTGATAGTATAGGATATCTCTCAGGAAATCGCATTTATCAGCCCCTTCTGAACACACATCAGGATGTGGTTATATACTAAATGTCAGTTTGTGGGACCTTGTGCCATGCTCATCATTTACATACTGGGGGGTGGAAAGGAAGTGCCTAGACGGAGAGCACGTGGAGGACCTCAGCAGAAAATGGTGCTTGGGTCTCAGTTCAGTGAGCAGACACAGGATACAGAAAGCTGCGCTCTGCATCTAAATGATCGCATGCCACAACTCCCATTATGACCTTAATATGAGGCAGCAGTCTATTGTGTGTAATAGACTATTTACCAATAATATAAAGTACAGCATTCCTTTGAAAAGCTCTAAACATATTTATTGGCAATTGTTTTAAACTATAGTTCCGCTTAAAAAAAAAAAAGTAAACAGCATGATTGCATGTTCCTTCTTGTTAATTAAAAGCAAGTCTGTTCCATATTTCTCATTGTTGTATATAAATAAAATGCAAACAATACATACTACGGACATTGCTTTAAAGAGTCGTTTTTTTATTTTTTATTCCATGCAAAGCTCCACGATCTGGCTTAGCTGCCAAGTACTTCATTGATGTTGGAGGTATGTATTTTTAAGTCTATAAGAACATTAAACACTATTGAATTTGCTTGAGATCTGTGAAGTAGCTTAATGATTTGAGCAGAAAGTTTGTTTTCTGTATCTAATGCTGAGGACACGCTGTATGTGATGGTCTGCTGTTTTATCGCTTCCTGTAAGGAAGCTGCAATGTGATCTGACTGTAACATCACAGTCATTAATACCTTCAAGAAAATCTCTCAAAAGTTTATGTTCATATCATTTTTTTTTCCAAAATATTTCCCTTATTGCTGGTTGATTTCCATAAGTGATTACTTGTCAGGGAAAAATATTTTACCAGTGCTTTTCTGTTTTCCCTGAGTAATAGGAGCCATTTGTATTAACTGTGAATATATGGTGAGTAGAGAAGGTCAGTGTGGTCATATGTGACTTTTATGGAAATGAAAAACTCAGGCACTAAAAAGGTAAAAGAAATCTGCCACACTATATACAGGCACACCACTGTCCTTTAAAAAATATCAGCTGCCTTGCTGTTATAACAAAGTGTAAACCTTCCCCTGAACTGTTTGGTTTGAGAGGCATTCCTCCCCAAGCATTATCCAATCAGGTGAGAGTGCAATATAACTCACTATAACATTTAAATGAGAGGTCCCCGAGCCGTTGCCATTGAAATGGGGGCCGCAGATGACCGAGGCAGGAGTGCCAGCGGTCCTCCTTACGCTGCTCTGCAGCTAATGACAGGTGGTCTGCTGAATGACAGAGCAGTATATGTAAGGCTTGCACTGCTCTGCTATTCTCTAACTCCTTCATCTTTCAGCACGCTGGTTCTCTTACACTTCTCTGCTTTTCTCAGGTCGTGTGCTGACAGCAGGGGGAGCTGCTGAGAATAGCAGATCTGTGTAGCTGTGACATCCGTTTCCTACCCTGGGCCATGGCAAAATTTAATGGTACGGGGCTGTGCAGTTAGAAAGGTGGTCATGACCACAAATATAAATAATACACATTAACTCAAAGGGCAACTTCCTTGAAAATATGCTCAGGGCAACAAGGTCCTGCTTTCTGTCCTCCATAGAGGGGGTCTACTTTCCTCCCTCACTTTACAGTCGAGGGTGAGCATTCAGACAGGACAGCAGTGCAGAGCTACAACCCCCTGTTTTTCCCCCTTCAGAAGGATCAGCTGCCATCCGGATCATGAACGTTAATCTTTACCAACAATCAACCCCTGGACCAGTTCTACCTCTGAAAGTATACTAGCGAGAAATACAGCAAAGCCTGTTATGTCGAAGGTGTCAATAACAGACCTTAAAAAAAAAATAAAATAAAAAAAAAAAAATCAATGCAGCTTCACAAATTAAATAGTGAAGTTGTTCTTTAAAAACTCTCATCCCCCACACCACCATTATGAACTGCAGCCTGCCAGGTAAATACCTTCCTCCCTGTGCCAGCAATCTTCACTGTGATGTTCTTTATAGCCTCTCTTTTGAAAACATCCCTGCCGTCCCCTCTTCTTAGTGTGTCTGTCCCCTGCTGCCTTAAAGTAGTCACTATGCCAATGCCTGGATCGTCAGTGTCTTTCTAGAGAGGATGAAGCAATGGACATCTATTAGTATGAATGATCCTAATAGCAATGCATACAGCAGTAGCTGAACTGAACTAAAATGGATGTGTTTTAATATTAGTTGGGAATTATCTTTTACATATGCTTTTCTAATATCAGATGAAATATATAATATTTTGCTTTTTATTTTGTATTATGGTTATGCTGTATACAGTAAGTTTTCTGTTAGCCGGGAAATATTTTGTTTTCCAAAGATTTTGAATACTCTATAGAAATGAGCACAATACAACATTGTGCTCCCTTCCACAGCTGGAAGGCGTAGGCAGCTTTTAGAGCCAAGAGACTGACACAGAAGGAGCTTGCTTCTGAGGGCCATCAAATTAACCTGCCAGCATCAATGTGACTTTTTTTCCACTGATGGCTGCAATGGGCTTTCCACCCATATTACACAATGTGAAATGACATTCTGCATCACATAGGCAATTCAGTATAGATGCCTGGCCCTCCTGTTGTGAGGAGCACTTTTTTCCTCCAAGGAGGTTATATTTTACTCTGGGTGTGTTTCTCAGTGATACATTTTCTTTTATTATTTCACAGCACATGCCACATTTCAAGTTAACTCCTTTGTTTCCCTTTACATTTAGCTGGAGTCATTGATGAAGACTACAGAGGAAACGTGGGTGTTGTGTTGTTTAATTTTGGCAAAGAATCCTTTAAAGGTTTGTAGGCTTATACGGTGTTCAAGAATCCACTTCTGTAATGTTGCTTACTAATGAAAATTTCCTGCATGTTTCTGTCCTGAAAGATTTGTAATGGGTTTCCAAGTGTATCCACATTAAGCAAAACTTTGTGGACAGTGAGCAAGGATTGTGTTATTTGTTCATCATACAGTCTGTGTACGAGGCCAAAATGTTGTATCAATGGAGCAGACATATTGCAGGTAACAACCAATAAGC
Organism: Pyxicephalus adspersus; assembly: GCF_032062135.1. Classification (NCBI taxonomy): domain Eukaryota; kingdom Metazoa; phylum Chordata; class Amphibia; order Anura; family Pyxicephalidae; genus Pyxicephalus; species Pyxicephalus adspersus. The sequence continues at coordinate 130,816,060 of NC_092859.1, forward strand.
TTTCAGATAAGCTCTTATATTCCTGGAAAACAAAAAAAATAGGTAGCTGTAAGCAGCAATTACAGTTTTACTTCATTTAACATTAAACTGGCAATGTTTTCAGTGGTACTTACAATGTAACAAATAGCACAAAGCTTGAATCTTATCATGGAATACCCAGTGTGCCCTTCTCATTAAAATATAAAGTTTTGCGGGTGGATTTTTCAGGTTCCAAGCCTAAAGCCAAGCTAAAGTCAAAATAAAAACAAAACCTTTCCTTTAATCCCATAGGTCTGTTGATTCATTGGGCCCGGAGGAAGCACCAGGTGCCGGCATGTTTTTCGTTCTTTTTCAGTGTTGTTCTTTGTACGTCACTCGATTTTGCACTGCACAGGTGTGTGATCGGGTGACGTAGAGTAGGGAAAAGATTGCCGATCTCACTGCATGCGTGAGATCTGAAATTTTTTTTCTCCCATCAAAGAAAGGCCTCCTTCTGCGCAGAAGGAGCATCCAAGAGTCTCTTGGGTGTTGCACCTAAAAGTAAATAGAATTGTTTACTTTATATGAAATGGTTGTCTACCCTTTTATGTAAAATACAAATTTTGAGTTTAGGTCATCTTGAATGATCCCCTCCAATAAGCGTGTCGCTGGACATGCTACTCACTTAACAACCAAGTTCCATTTCTGGGACTTGGTTGTTAAGATAATTAGTTGTAAAGTGAGGAGCACAGTTTTTAGAGCTGCAATCATACATTTTCTGAAGTACTGACAGTCTGCAAGACCCAGATCAAGGACAGTGTCGAACAGTGCCCAGGATAGAGTACAGACAGTGTGCCACTGTAAAGTTGATGTAAAGCGTATTAGTTGGAGACCCTGTAGTCTGAGCCATAGTTAAAGCAGGTAAGTTGGAAAGTGAGGAATATCTGTACTGTGCTGCTTGTTTCAGTGGGCCTTAATGTCAATGATCTCCAGAATAACAGAATACACTGCATCTTTTGCAGAGTTTTAGGTTGACAACATGAATGTTTGCATACTGCTACCAAAATCACAGCACATTGTCAAATCTTTGTACTTGTGCAAAAAAATTTTATAAAAAAAAAAAAAAAAAGTAATTCCGGGCTAGTATGTAAAAAATGTAGGAATCAATACTAAATACTTCTATTTTTATGTGTTACGTACAATTGTGCTTTATGTTTGCTACTTTAATAGCTGGATAATAAACTCCTTTTATTCTCCCCTTAGTTAATAAAGGTGACAGAGTTGCTCAGTTGATCTGTGAACGAATTACATACCCAGATTTGGAGGAGGTTAAGGTGAGTTATATTAAATCATCTATAAAGAAATGCAATTTTGGATTATAGAAAAAAAAATATATAGGCCTGTGAGTTTTTGTTTATAATACAGAATTACTTAATAAATGAAAACTACAGAATTATCAATAAAACTCACTGATCATATAAAAACTAAATAATTACTTTTATATTAAGTACTTTTTCGATTAATCTTACCTGAAGATCCTGACAGGTGCATTACTTCTGACTTTAGAGTTTCTAAAAGACTCAGACGGACAGGCCAAAGATTATAAAGCTCTTCCAATGGGGGCTGGTAGTGTTATGTTCTTGTATTGTACACTTAGTACAGCCTCTTGTGTAAATCCTTCTTTCTAATAGAAGTCACTGTAGGCCCCCAGGGACTATGCATATAGTCTCCCCTTGGTGCATGCTATCCTTCCCACACATCCTTTTATTCTGCTTATCTGTCCTACTTGGTAATGCTTGTCATCAACTCTGGGAGGATGAAGAAGGTAATACAGGTTACTGGTTTACTTCAAAGGGTGTGTTTAAAAAGCATTGAATCTGATATTACATGATGGAGAACAAAGGCAATTAACCTAGAAGATTTTCCACCAGGGAAAAGTTTCAGGGGATGTCAGATTTCAAAGTGTTCTCCACCGGCAACTTATCCATACCCCTGGTCCACTGGGACTGTAAAAATAAAATGACGGTCATGTGACTAATGCTGCATACACACATTCAATATTTGTTGGAAACAATCTTTCAAAATCCTTTCCTACGACAAAAGACTGAAATAGCTCAGTACATAAAGCGCTGTTCTGCTCTATGAAGAGGGGAGAACGATGGAGCGCCCCCCCACTGCTCTCTCTTCCCTTCACTTGCATTACTATCGTTCGTGGATCTGTCAGGACGGATCCATGTGCAGCGAGTGCTGTAAACATGCTATATTCTCATCCGATATCAGTCCTGAGGCGATTATCGGTTGGGAATCATTTGCCGTGTGTACGTAGCCTAAAAGTCTATTTTTCATGACCTATAACAATGAGGCGCTTGGTGTGTCTTTGGTATACTGTATACCCTGTGTGGTTGTGAAACTTAGAATTTACATCTACTTTGAATATTAGCTCACATTTGAATACTTTGATTTTGAGAACCTTACTTTATTTGATTACAGACTCTGGATGAGACAGAACGAGGTGCTGGTGGCTTTGGATCAACTGGTAAAAACTGAGCTCGCTGTTAAAATAATGAAATATTAGTAACATTAGATGTACATAGAATTGTCCATTTGTGGTATTTTTTTATGGAAATAAAGGCAAATACAAAAAATGTCATTTTGTTTACTACAGTTTGTATAGTATACATTTTATAGTCTAGCTTCCTAAAAGGCTCTCGGTGGAACCTAGTTATATATATTATAATTAAGAATTTCTAGGAGCTGTTTAACATAATTTTAGGTAATATCTAATGGTGTGGAATGGTTGTGAAGTGGTACATACACTCAGTTTAAGTGGAACGCAGACATTCCCTTTAATTTTTTTAAGGACTAGTACATATATGGCAAGGATACGGACGGGGTTTCCCAACCAGCTGGGCCACCAAATAAAATTTGGTTAGTTCCACTTTTAAAACATTTCTATCAGGCAGGTCATTATTTCATTAAGGGACAGGTCATGTTGCTTCTGCAATAATTGGGTCTTCTCTGCCTATGGATGTCGGGATTTAATAATCCCCCTTTCACCTGCACAGCAGTTATATCATCCTGGTCCAGTCCAACATGATGGCTGAAGATAGCGGTGCCCTGTAACGGAATAGGGACAGTGGGTATAGCTTAGAGTTTGATTTTGCTTCAATATAGATAAAAATATTGCCACTTCTTTAGGGGCTGCCGTTACTGATCTTATAAAATATTTGTTGTCTGTCTTTCTCTCTTTATTCCTTTTAGATGATAGTTTGCTTGCAGCAAATATCAGTAAAAAGCACTCATTTGCATTCTTGAGGGTATTTATGAGGGCAACACGGGCAGTCCTTATCACTTGCACACATCAGGTTTCTAATAACTACCTCTTTTCTTGCTATTCAAAAACGTAGTCCAGATCAACTATCAAAGATCCTGCTTGGGAAAAAATCCTATGCTTTATCAACTTCTATGGGATGGAAAGGTGTGCAGGGCTGCCAGTAGCAATTTACAGACATAATATGCAAAACATATAGAATGGTTTCATTACATAGCACAAGACTACAGAAAGTTGTCAGGTGATTTTTTTTTTTTTTTTTTTTTCATTTACAAATAAATGCATTTCCTAAATAAAGGAGTTATGTTTAAATAATGAATGCTATGCTATGAATTTATAGCACTCTGGTTATTGTTGCCATCGCCCACTAGATGGTGTGTTTGTCCTACATCTCATACAGCCCAAAAAATGTCTTTGCTAAAGCTGTTGCTGATAGTAATAAATGCATGATTAAAAACAGACATCGTTATGGATAGAAACAACTCTTAGATGTGATTTAGGCTTGCAACATTGTTTGCGTAATCGTGTTTCCATATGGGAGACTCCCTTTGTCCTTCTGGATTTTATTAAATATGTTCTTTTTCCCTAATTGATCTGTTTCTAAAATCCTGCGGTGTCTAAGAAGACACTTTTATATTCCATATTGGTGAGGTACAAGTCCAGCAAGTTGTAGACATAAATAAGAATAAAGCTGTGTAGACTATCACCCATATTAACCTGATTTGTATTCCAAAACCATCATTTCAAGCAAACCTTGCTTTCTGGTTAACTAGAACCCTTGCAGTTTAGTATTGCCACTGTTCTCAATATCTGTATTGTGTTCTATTGTGTTTTGGATTTAACATGGTTAAATAAGTTTCAGTTTTAACTACATTTCATTGACCCTGCCTATTCCTGTACTGTCAGACCTTCTCCTGTAAGAATAACAGTGTCCTTTTATTTGGTAGAGAGCAGCCTGATATTTTTGGCTGAACCATTACTTTTGATTTGCATAAATTTGTGACCTCAAGTAAAAGAAAAATGAATGCTTGCTTCAGTGGCCATTCAAAGTTCAGCCGTGTATACCTGCAAGAAGAGTTTAGAAGAGTTTCTTGTGGCAGAACATGATATCAAGCTGGCACATTTCTTTGGTAAAGGGAAATGTAAACGCATTTTTCTAAAAACTAAATAATTTATTTGGCATTGACTGCAAATGTTTCAAATAGTAATTAACTCCAAAATGGTTGTAATTAGACATTAGTTGTGTACTCATGTTATAAATAATTATTTAAATGTGTGTGTTTATTTTAAAAACGGAGAAGCCGCACTTGCTAAGCATTTGCTGTAAAAATGCTAGTTGCTTGGTTGCCATGCTAATGCTCTGGTTTCAGTCTTTGAGCTAGAGCATAGGTTCCCAACGGCTGCGGTACCACCCACCGGTTGGTGCTAAAGAAATCTAAAGGGGTGCATTTCTTGTCCTAAACATATTAAGGACCAACCGCTGCCACCTTGGGCAATATGTACCGGGATCACCCCCTTTCTCTCCCCCCATCCCACCACAAGCTTTTCCTCCTCCGTTTGATCCACATCATTTGCATATGGCGTGGCTCAAAAGTGCGCTGTCCTCTGGGGGCGGGATGGACAAGTGTCCTGTCTCGTGTATGCGCATCTCATATCTTTTTTAATAGGATTATGCTTCAGTCTGAGCTCTCCGAGAGTGGGCATCTTCTATAGACTTCGCTATCCCTGCCCAGAATAGCTTACAATCTAAGAGGTGGTCACACAATGGAAGAATCACACAATGGGTAGGTTGTGAGGGTTTTAGGAGAAAGACGACCGGTAGGCAAGTTTGGAAAAAAAAAATGGGTTTTGAGTGCTCTTTAAATGAGTAGAAAGTAGGCGCAAGAGATTGGGAAATGTGATTTATAATTTTGCTGCATACATACCAGATATAGCCAAGTTACTAGTGTTTTCAGAATTCAGCAGAATGTTTACCTGTGATTGTTTTAAAACATGGAGTTGGATGATGCTGACCTTATTCCATTTTGACATCATAGAGGTTCCTGGCTGCCCCCTGCCAAGCTTTATAGAACCCAAAAGACTGAGCTCTTAACTAAGAGCAGGTTGTCCTGAACCTGCCCCCTATGGGGACTTTACAATGGCACCCTGACTCATGATGTGTCATCCTGCAGAATACTAGGGTTATGTGCTTGACCGGGCTGGAAAAGTCCCCTGAAGCATCTTCTGACTGCTGCAGATCCTCGAAGAGAGCACTTGGCTGGAGGACAGAACTGTCAGTCATGACAATGGGATATGTAGTGTTCCTGGCTCCCTTTTTCAGATTTGTGTATAATTCTGCTTCAGATGACCCTTTTATTTATAAAGTCCACCTGAGATCAGGAAACAAAGATTAAAGACTATTGTAAGATCAATTGTAAATGTTTGGCTACATGTGCAATAATTGTCGTTAGAAAACGAACAATTAACGATGATCAATGAACATTTTGAAGGATCGTATTGTGTACAATTCTGTACATGCTGAAACAATACAATCATTCAAATATAATCCACCAATAACGTACACACGCTAGATACTATCGTTTGAACGATGCAGGAAATGACATGTACAGGAGAAAGTGTATCACAGAACAATCCACGATCGCTGAACAACCGTACACACAATAGATAGCGAACAGTCGTTGCCCAATTATTGCACGTGTGTATGTAGCCTTTCTCCTGTGTTAGGACTACAGCTAAATGTATACTTTAAAAACTGTTTCTATGGTACTGTGGCGGGAAGCATGGTGGCATCAAAATTTGTGTAAGAATTCTATTGATTGCATATATTATAAGTAGTATCCAAATAATATGCCCTGCCTCTGAAGCAATTATAACTACATAACTTTCATGTTTATCATAATACAACTGATCTGAATTAGTGTTCTCCCCAGCCCCTATTAGCTGGGTGCACCACCCACCTACAATTTCTTCCCACCCAGCTTCAAAAAAAATTCTGGGTTGAACACTCATCTATTGTACTTTATTTGTTCCCATGAACACAGTTTTGAATGGAATTCCTTGAGAGCAAATTGGGTTTTGACTTGGAACATGAGTGAAGAAAACATGACCGGAGATTAATAAACACTTGAATTGTTCCCAAGTGAAACACCCAAGTCGCCCTTACCATGAATCCAGTGCCTTTTGGCAGAATGCTGGTGCCATATGTTCAAATTACAGAATCACTGTGAGCCAAAGGCAACACATTTCCCAATAGCTTGTGTGAAATGACTAAGCAGTACATTCATATATAATGACTCAGGTGCCTATTGCGATTTTTCCCTCATAAAATGTTTTCTCCATCTATGTATCTCATGCCCAGTTTTAGTGTGGCCACAGAGTATTTCAGAGTTTATAGTTTTTTTGGACATGGCTACTAATGGATTTCACATCAGTAATACATTTATCTCTTGAAATTGTATTGAATTAGGAATAAACAGTGCAAGAAAAAAAAAATCTAAAAGCAAATGTTGAAGGAGATGTTATTGTCTGGATGTGGTAAAGACCTAATAAAACCATTTTCACATGTACTTTTTGTGAGGTAACATGAAATTACTATATGTTATGCTATATATGTCCTCACACCTATTTACTGATTTTTTTAAGTAAATATGAACTAATTTTTTTTTGGCCAAAAAGTCTCTTTTTTTACTCTCTCATTGGCACAAAGCAAACTTGAATTTATAGGAAGAGCCTTATATATTTATATAATCTCTCTCTTTTCATTGTCCTATGCCTTCCTCTATGCAAATAGGTTTCGATGTGGGATATGCAGGTTTTCTAGTACGAATATTTCCGTAGTGGTTGAACTCTTTGACTTGTACCTGTTTTTCAACCTGACTAGCTATGTAACTTTGTGTGAGAAAGGCACAACCAAAGTGAAGAAATGATTGACCAGTACCTGCCATCCTTAAAAGAAGAGGTCAGCAATGGTTTCCTGTGTGAATCTTGCATAACAGATTCCATATAGCTACTGTATGTTCAACTACATTTTTTCAGACCCCTTTTGTATGGTAAAATGGAATTTTGTAGTCACTGTTGTCCATTTCTTCTTTTGTAGTTATGAACTTTAACCACAACATCTTGAAACCTATGTCCATTCTTACTACTGAAACCTAGCAAATCAGAAACCTTGTATAGGCTGGTCTCTGTAAATTTTGACCTTGGCTTGTTTTGACTTCATATCATATTGTACTAAAGTAGACAACTAGTTTGTCAGTTTTGCCATGCATTCTTCCTTAGCAGAATTTGGATTCCACATTTAATATTTTACATTGCAAATGTGTTCCTAGTTTTGGTGTTTCCTAAATGGCCAAAGAGCTTAGGGACTATTCCCTGTTTCATCTAGAACAAAAAGTGTAATGAGTATTTTTTTATGTATATATTTACACATACACTTTTTGGAGAGGTACAGTTTATGAAAGTAAAAACAAAAATGCATGACTTACCAGCTCAAGGTACTATAGGGTTTGTGGGGCCTCCTATTAAAGAAATATAAAAGTGTACCTTTCCTGTAGATGCCGTTTCATACAAAATGTAGAAACACATAATTCCACCCCCCCCCCCCCCAAAAAAAAAAAACCGTCCGAAAAGGATCTCATTCTGATCTTTATTAGTGTGATTTTTGAACTAGGGTAGGGCCACTCGGAGTGGCTTACTATAGACAAATTTCTCAAAAAATTGTAACTTGGAAAGGCTAGTACATACATCCAGATAAGTTGTTTGTTTCACCAAACCCCTGACCAATGTGACCTGATATCCTTGTTAGTTCTAATTGGGTTTGAAACAGTTCGAAGGAAGCTATGATCTGTAAAAATATTTGATGGTCTATGGTGGGACTACCTGTTTTATCCCTTGTAAAAGATGGGTTTCAGTCCCACCTTTATAAATCTAACCAGTTGGTATTATGTTCCCTCTGCTTAAATAACATTAGTGGATTTTAAATCCCATTTACTACAAATAAGGTGGATTAAGACAAGGCTGCCTTCTTTTGACCTTTTTGTTTGACATCACCTTGGACCCTTTAGCCCAGGCACTTCAGAAACGGCCATATAATACATTTATCAGATGTAGCCCTCAGGAGCATAAAGGCACATTGTTCACGGATGACATTCTTATGTACATTTGACAGTGCTCCCAACGTGCTACATTTACTACCCCTGTTCACTTCTGGCTCTGGCATCAACCCGCCTCATCCACTACTCTAACTTGTAAAACACAACTTTAATTTTCCTTTTGGGAATTTATATATGTATTTAGGGATACAGCTAGACCTCTCACTTTCCTTGATCTATCGTGGCAAAAAAAAAAAAACATTGGTATGCCAAATTAGTGTTGATTTAGACAGATTGTTAATTGCATTGCCTTCATGGCTCAGTTGAATTGCAGCAATCAAAAATAATATCCCCCCTAGGTTGCTATATCCATTAAGTTCTTACCCTAATCCCCAAAAAGGTCTTTCCAGTGAAAGATTCTGAATTTTGTTTAGGGGAACAAGAGCCAAAGAATCAATAAAAACATTGGATGGACTGAGGGGACCCAATCTCCTTATTTACATGTCAACTTCTTAAACTCAACCTCCTAAATTTTTACCCCAATCCTCAAATAGATCTTATCTCCAGGTTAAGGATTCTGAATTGTGTTTAGGGGGACAAGAGCCATAGAATAAATAAAAACATTGGATGGACTGGGGAGGAACCAATCTCTTTATTTACATACCATCTTCCTTGCCCAACCTGCTGGCCAATCAGGAAATAGCCTCTTAATCATGCCTGGCTATTTAGATAGCTCAGACACAGCATTCAGTGTTTGTGCAACGTGTCTACACTAGCGCTGAGCCCCTAGCATTGCTAGCAAGTTCCTATACACTTGTTGGTTAATTCAGTGTTTCCTCTGTCCACCTCCTGTGTTAACACCTTGTTGCCCAGTCTGTTGGTTCCCAGCTAACTTCCCTGTGCTGTTTCAGTGTTCCTCTCTGTCTGGATATTCCTGTGTCACCTGTGCCTCCTGTTGCTTCCAGTGTCTCCTCTGTTCTCTGTGTCTGCAGTGGCCCCTGTGTCTCTTATGTCTTTTTCCTGGATCCCTGGCATTTGACCCCTGGCTTGTGACCTGACCTCTACTGCCTGCCCTGACCCTGGACTTTCTTGACAATTATTCTGCTTTGTGATTTAGTACAATGTATCTTCCTGCCCCTCCTGGTGTGCCCAAGGACTGCAACCTGGCGGTAAGCAGCAGTGCAACATCTTCACCTACAGAACTTTAGATTGTGTTAGGGTTCCTTCTTTTCCATCCGACCCCTTTTGAGAGATCCTGTATGTCAGCAGAAGCAGCCAAAGGCCAGACCAGATATGGCTACTGTACCAGACTCTGGAGCAACAAAGAATTGCCGTACCTGAACTCATGGGAGGCTAAATATACTGTGCTTGGCACCCTCTTCTGAGTTTCAATATACACATCCTTGGTAAAGGATATGGTCCCTTATAAGGTTGCCAAGCTTGACCCCCCTCAGCCTTCCTGCTTTGTTTCAAGGGTTGCAACCAAAGAGGCATGATGGTCCATTTACTTGGTGTACTTGAAACCAAGGTAAGCTGCGTATGGACCTGGGTCTACAATCTCATATGTCATTACCTTCACAAACATACCAAAAAGTCCCACAAGTGCTTTATTCAGAAAAGTAGCCATTCCTAAACCTTTTTCCAGGTTGATTCTGTATATAGTTTAGCAGCCAGAATCACCATTGCTAAACACTGGGAGAAATCTACACTGCCCCTAGACTTCCTTAAAGCCTGGTTAGTTAAATGGGTTAACAACAGATTGTCTATCATCCTGAAGAATGACCTGGCTGATTTTCATAAGACATGGGACCCTTGGATTTATTATATTGCCTAACTATAGGCAGTCATTACCCAGAGGAAACCTTCTCCCCCACATCTTTGGTTTTCTCTCTTCATTCCTTTAAGTGTTAAACTATGCTTATCTAAGAGCTAATGTTTCTTTCCTCTTATGTTTTACCATTCTTCTCTCGCAACAATAATTTTGTTAATAGTTGTCTATGCATGTTCATGTTAGGTCCTCAATACAAAGATTGAAATGTAATATTACATCCATCTGTCCTTAAAGAGCTAAGCTTGGTTATTTCAAAGCCATTATTTCTAATTTTAGAGACTCTTTAAACACTGCCATGGTACCTATGGATTGGCGTAAGGCCAATGTGGTTCCTATCTTCAAACAGGGAGCAAAGTTATTACCAGGTAACTACAGACTGGTTAGTTTAACGTCCACGGTTGGAAAAGTCCTAGAGGGTTTGATAAAGAACCAGAGGAGTTTCTTCCATTAAAATAATATTATAGGGTGGTAGTTAGCATGGCTTCAAGAAAGACCGAAGTTGTCAAACAAATTTACTCTCTTTTTATGAGGAAGTAAATAAAACAGGAAGACAGTGGAGTAGCAGTTGATATAGTGTACTTGGTGATATAGTGTACTTGGACGTTGCTAAAGCATTTGACGAAGTACCCCACAGAAGTTTAAACCTATTGACCCTAAATTGCATATTAACAGGGTCAATCTGTAAATGGATAGAGAACTGGCTTAAAAACCACATCCAGAGAGTTGTAATTATTTATTCATATTCTGAATCTATGGTCTATGGTTATTAGTGGTGTACCCCAGGGTTCAGTGTTGGGACCTTTACTGTTTAACATCTTTATAAATAAAGAGTTTGAGATTTAAAGTACCAAAACTTTGTAAACACCAAACTATGTGATGTCCATACACGATGTCTATAATCTACAAGCAGACCTGGATGTACTGTTTGATTGGGCAGCCAAGTGGCAAATTACATTTAATATTAGTTAAATGTAAAGTTATGCACTTGGGAGCTAATAACATGCATGCTTCATACTGTCTAGGGTGAATACATTTAGGGGAGTCAGAAATGGAAAAGGATCTGGGGGTTCTTGTAGATCATAGACTTATTAACAGCATGCAATGCCAAGCTGCAATATCAGAAGCTAGCAAAGTATTTTCTTGTATTAAAAGAGGAATTGACATATTCCTACCCTTGTACAAAGCATTGGTCAAACCTCATCTGGAATTTCAAGTCCAAATTTGGGCACCAGTTCACAAAAAAGACATTGTAGAAATTGATAGAGTGCAGAGAAGAGCAACTAAGTTATTAAAAGGAATGGAGAAGCTAAGCTTTGAGATTAGCTGAACTGAATCTATTCTCCCTTGAGAAGTGACATTTAAGGGGGGGATCTGATCACCCTGTATAAATGATTAAATGGTCTATATAGAGAATTGTTTCCCAGTTATTCACCTTGAGATCATTATAAAGAACAAGCATCTGGTGGAAACAAAGTTTAAGCTCCGGATAAGGAAGGGATTCTTTACTGTAAGGTCTGTGAAAATAAGGAATAGACTCCCTTAGGAAGTAGTTTCAGCAACTTCTATAGATTGTTTTAAAAAAGCTGGATGCTTTTCTAGAAGTACAGAATATATTTGGATATTAAGGCTTTAAAGTAAAGATAGCAGAGACACTTGATCCAGGGAACATCCACTTGCATCATGGAATCAGGAAGGAATTTTTTTCGCGTTGCAGCAAATTGTACCAGGGTTTTTTTTGCCTTCCTCTGGACCAACTATGTCCATGGAGGTTCATATATGGGATATGTATATTTCCCTAGTGGTTAAACTTGATGGACTTATTGTCTTTTTGAACCTGACCTACTATGTGAAATATGGAAAATAAAGGCCCTGTAATAAATGAACAACCTGTTCAACCCCTTTGCACCTTAGCCAGTTCGATGCTTATTGGTGGCTGTAGAGAAGTAAGAACAATTTGAGATAAAATACGTCTGATGGCTGGAAGCAGTTAGTCACATTCAACTGAACTTGTCTTTAAAAAGTTGAAGTCATTTTTCAGCTTTCCAAGCTATCAGAACATTCACAGGCAATGCAGTGGGAATTTTCATTTTTCCTTAACTGGACCTATTTTATAATTCACATTTGACAAGACTCAGTAAGCCACAAGTCATTATTGCCAAATCACATTATTATAAGTTAAAAAAGCATTTTTCTTGCTATAAATTAGAAATTTAATGCTACAAAGCTGTATAACAAGACCTATATCTAAGCACAAAATTGGGTATAAAGAATCTAGCAAGTCAATTGTTTTCAAGAGTAGAGACCCAGTTTGATATATTAAATAAAAACAGCACCTGTAAGCAGGAAGCAGAACTGGCATGTTGGAAAAATATGCCTCAGTTAACTTGTATGTACAAAGTATACATAGAAACCACTTTAAAAACATTAATAAAGTTGTAAAAATAAATGAAAAGTTCCCGCCTGGTGGTATCTAACATAATCCCCTAAATGTAATAAACCACTGTTTTTTTTTTTTGGTGCTTGGAGGTGCTTCTCATGCAGTTTGCAAAATAAAGGTGATCACAGAGGTTAAATATTCTGTGTTGCATTAAAATGATTCAGTGCTCTTACCACAGGGTATCCGGTTTTAATAGAAGTTGTATTGTACAAACTGGGCGTAAACACATTAAACTAAAGTTTTTCTTTAGTGTCTTGTTATCCATGGCGGGTCTGGGTATGGTGCTGAGTAATCTGGGAAACAAGTCAGATTCTTGAGAGTTAGCTTTATTTTCCATTGCTGTCTTTTGACTATAAAACCTTCTAACTTTCAAGTGATGAAACAACTGGCGTAGAAGAGTTCCATTGCACATGCTTTCCCTAGACTTACATGAACCTAGAGCATAAGTCAGAATGTAAGCTGAACTCATTATTTTAAATTAACCTTAGTTTTTATTATTACTTTTATTTTGTATTCGTTATACTATTAGTCAAGGAAGAGATCATGCACACATCTGTTTTCTTTATCCTCTACTTATGCATCTTTATATGCATATAGGAAAATAAAAAAAGTATTTTAATCTCTGCTTAAATCTCTGCTACATACACTGGTATTTATTAAAAAACTATCAATCTATATATCATCTATGGTCATGTAAAATTTTAGAGAAAAGAATATAAGGTATATCACCCCCAAGAGTATTTATATCTAAATTTTAATGTGAAGTCTTCAAGGCAATATAAATAAAATTAAACATATGAAATTTTTGTTAGTTACAGCCAAGTGATCAGAAAACTCTTCTCATTAACATATTCTGTAAATCCTAAAGTTATGCTTCCATATTACATATTCATTTTCTTTCATGATAAGAGTGTCTTCCTGTTTTGATATTTCTCGTTCATTACATCCTACCACCTCTTATAACAGACATAAAATTGAGCAAGCCGATGATGAAGGAAAAAAACTTACTTGCTGTATCTAGTAATACCTTTCAATGATACTTGAAATGGGTTTGTTTAAAGCCTGCTATCAACCCAGTCATTCTATCTACCCATTCTTTTTCTATACCAGCCATCAGAGAAATAGCTGTTGCTTCCTAGTATGGGGGAGCTTGTGCTATCCTCTATGATGCACTGCTCAAGTCTATAGGTCAATCACAAAGTTCACACAGTGGGCCATGATGGTACGCTATGACATCCGGTATTTTGCAGCCGGAGTCATGTTAAGGTATAGTTGCAAGGATAAGGCTTTTAAGAGACCCTGTCACTTTTCTCTGATAAAGAAGGTGAGAAGGTCTTTTGTGTAGAAGCACACGTGGCACTGATATGTAATTTCAAAGGATTTTCAGCTTTGATGTAAGAGTAAGATAATCTTTGCATGCAAACAAAATGGTAAAAATATTGGCTGATAGCTTAAGTAAACCTATCATAGGGGAAATGTGGCGGTTGCTTTTACTGACCTTCTATCCTGATTCTTGTACTAAGCCATTGGCATCAGGTTCAAGTCACTGCCTTAGATGAAGTATGTGGATCAGGAGAGAGAGAGAAAATAGTCAGAAGTACTGTATGTGTTTGTTCCAGGTCAGGGACTCAGTGGGCCTAATTTATTAAAACTCTTCCACACTGGAGAAGATAGAGTATATTGGGGGAACCTGGATCTTCCAGCAAACATTAGTTGTTATTGGTTGTCAAATGTTTTCAATCCCAGTCCAATCAACCATGTCCTCCCATGATTGCCCATCTTCTCCTGTCTTAGAAAGCTTTAATAAATCAGGCCCTGTGTGTAAATAAATGTAACACTTTGCCCAAGGCTTACTCTCTTTTTTTTTTTTTTGCTCTATCTCTGTTACCCTGCTGGGGAGATTCAATACGCTATTTGTCCTGGTAATCACCATCACCAAAACAGAAAATGAAAGGGAAGCCAACATTTAGAGTTGTCACCTAAGCAAGGGCCCTTTATCAGGCTGGCCATTGACTAATGCACTAATTTTTTTTTTAACTATAAAAAGTCTTAAAAACAAGCTTAGCATATTCTAAAACATGCATTTTTAATAATTCATGTTAGTTAAAAACAATATTGCTTTCTGCAGTTGTCCTTTAAGCAAGAGGTGAGGGAAAATTCCCTAATAGGGGCAAATGTTCAGATGATAGCTGTTTAAGACCTCCTTACCTTGGTGAGATTTGCTTTCAGTTCCTTTTATGTATCCATAAAAAGAAAATATCCATTAATAAAAATCTCCAGACACGGACAGCAACTCATACTTGACAGAGGTTGTATCCTATTCCCTTACTCTACACAACATACACAAATGGGTCAACATGACAGGTATGTAAAGTGAGCAGTAGCAGCTTTGTTGTTTTTCCCATGGCACGTCCCTTACCTCCGACAGTTTGACAGTGTATATTGGTGAGTTTTATGTAATCATTTCTAGATCAGAAGTATTAAAAACAAATGAAAAACATGGTTTGTTATTACCAAGGCTGTGCAGTCGGAGGTGGATTCAGTACATTCAGGTACACAATATTTGCTTCCCACTTCACAGCCCTGTTTTTTACTATTGTGATTCATTACCTTCTCTAATCTTCAACAGACAACTTTATGTAGAAACATATACCATATTATGGTTTTATGATCTTGGTTTAATTGGACAAAAAACATTAATGATTTTGACTCATTTTCTGTTGGACGAAGGGATGAGAATAATAAAAAATGATTGCCTCGCCCCTTTATCTATTATCTATTTGTTCCTTTATATAAGTGCTCAATATATGGGGCAGTGCAGAGGAATAAAGGGTGTATAGCGCAATAAAGGTTAAATGGAACTTTGGTATGAGATTTTGGTTACGTTTCTTACAGAAGCTTCTTTGCTATATTCCTATGAGACATAATTTACTGATGTATTCATGGCTGACAGTTTCAAAGGTGGTCCAATACCAAAACAATATTCTCAGCTGACTTGTATAATAGTGCTAATCAGAACATGATAAGCCCACTTTACCACAAGGATAAGGATCTTTACATCATTTGACTCCCTTTTTCCTATTTAAAACATGGATTCCCAAACTCGTATCTTAGTGTTATAAGTTGAGCTTTATGAGTTTGTTGGTGGCACCACTGACTAGGCTGCAGGGATGAACTTAATAGTGGCAAACAGTACAATTTCTGGATTAAATACACAAAAACAACAATAATTTAAGACAAAATATTTCACCATAATATTGGGAATCGGTTTTCTCATGTTGTAGGTGTATAGTATTTTCTTAATGCTACAAGAGGCACAAATTACTTATCAGAATAACAGGGAAGAATATAGAAGGATGACCAAACAGGCTCTAAATCCTGAATGTGACGAGACATATATCTAAAAAATAGTGTCTTGTTTATTGTGGCCTTTCCCATGAACTAAATGTATGTGATTATAGACACCACAGTGCATTAAAACCACCAATATAAAAATCAACAGCAGACATATTCATTGTAAAATTCACAGCAGTAGTTTGGCTGCTGATTTATTTTGTACAATTATTGGATTTTTACTTCTTCACACATATGAAAGACAGCTGTTTTTTCAATATGCAAAACTAAGTACCACAGGACATTACAAGAAAGCATACTTGTCTTGGTCTTCCCGTCAGTATTAAATTAAGCATACAGTAATAGTTGTTGTATGGTTAAAAAAAATAAAAAGCAAACACAATCCAAACTGTTTTGGTTTGAAAAATGAAAAAAAAAAAAGTCTAAAATAATTTTATTGTATTACTCATGAACTGAGCCTTTCATATGAATGCCGCTGGGTACTTCTGATGTGCAACGTATGTCATATATTGTATAATGGCACTGAACTCCCTCTGATAAGTACATGTGGTCAGCTGACCTCAGTGCATTGACCTAGTCACCAAATATTGCACCACTAGGCCTGTGTATATGTTTTACAAGTAGTTGGTCTCTGTAAGCACCATTCATAAAGAAAACCCGAAACCTCATGTTAGGTTTTTTAATCTAGTTTACAATTGCTCCAAGGATAAATAAAAGCTTGAATACAGTATACACACATGTCATTTACATGACATATAGAGATAATTGAGATAAACTATAGCTAACTTTGGTTGAGTTTGTAAGTTGAAAACAGTTTAGGCAGAGTAATGGTTGGCTTCTAAAATGTGTATATATTACAGTGCATTTATGAAAAAAATATTTTCGAAAGAAGTTACTAGCACCAAAAAAGGTCTCATAAATGTCTGGCTTAGTGAGTTGTAGGTGGCATGGAAAACTTTTACAGTACAATTCAGAGAAGTCCAACATAAGAACAACTACATGTACCTCTGCTGAAATGATCAAATCTTTCAGCATCAAAGGCCAACTTCCAATGAAAAAGTCTCCAAGTTTAATATCAACATATTCACCATAACAATAAAGGAAGCCTGAGAAAGTGGTTGTGTTTAGCTGGGATAATAATCCTGTACCTTGCATATGTCATGAGAAGAAGAAAGTGCTTTCTTAAGTCATAGATACATAGTTATGAAGGGCTTGTACCTATGCTATAGGACTCAGTGAAGTTGGGGAGGGTGGGAGGAAACATTCATGACTACTTAGTAATCTTTGGTTTTGTTTTGGCTGTTCTTTGGGATGGCAATTTATTGAAGTAAGATTCTAATTTTCATTTTAAGAATGTCACCCAGTTCACCAGTGAGGTAGTCTCTGTCGTGTCTGTCTTCAAGCTGGATAAGCTCTTTCTCCTTATAAAGAGGGAAACTACTAATCTGTAGGTTATAAACACCAGGCACTGGCTTCTTCTTGGTTAGATGCAGGTAACTGATGCCATCCTTTTGGTTGAGCCTGAATACACCGTCTTCATTTCCAGAGTCTATTAGGTATCGATTGTGATGTTTGAGAGTTGTGAGAGCTGGTGTAAGCTCCAGAATACGTTCCCTACTATTCAAGTGGGAAATGTTAAAGGAAAGGATGGCGGTTTTCTCAGCATCCCAACTGGCGAGACTAACAGGGGCTTCCAACTGAAGCTGCTCCTGGTTGAAAAACAAAACAAAATGATATCAATTGTACTTAAAGCAAACCATGAAAGTAATATGTATTTAGGGGTTAGGGAAAATGAGCAAATGTATTTGTTTCATGTAGCTCTCCATACTGATATCTTTGGGCACCACTTGCTGCACACAACAACAAAAAAGAAACACAGTATAAAAGTCCCCTTTTATGGCTCTTGATCTACTTACCCTAGCACGGCTGCTAACTTGGTCACCTACCAACCATCAACATAGATCTACTTTATTTCTTAAAGTGAAACTAAAATCCTCTTTAATAACTTTTACTGCAGCACTGCAACATTTGCAGGGTACTGCACCATTGCAGACACATTAGCCCAATATTTTTACAGACTCAGCACCTTTGGCAATGTTGGCTAGCTGGGGATGACATAATTCCAACACGCATGCATCAATGAATGCTGAGATTGTGCAGTGAGATTCACTTGCCTAGCTCAGCATATTTTGTGCAGGACTTTGCTAGCAGGCAGGTTAGACATTTCTGGCACTATTTAGTTTTTTTTATTTCATAGGTGATGCAGAAAGTCTCTTTCAATTAAGGAGAATAGTAATGATGTCAGACAAGAAGGTGGTAGCCAGGACTCAAGAACAGTTAAAAGTGATTTTGGGCTTATTATCAGACATATTTTATATTTATATTATAAACAAGTCTTATCTAGTTTTATGTGCCTGCTGCCAGTCTGGTTACCCTAATAGCTTCCTATATTTTGGTAAATTGCAGTAGTGAGTTTGCTCAAACCAAAATATGAATTCTGTTTACACCATCATCACAAAGCTACATTACAGTGTCATACTCCCTTAACAGACTTTCGTACCAGAAAATTACAATTTCTTTTTGAAAAACATACAAACCATTTGTGGAGTAATCTCTCTGCTGAAGTCTCCAAAAGAAAGACATAGCCAGCAGATATGTTCAATGTCCACCTAAACTGAAACCAGTTTTGGATGGAGTTTTACCTTGGTTAAGTCAATACTTTGATTCATACTGTTCCTCGTGCTGGGGGCTTTGAAATGAGGAAGCAAAATTCAGCCTCCATCAAGATGATCACCACCACACAGAGTCATAGTGCAGAACAAGGCATGGTCAGTAATGAGTAAAAGGTCAGCTGCAGGGATATTATGGACAGTACAGGTGACTAGTCATCTGTCCACCCTTTTCTAGCGCACAGCTTCCAAAGTTCAAATCCTTAGAATAAAATAAGGTTCAGTAGTTGTTGGCAAAGCCCTACAAATTTTAATGATCTTCATGCATTTAATGTGCTGTAAGTGCATAACAGGCCAGTAAAGTCATATTACCTCATCATCACTAGATGCGGTATCATTGGCACTTCGCCTCTTCCTTCCTCTCTTGGGATAGCCATTAATCTTACAGTCATAGCATGCTTCGGGAGACAGAGAGTTATCATCTATTTCTCCACTCACTGCCATATCCTGGGCAGCTCTGCTTAGTCCAGCTCCTGTTACGCAGTGTCTAAAAGTACATCATGAACTTCTATTAGCCTTCATAAGTATTTTTCTGGCAAGTATGGTTATAATCCAACCATAAAGACAAATAGATTTAGGTAGAAATATCTTTTAATTACAGTACTCTTAATTTGTGTGAAAAGCAAATTCTGTAAAATAATGTTTAGGTATATTTTTAGGTTACGGAAAAAAAAATTCCCAAGTAAACTAGCTTGATAATGTGTTAGAATCTCACAAATACTACTACATGTACTGTTAATATAGTAACAACTGCTCTAAAAAAAAGAATTGAAAATTATGTTTACTAAGTTAAGATGCCCGCTAATCATACAAAAATGATGGAATCCACCATATCAAATGTATACTTAAATATAGGCCAGTCATATCCTTAAATGTATTATTCGAATACAATTATCTCATACAAATATAGCATATTAGACAATACTGGCTCTTTAAGGCTGAGAATGTCTTAAGAACTTGTAGTGATTAATCTTTGACCCTACAGTGGGTGGTTAGGTTATTCAACTCAACTAGGCATGAAATACTTAGCGGTATGATATGAGAAATTAGCATGCACTCGAAAATCTGAATGTAGCATGCATGGGCATGAAAGCTCTTCTGATAACCACATAAATTTCATTGACATTTTTAAATTATGCGGAGTGGTTTCAGCTCATTTATAAATATAAGGGTTATGGTTTGTGTAGTGGTCATTACCCTTGTCCTATTCTGAAGTATCCAGGTGGGCAGCCGCAGACATATCCTCCTTCAGTGTTTGAACAACCATAGCTACATGGAGCTTGAGAAGAGCTGCACTCATTAATGTCTTGACAAGAACCAGCAAACTGTTCAAACTGGAATCCTGTTGGACACATGCACTTGAAGCTTCCCAAAGTGTTGTGGCACATAGCTCCTCCACATGCATGGGTGTTCAGGCATTCATTTTCATCTACAGAAACACAAAATAAATAAAACACATTATAATATACCATAGCTGGGCACAGCGATAAAACAGTTTACAGGGTTATTATAAGCCAGTAGTGCCATTATTATACTTTCTAAT
This sequence comes from Pyxicephalus adspersus, assembly GCF_032062135.1. Lineage (NCBI taxonomy): Eukaryota > Metazoa > Chordata > Amphibia > Anura > Pyxicephalidae > Pyxicephalus > Pyxicephalus adspersus. Next base: position 130,836,333 of record NC_092859.1, read on the forward strand.
CCTAAAAGGGGTTGACATCATTTGGATTACACATTGGACCACATAGATGCAGATAGGATTGCTTTGATCATGTGACTATGGAGGATCACTGAGGTTGTCTCAATCCAAAACCCAAGGAAACTTCATTAAATGACAATCATGCCCACTAAAGGCTAAGCAAACTGATTTAACTACCACATCATGAGCATAACAATATTCATGTTCTACCCAAGAAGTAATGCTAACCAAGAACTTTTGCACATATATCCTATTAATGACTAAGCAAACTACAGTCTTATTAACTGTGTTAACTGTTGTTTAGTCTTATTAACCTAATAATTAAATGACTGAGACTAGCACAGAGTATATTCTAGCAAACAGAATGTTCACTGGGGCAGACATCAATAGGCCTGATTTATTAAAGCTCTCCAAGACTGGAGAGGATCAAGAGTAAATCTGGTGAACCAGCACACGTGAAATAGATCTAGTCAAGGATTGAAAATATTTGCCATATATTAGCAAATGCTTTAAAGAAATCAAGTTTGCTGGATCACCCAAGTTTACTCTTCTACTCTTCTGTAGAAGATGATAATCTTCTACAGTTTTGGAGTTGGAAACTCAAGAATATTCAAGCCTTGCTGACTTTTAGCAAAACTATCATAGCAAGAAGAGGACAATAAGATCAAGAGGACTCAAACATGCAACCTAATGACCAACCTAATTTAGAAGCTAAGTTGCAAAACAAAAAAAAAACTTAATTGGGTACTGCTGGTTAAAGGTGAACTTGTACAACTTTTTGGAAATACACTTTTGGGGTATAAAAGTTGATCTTGGGATTACTCGTGTCAACTAACCTTATAGGTATCTGTAGAAACTATGTTTGCTTGCATGATTTACCAGACAAAAATGAAATATATATAAATATATGAGTATAACATAACATTTGCTAGCTAAAAGCAAACACTCTTTCAAGTCTACAAAATTATCATCCACTTTTGTTTGTTTTGTGGCTCTGGCTAGTCGCCTCTTTATTTGTGGATCACAGGTGGTGTCACCAGAACCATATATTTTTGGGAAAGAATTAAGAATACAGAGGAACTGTTGTGTTTAAACTTTATTTACCCCTGAAAAAATTCTCCAGATGAATAGCATCAACTGAATAACTATTTTACATTTCTGGCCATTCCAGTCTTAGTTTTATATACACAACCTATGTATCCACAAAAAACAGATATTACCACTTACATTTTTTATTGTTGTGTTTCTCCTTTGTTTGCAATATATCTTGCCATATGATTATACAAAGAGGATTTACTTTTACCAAGGAAAATGAAAGATGACAATTAAAGAAAAAGAGATCAAAAATTTGGTGTCGTGATTAGGATAAATAGAAAGAAAACGTGAAAAGCATAATTTAGCTGAGCAGGTAAGTGCAAGAAAACCTGAGTGCCATAGAAAAGGTTATTCTCCAAAAATGAAATGTGCCTAGGTCTAATTGAGCCTAGGTCTTTATATATTCAAAAATGATATCTTTGTTTTCAAGAATGCCCCTTTACTATCCCTTGACAAATATCTACTATGACTAAACATGAGCCTTACTGATCTCTCTAGATTAGCCCACACACTTGGCTCTGTGTTGACAAAATAAGATTGTGTTAAGACATTTCTGTCATTACAGATATATAGATAAATCAAAGTATTAAATTGTGATGGGAAAAAAACTTTGGATGATAATGATCTCTGTTACTTATTATAAGTTTACACAATGGAACAAAAAAAAAACAATGGACACAAATGTGTCTAGACCCTTTGTGAAGGGTTTCCAAATATCTCAAGCAGTCCTAATGCAATAACTGACATCACGCGTATTAAACACTAGAACTGCTCGTAAAACAAAATACAACAAAGATGTAAGTGTTATCATATGTCTTTACTAACAGATCTAATGACAAACACATCTGTTTACCCTGGATTAAAAAGATCAATGTTGTGATAATTAAAACTATTTGTTTAGCCCTGACCTAATGATGATACACTTTTGCTATCAGAATATAATAATTGCCACATGATAAAAAATGGGCCATTTCTAAAGTTTTTATTTGTGCGGTCTGCACATGTGAGGACAATGAAATTACACTGTATAGGGCTTTCTGTATTGTCATATCATATCTAAATATAAAGAAATTCACATGGCATAGATATAAAGAAATCTCTAAACGTCCTATAATGTCCAGTATTACCACACTTACATATACTCTTTTTCAATTGGAAAATAGTCTTTTGTTTGGTCTCATATTTTATGCATTAATAGGAAACAATAATACTAAATAGTGAAAACACAAATACTACATTACAATATTACTCACCCACACACTGGTTCCACTGATAATGTTGGAGATAGCCCTGTGGGCAGCTACATCTATACCCGCCAACAATGTTCTGGCATCCATGCTGACAGCGATGGCTTCCTTCACATTCATCCACATCTAACAAATAAAAATGATAATATCCAATCTTGAATAACTTCATAAGTATTATTGTCAGGGTGCATGAATATTATACTGTATACTGTTCATTTTAATATGCGAATACCTACATCTTGCTATGCACACCGGCACTATTTAAATCATTTTCTTACAGCCCCTCTAAAGGCAGACCCAAGCTCTGCTCCAAACTTGGAGTAAGGTTTCATTCCATAAAGTTACATTTGGGTTGGAAGCCTAGAGACTGGCAGCAAGTGAATGCCAGGAGCACTTCCCACCTGCTCAGGTCCTGGCGTAGAGACTTCTCCTTCCCCCAAGGGTTGATGGCTAAGAGACTATGTCTTGCAATTGGCTGTGCCCACGATGTAAATGGCAGAGAAGAGTGAGACAAAAAGTTCCAATCAGGGTTGGATCTGATCTACCAAACTTGCTGTGACTGGTTCGTTTCTGACAGTGAACAATGCAACTGCAGTGGCATTGTCCATCTAGACTTAGGTCAGATGTCTTTCTAGAAGAAAGGTCCAGCACAGTAGCAACTTGGAAGATGAGAGGTTGCCATCTGTCATGAGGTCTTCTAAAAGATGTAACGATGGGCTTTTCTAATTCTAGTGCTAGATCACCAGACCTGCGTCACCAGTCCAGAGATAACCTGATACTTGGGGACCAACACATTCAAGGACTTGGCTGATTTTGCTTGCTCTTGGCTGAGCATTAGAAAGTTGTGTTTGAACAATATAAAAACGATTTATTTGAAGAAAAGCAGGGAGAAGATTTTTCATTCTGTTCCGTAGCCTTTTTACCCTGGGAAGATGGATTTCTCTTGCCTCTAGTAGCAAGTAGCCACCTGTTTTTCCCCATGGGAAAGAGGGTATTTTATGGCACTCAGAGACTCATAAAATTAAAGGTGGCTTTTTGTATCTTTCATACGCCGTGTCCCATACTCCAGCCAATATGCTTGGCTGGAGCTCCTCTTCAAAGTTATTTGTATCCAAAATACCCTTTAAAAAATTTATTTAAACAAAAGCCAAACCAGTATTTGACCATTTTTACAACCGTCCGGTGTGCCTAACGTTTTACATTTTTGTTCTGCAGCCATTGTTGTTTTGATATATTAGGCACAACGCCTCAGTCCTGAACTAGTGAACATTTACTATTGGCTGTAACAGTAACACCTTTGCCACTTCCAATGACATTAGTACCTCTCCAACTCTCTTTTTGCCCTTCCAGGCTGACTTACTGTATTGCACCTTCCTACATTATGCCTGCTGAGTATTTTACAGGGCCAACCTCCTTCAGTAGCTGTACTTTTTGTCCTAAACAGTGTCTAAGCCCTACAAATTTTCTGTATATAATTACTTATATTTGGGACAATATATTGTACAGCACTGCATAAACTATAGGGGTGCAGATGACAAACCTGCATACATCACATGTACAAAATATGAAAGAGGAGGAGAAAATAACCTTGTCCATTGTTTAAAAAGTTTCTCTTGTTTCCAAAAACAAAAAAATGAATTCACAGTTCAAATTGCCTATCTTTTCTCAAATAAGCTGGAGAGGCCATAGGGCACTGGACAATATTTCTACATTGGAAGTTTCTTTGGAAGACACTGTACCTGTACCAGCCATCATGTTATAACTGGGAAAAGACTTCCCGCATAAATAAACAGGGATATTTCCCTTGGCTAAGCTTTCAATATGAACAAGCTCCTGTTCCAGCTAGCAAGTTAAAAATGTTGCTGCACTGCCCTGTGTAGGAACTCAGAAAAAGGCAGCCCCCCGGGCACAGCACTGGCAAGATTACACCGACACGGCAATGTTTTTATAGCTCAACTACAAGACATTTTGGAGCCAGTAAAGAACTGAAGGTTATGTTGAGTACAAAGGACAACATTAAAGAAATAACAGAAATATGCAAAAGACATAGACGTATTTGTGTTTTCCTAGGTACTGGGAGGCTATAAACAACATATAACAAATACTTTGATAACATAAAGTGGCACTTACACCTAACATATATATTACATAGTTAACAAACACAATAACATTTAATTTTATTAAAAATGAAAAAGCATTTGTACTTAAAAATAAATGTAATACCTTCACATGATGTTCCACTCTGATCCAGAGAAAAGCCACGCTGACAATCACATACGTAGCTACCTGGAGTATTCTGGCAAACGCCTTTAGCACCACAAAGGTTCATTTCCTGAGCACACTCATTGGTATCTAAATGTTAGAAGATGGAAAAATATATTAGCAAAGTTGAGAACCTATGCAAAACCATCTTAGTTGTGTCTACTTAATACGCATACAAAATGAAACCATAAAGCTAGTTTGGGTGTTTTATAAGAATTCCCAATGAGAGTCTGCCAATAGATCTCAATCAGTTGGACTGAAATAAAAAAATGCTCTTGGGTAGTTTTGCACAAGCCAAAAGAAGAGTATCTCTGCGTGGGGTGGTTTGAAATTTTCCAGGAAACATTTGTATCTATTGTCAGGCAAAAGGAATTAATATAAAAAAACATGACCTGCAGAAAAGTTCTAAAAAAAAGTGTTTACACTGGACTATTCCACTTCAATTGTTCAACAGAGTGTAATTCTTTGTATGTTTCTTTACTCCATGTACAGACATTTTATAGCAGTTCTGAAAGTTGGGTATATTCTTTGTATATCTTTTTTCTGTATGTATGAATGATGCATAGTGCTTTTCCACTTGATTTCAAGTTCAATGTTATTCTGCGTGTGTCCTTGTTCTGAAAGCTGAATATAATTTTCTGTCCTTAATATATCTGTATATACACAGCAAATACTTTCATATCCTAAAATCTGGTTGTAATTCTTCATATCCACATTTTGTCCTATTTTAAATGATTCAGTAGTAATTTATTTTAATCTAGTGTTATTATTCTTTAACTAAAGACAGTTCCTTACTAGGGGTTGTGGTAAATTTAATAAATGCACACTGTATGGTTCTAATTCTTCAGCACTGGACATAAGCCAAATTTCTTGTTATAAATATATTGTACAACATTAATTATATCAATGAATCTTTCTGTCACAACGAACACTGGAATAAATAAAATGTAACCCACTTGTTGACATGCCCTATTATGTGTGGATGTAATATATTAGTAGTAATTGAAGATATATATGTGTATATGTTGGTCATGAGGTCTCTGCAATTCTACTTTTCAGCAGAGACAACATGAAAAATGTCTTATTATGATGATGTGACTGACACCAGACTTGCAAAGATCCCAGGAGGATCAATATTTCAAAACTATTTTTAGCTTATATTACAATTACATCTGCTTTAAGAAACACATTCCATCATTAAGTGCTTTTAAACAAAGGTAAGCAATACCATTTAGAAATGAGAGGGTATATCAAAAAGTTATGCAACTTTTATGCAAATCACATGCTAATGTCATGTACAATGCACTACTTTAAAGCTTATCCAACCAGAGGCAGTTTCTAGGCAGTGCATTTTGCATCTGATTTGCGTAAAGTCAAACTTTTCTGCATCGCACTGGCCTTCACTTCTAGCAACTAATAAGTAGAAAGATACTGTCTAACTTTGGCATACAAATTACACCTAATAAAAAATTACTGGAACTTTTTAAAAAAAAATGTAAGTACCACTAAAATGTGCTAATGTGACTTTTGTAATCAATATTTCCCCAAATCTATATTTCCCTGCAAAACAAACCACTCTAACAGAATATCATTGTACACTTACCAATGCAGGCAGTATGATGCTGTGTAAATCCAGGAGGACATTTACATGTAAATCCTCCCATTGTGTTAACACATATAAACTGACAATTATGTTGCTTGGTTGCACATTCATCAAGATCTATAAAGAGAATACATAAATTGTATGTAAATAAAACCTCAAAGCAGACTCAGTATTCTTTAGTACAAGTGGCCATGTTCTTTACCCTTGCTACATGTCACTCTCTGTAAACAATTAGGTTTGGTTTCATGTATGTATGTATACATGTGAAATAACTGTTACTGGAGATTGTTTCCAGCGACAATACAAAGAAGAGCTGTACGGACATCATTCATTCTATAAGGGAGGTGTCCTGCTGTGTCCTCCCTATAGGATACAGCAGTTGTTAGCTCTCAGTACATCAGTATGGATCACTGAGAAATGTTGAGGGAATGCTATAAAGATGCTATATTAACGCCTTACATGATCACATTTGTCTCAGACAACAAAATTCTAGGGTCTGTACAAACTTTTGGGCTGGCTATACATTGGTTTAATATTGCATGATCAGGTTAACAATCAATATCCCCCTAGTAGTAATGGTTTTCCACACCACTCCAGCAAATCAGAAATCTGATTGAATATTAATCAGAACTAGTGTTTCTGTTTGGATAGGGGTGAATTGAATTTTTTGTTAATCCACTACTGTTGTAACTAAAAAAAAAACAATATTGCACATACATCTTACACAATTCTATTGCCATTCGTCAGCAGTTATAATGTCATGCACCTCTATCGACTACTTCCCCCTGACTCCATTCCTTACATTTTCAACCAGATTGATCAACAAAATAGCAAATTAGGCCATAAAACAAAACACAAATTAGTAAATAGAATCCAATAAACAAGTTGTGTAGCCCCAGTCCAATGATGAACCAATATATTTATTAAATAGTTTTACAAATCCTCTAATCTGTGTTTAAATCTGTGACAAGTTTGAACCGTAAAGGTATTTTCCATTAAGGTTACCACAACAGGGGTTTTAAATTAAATATAATGTAAAAAAAAAAAAAAGAATTCAGTGTATGCAAACACCAATCCAGTTCTAATCATGGCCTAAAGGAATAATTTTTGCATGAATAATTTTTTTAAAGGAAGAAAGTCCTTCAACTTGACACTATATCAATGAATAAAGTGTTCCAGTAATACAGTCTTGGAGGCAGTGATACATTTTCTTGACTTGAATTTATAAATTGTAGACATTGTCCCCAGCATTGGTGTGCACGTGGGTTATTAATATAATGTCAGATGTATTATAAAGACTTCATATTACATGACTACATGTATTATCACAATAATAAACTCAAAAAATGCTAATATTTATTTGTTTACACATTAACCAGGTCTCACCTTTGCAGCTTCGGCCATCTTCCTGCAAAATGTAACCACGTGGGCAGGAACACTGGAAACTTCCTTCAGTATTTTTGCAAATAAAATTGCAAGGTTTGGGGGACTGACTACATTCATCGAGATCTGGAATAAAAAAAAACAAAGAAATTCAAACCAATCAGTGACCAGTATTCCCACCAATCAGTCATATCTGTGTTTATACAAGAATCTATTACATTAGTATAATTGCTAGACTTCCAATGAAATATTTATGTTTGTCACATTTTACTACTTTATTATAAGGTACACTACAGCCTAAAACTGCAACTTACCTATACAGGAAGTGCCAGTTACATCAGGGATATAACCTAGATTACATTCACATTTGTATGTTCCCCTCTCATTGATACATTGTCCATTGCGACAGATTCCATGTAGAACATGACACTCATCAATATCTAAATACAGTAAAAAAAGAAAACAATATAATATATCAAATATAGTAATATAGAGTAATAAATAAAGTATGAAAAAGGCAGAATAACACACTGGAATATTTATTATAAATACATGATGTGCAGGCACATCAACACACTAAGAAACTTTTAAACACTTTCATTAAAAAACAATGTAGTATAAACAGTTTATCTCTTCAACAATTCAGTAAGGGTTTCCCAGGCTTCTCCTGTTCAATAGCTATATGTAAGTATACATGTGCAAATCCTAGGCAGTTGTGTGCTTTAACATGCCATCTTTAAATCACTTTTTAAGCTTTCAGAAGGTGTGAACTTTTCTTGTTTCTTGGTCTTTAACACATTTTTTAAGATTTTGTTCACTCATTCAGTTACTTTCATTGGCCTTAAATTTTTCCTATCGACCATATTGCAAGATAATGGGCCTGATTTATTAATGCTCTCCAAGGCTGGAGAAGATACACTTTCATCAGTGAAGCTGGGTGATCCAGGAAACCTCCGGCCTTTGAAAACTTTATTAAATCAGGCCCAATATTCCTACAGCCCACAAGGCAGCATTCCTAAACTAATTTCATTACAAGAATTCGGGAGCTCCAGGACATCAATACACATTAGAAAATTATCCCACCGCCATCATTGTCAGCAGATAGATTTAGAGGTAACAGAACATTTAAGTTTACATTTAACACAACTGAACTTTAATATATTAATCCGAATTCATACCTTCGCCTCCAGTTGTATATCCTTTACCATAAGGACAGAGCTTTTTGAACTGAACTGTGCCGGAGAAAGGACAGATCTCACAAGTAATACCCCAGCCCCTACCACCATGACAGCAACATTCCGATTTGGTGACGGAATTCTGGTTGGAAGATCCAAGCTGGCACATTGTGTGCAATACATCAGTGAAGCAATATCCGAGTCGGTTGTCTGTAACAAACACAATAATACAATTGTTGGTTCTTTGATGTTATCTGTCATTTTCTTTTCTGTTTGCTATTATATGTTGATTTTATTACTGTAATTTATGGTATATTTAGCAGCATAAATGTGGCATTCATAATGGTATCAGCGCAAAGAGAGCTAACGGTAAAATATGGTCTACCTGGCATGTATGACAACAAATGCTTTGTTTCTTTATGTCTTGTTGTCTCTATATACTCACCAATACATTCTGTCTCTGTAATGCTGGCATTGAATCCGTCTTTGCACTCGCACTTGTAGCTGCCCATGGTGTTTAGACATTTTCCATTTTCACAAAGTCCGGGTTTAAGACACTCATTCAGATCTTAGGAAACAAAAACACACATGTTACACATGGACTAACCATCATGCAGTTATTACTCATTTATTACTGGCGGGTCACCCAAAATTCTTGTATTCTACATTTGGGTATATCTAATCAGTTCAAACCTGACCTTAAAAATGGGATAAATCTATGCTGGAGATGGTCAAAATACAGAGATCTCCCCATACAGCCTTGTCCCAGTACCCTTTATTTGACCATTATACAGATATACTTGCATACAGGCTTGTCTCATTTACCTCCACTTGATCAGTTCATGATAATACCTGTATACAGGCTTATCACATTATCAGTATACAGAAGCTCTTCATTACATATAAAAAAAAATCCAAATGTCTTTTCTACAATAGTCTTGTACACTAATAATTTCATAGGCTTCTAAATGTAATTACTTCTGGCCAGACACACATGTTTTGAAATGTAAAAATGTAATATATTGTAGTTATACACAATATTCAAATACTTATTGCTTCCAAACAGAATGTGACGCTAATGTACCTATACAGCCTTCTCCGTCTGGTCTACGCTGGAACCCTGGTCCACATACACACATGTATGTTCCAATGAGATTCTTGCACATCATTTGTTTAGAGTCACAGTCATGTAGACCATCTTCACATTCATCCTGATCTGTAAAACAAAGAGTGATGATGGTAACAAATGTTCTTTTACATACCCAAATAAAGAAAAGTACAAAATGAAAATAAACCAGATCGTTATAACAGATGTTGGAATAATTTAAATCTATAAAAAATGAAGTCTGCATTCCAACCCTCTTGGTTTAACATCCACAGCCCCCTTCCACGCATACACTTTGTTTCCAGCTTCTGACCCCGTTCAACCACTTGTATTTGCCACTCACCTTTGCACATTCTCTTGTCTTCTCTGAGCACATAACCAGCTGGGCACTTGCATTCATATGAACCATAGGTGTTAACGCATCGGAAAGCGCACAGCAGAGGGTTCTGGGCACATTCATTAACATCTAGAAGAATAATGGGGAGAAATTAAAAGAAGACTATTCAAATATAAAATGGCATGTAACCAGTTTGTAGGCAACCTGTAGCTCCTTAGACCAAATTCTATTTACATACAGGAAGTCTCCTAGTTACATACGAGATAGGGACTGTAGGTTTGTTCTTAAGTTGAATTTGTATGTAGGTCGGTACAGGTACATTATTTTAATAAATGCAATTAGGACAGATGCTTGTCTCAACCTATTATTAGGCATCGTGGTGTCAGTTACTGTATAAAATCCTCACTGTGAGCTAATCACAAAGCAAAAAAAAAACCTTACTGGATGGTAAAAAATATTTTTATATATAGCCCAGCTCCAGGAAGGGATTTTGTTGAATTTTGCATAGAATAGGGATAAACACGATGGGGATTTAGAGTAAGGAGCTGTTAAGAGGGACAACCTTTGCTTCTGTGACATCATGGAGAGATTTTCATGGGCTTCCTGTCCTAACAGGAAGCGAGGGGTAATCTAAAAGTTTTGAGGTGGTGGAAAAAGTTTACTGTGAATGTGAAAATGTGATTAGATTATATTAAGTGCAATTGCAAGAATTATGTAATATATGACGAACCATACAAAAAATTACTAAACCTGTTTCTATAGTGGTTGAACTCGATGGATTTGGACTTATTTGATTTTAAATTTTTAAATATTTTTTTAAAAAAGAAAAAAAACATGGATGTATTTATTCATATTCAATTTACTGGCATTTCCATTGATCAATGTTTTGAGTGTTAGCAGTGTTGGCTGCATTTTGTGTCCTGAGTTTACACTCAAGTCAAAATATTTTCCAGTTTTTTTTCAGTTAAAAGTGTTGTTTATATTCAAATTGGTTTATATTTGAGTATATACAGTTTACTAAAATTAACATTAATGAAACTGAGGTCAATCATTTTGTTTTACTTGTCTCTTGAAATTTAAAATGATCCATATAACATTTGTAGTTTGGATTAAATTTAACTTAAAAGAATTACCTTCACATGACATCATTGGTCCAGGTTCAAAGCCTTCTTCACATGTGCACTCAAACCCTCCAATCACATTCTTGCAAGTTCCATTACCACATGGGTTTCCAACAGTGCACTCATCAATATCTAAAACAGAAAGCTTTGGTTGTTAGTCTTCATTGAAAAAAACTCAATATTGTTTTTACATGTACTATTGAGGCTGTTTGTTTGTGTTTTTAGTTATGTGACTTTATTGTTGATTTTGTTCTTAGTAAGCCTTTAAAAACATTGGGGGGGACAATGTAACTCAGCGGTGAGTCACAAATCTAATCCTGAGGAGCCAAAACCTTGAATGAACTTTGTGAACAAGAAGAATGTTTGCCCCGATATGTAATATATCCATATGTGCTCTCACCACTATATTCATTGGACGTAATATTATGTCCTATATATAAGTTGGATAAACAATGGGGTTGATTTAAGGTGCTGTTTAATCAGCAAGTTGAATTATCACTCTGCAAGAAATAATTCACTTCCTGTAGTTAACACTCAAAAATATCTATTCATAAGTTAATAAATATTAAATAAGTTAATGTTAAAAAAAACCATGATGTTTGCTTGCACATTATTTCATGGCTCGGCACAGCTTCCCTTTTTTTGTGTATTATTTCTTGGACAGTGATAATTCTCTTTGCTAAGTGAACACTTCACTTCTTGTAGTAAATCTGAGTTTTCTAAAGACTTTCCTACTTATTTACTCATTGCAAACACATTTAGCATGATTTACTATAGTGACATTTTAACGGACCTGTACATTCATCTCCTGAGAGCACATATCCAAAGGAGCACTCGCACCGATATGATCCATCTGTGTTGATACACTGACCATTCTTGCATCTGTCTGGGTCGGTACACTCGTCCATGTCTTTAAAAAGTTGGAAGAGGAAAAGCACACTGTAAAGTCAGCACAACGCGTTTCACATTCTTTTTTTTTCTATTGGTCAGGGTTACATCTTACCAATTCGCTCATCATTTGGTCCAACCACCACACCACTTCCATATGGACAGATCTCTCGGAAAGCCTCTTAAGAAAAAAAACACAAAAACCCATCATATTCCATCTTGGATTAAATCATTTAACTGTATTATACTTTGTACAAATCCTTTATATTCTTTGAATTATAAAAATACTTTAGCTTTTGACCCCACCCTTACAATATTGTGCAAACTAGGCTACTTCTGTTAATGCAACATGGACTACTAATAGGTACATTAGGTTGGGCTGCCATATAGAAATATATGGATGATTAATGTGGGCTAGTGATAACTGTAGCTGCAAAGTCAGTTTGGCCTTCCGGAGGAGGAAGACGTCCCCATAGTGCTCCTTGACACCAGTTAATATTTGGCAAGGAATGAATCCATTCTACACTCCATTGGAGTTGCTTTATAATATAAAAGTAGTGGCTTAACTTTATCTGTTTTTATCCCACTATGGGCACTGCAGCTTTACCATCAAAAAGAGAACACTATGTTGCCTACGTAAAGAACCGAAATAGGCATGGCTATTAGTCTTGATGACAAGAGTTGATTGCCATTGGTATAGCCAAAACTGAATAAACCAGACAAAGAGTTTACTGGCAGCATATACAGTTTACAAAATACTAAGCAACTGTTCACAGTCTTCTTACTCAACAGAATATCATATCTAAAAACAGGCAAAGAATTCTTTTCCTTACAGACGTGATGTAACAAAGTCCTATCAGTAAACATGCAGCTCACAACATTAATCAGCAAACACTTACGGTGCAGACTTAAGGCAATGTGTTTTTGAAACAAAATGTAGAAATTCCCTATATTTTATCTTCAATCTATAATCATACAAGACTTCATCACTTTATGGACATGAGAAAAGTGATTTGGCCACTAATATTGGCTTGTGTGGGGTTAAAATGGCAATGTTCCTTAATATTTGATCAAACATGAATAGTTCATCTCCTGCAATAACTTGGCGGAATGTGCACACGCATTTCTCATGATTTCCTTTGGAATGGGTCCACTTGGACATCACATCATGTACATCTATAAATGTTCTTCCAAGCTCAGCTTTCATGTGCATTTGAAGCAAACCCTCTGCCAGCTTTTGGTGGGTGGAAAACTGTTTTGTTGTACAGAGTAATTGTTTCCCTGTGGGATTGTCTGGGAATTTCTTCTATTTTGCTTGATTGCACAGTGATATAAATGTGTTTTTTGCCATTGTATAATAAATATTTTATACTAACACCCTAGAAAAAATAGGTTTGAAAAATGATTGTAGTTCTGTATAGAAATTTGAAAACACTGTATGGTCATGAGTTACTATGATATGTGCCAGCAAAATATCTGCAATATACAGCAATAATACCATCTCCTTCCACTGGGCATATTTCACATGGAGATCCCCATCCTGCCTCTCTCATTGCGCAGCAACATTCTTGTTTGGTGTGGTTTAGAGTCTTTGGAGAAAGGCACTGTCCTGCTTCAAATTTGGTGTAGCAGAGACCAACTCGTAAATCTGTTAAAAAGAGAGAAACATAAGATGCCAAAAATTTCTCAATCACACCCTGGGAGGTAGTTCTATCAGCTCTAAATGTGGCAATATACTGAAAAAGACAGGAACTAAAACAACAGTGGAATATTTTAATTCTTGGGACAAAATTATTAAAGGTAATAATGTTTTTTTGCTGCAAAATTTACCTTCTGAAGCTGCACACACCCTCAACACTAATACAATTTTACCACTAGATGTCACTAGTCTTTTAGGGTGAATGACGGCTACTGTCACTTAACCCAATCCTCCAGGCCCAGGCTGTCATAGATCTGCTCCTTTTGCAGATTCCTCATGCAGCCTAGGTTTAGTGAATAACATTTACACCTCAGTGTGTGCTCTTTATTGAAGAGTCCACCCACAACCACTACTGCAGATGAAGAAGGAACCATGACCTCATACTAGTAACCAAAATACCCCTGGGCAAAAAGAAAAAAATTAGACTTCTGCCAGTTTATTATTATTTGCCTTCCTCCAGTTGTTCATAATTGACAGATACTATAGGCTTGCTTTTGTCTTGTCCTGAACAAATTTGCACACAAACCGGAGATACTTGTTTTTTGCTTATGCTAATTATTTGATTCTTGTTTCTCTTTTTATATTACTTAAACATGATAAAAAGAGTTGACTGACATCAGCAGTCAGGTATTACCCTTCTTATAGCTGATTGCTGAACCTGATCATAATACATGGCCAAAGAGATAAAATTGTTAGATAAATTTGAAATGGAGACTGCTTGTTAAACCATTTAGTTACTTCCTAAAATGCTCACCTGGTCAAACCAAGTCCCAAAGATTTTTTTCATTGTTCTGACACTATTTGCCAATGTTGCCATGGTTTAGTGCTCTTTTCCAAATACTACTAACATAAAATTTACATACTAAAGATTTCAAAATATTCAAAAAAGATGATCTTCAGAAATTATTATTACATCCAGTGATGAAATGCCCATGCCATTGCAGCTGTTCTCACCCACCTTTTTGGGTGTTGCCTCTCACATTAGGGTGTTCACACTATTTCTATTTCACTTTTCATAATATAAAATAAGTTGAAAATACAATAAAGAGGGTGATGTAATGCCCATGCCGACTATACAAACCCGGAGACTCAAGAACAGATCTTTCACCACCGGAGTCCCCAAAGGTTAGATACTTTTGGATGATTTAGCAAAGAATGAAATGTCAATATTATGTGACTCAGTATTTACAATAATAAAATAAAGATGTTTGGATATATATTTACAGATAAACTAACCCAATTATATTAGAAATTCTAACAGAGTTAACACAAGTGTGTATAGAAGCAAACTGGAAAATATCTGTTTTGGGCCAAATGTGGTTGCATACTTGACTACTTTTTATTGCTTCTCATCTTTAAATTCAGCTGATAGGGGTGTCAATCCTGTGTGACCATATGACACCCAAAGTGGGAAGAACAATAGATGCCAGACTATCATTTCCCAGAATCCCTGTATTATTCCCATATGGCTACATGAGGAAGTGGTAAGTCTCAATAATTAAGAGGAGAGAAATTGTAGGGCCTAACACAGAAAACTAAAAAGAACAAGATGTCCTGTGGCTGCTCATTTGACAAGTTCCATGATGGTTTTTTTAATTTGAAAAGCCTATTTGCATAGGTGATATTATCATTTGCACTGATTATTGTAATTGCTTTGAAAATGTACCTTGTTCGATTTTGTCTTTAGGTGGGCTTTACAATGTTTGAAAGGAAACCCACTGGCTGTCCATGGTAACTGGATGAATAGGCCCTACCCAAGACCAATTCTGAGCTTTCAATTTTTTCCCCGCTGCTTTTGGTAACTAAAGTCTTTAATTATCAATCTTCAGTAAAAATAAAATCTGAATATTTACTGGCTACAACACAGACACGTTCCATTAAACACATTAGACCTGATTTGGTAAAACTTACCAAGACTGGAAATCATAGACTTTCAAGAACAAACCTGCGTATTCAAGCAAACCCAGAATGGATCTTGTCCATGGCTGAAATTATTTGCTAGCAAATGATTTTTAAAAATCAATTCCTGGTTTGTTGGATCACCCAGGTTCTCCCATAATAATTGTCTCCAGTTTTGGGGAGTTTTATTATATCAGGCCCATTTTGTCATATATGTACAATGCGTTATATCAAGGAAAACAGGGCATTGTGGTACTGGTAAGATAACTACTTTATGTAGGTTGCTCATCTTTGGACTTACAAGAAGGTAATAAGGAATTATATAACTGTAATATTAATGACACCACTGTATGTTGTAGAAATGGATTGAGACTCTACCTTGGCATCTCCTTCCTGTTGATGATAGTACAAAACCCTCAGGACACAGACAGGTGAAGCTGCCAGGAACATTGCTGCAAGTTCCCAGAGCACAAATCTCTGGCTCTTCTACACATTCATCAATGTCTGAAATGACAAAATATTTTCAGAGGTCAGATTATTTCCCATAAAGCTCAGCAGTTATATTTATATTCTAGACTAAGTCCCCGTACCTTCACATGTGTCACCTTTCAGCACATATCCAGAAGGACAGATACAGCGGTAGGAGCCATCCAGATTCTGACATGTTCCAGGAGCGCACTTCCCTGGATCAAGTTCACACTCATTGATATCTAGGGAGAACACAGTGATATTACAGTAAGATCAATTTTATCAGAATAAAAGAAAATAAAGACAGTAACAAAGTGCTCAGCAACGGTTTAAAAAATCTATTCATTCTGATGACGTAATTTGGGATTGCCTCACTGGCCAGCCATTTGTGTACTTCATGCAACATTTTTCATTTTGGTGGAATTAGCACTACATAAAACAAGACATAAATCACTGACAGAGGATTCCAGTTTACTTGCGTATTCATATTTTCATGACAATAAAACATTTTAGGATAATTTATTAAGGAAAGTACCAACTTATTCAAACATTCCAAGGCATTTCACATATTTGACCTGTAACACAATACAATTAAAGCAATTTTTTTCATTCTCTTTCATTCTTTCTCATTCACTAAAAAATTAGTTTATCATAAAGTGAACTTGTGAGATCCTAAAGCTGAAGTTGAACCTTTGCTGATACAAATTTTAAATTAAAACCTTTTCTATTTTTATGATTTTCCTTTATTTTTTTTTTGGGTCTCTGTGCTTTGCTACGTCTGATGGAAGAGGCTGGCTAAGCATTGTACAAGAGCATTCAGTTCTGGTGCAAGCAGAAGAAAATGCAAATACCATAATGCTTTGACGAGTGGATAAATTTGCATGCAAGAATTAAAATCCCTTTGATTGAAAAGGATTGGGGAAGGACCAGTTTGGCCGGGGGAGAAAATAGCCAGAAGATGCTGTATGACCTCCTGCTAGGAAGTGAAGCACGACATATTTGCATATAATGGCCAACTTACCTGTCAGAAGGACACTTCCAGCTCTATAATGTACACAATCCCCTCTGTCATTGGCAATTCTGTCTTCACCCAGTCCAGGTTTGGGTATTTTATTTGGCTGGTTTAAGGAGATTTAATTCCTGTGCATGTGCACAAGAGTTACTTTATTCAAGCACAGCCTCTTCTGTCATTAGGAAAGGCTACCACTTTAAAGAAGACCTATCACCACAATTTTGACTTTATATAGAAGTATAAATTTAATATAAGGTAGATAACCCTTCTATATAAAGTAATCGGCCATGTGCAGAAGGGACTTTCTTGTCATTAAAACAAGATGGTGATCTCACGCATGTTCAGTATGCGGTATTTCATACCCTGAAGGAGTGCTTTGCCCTAACAAATCCTATATATGAGTTGGGCACATTACTGTGTTGGACAGCCAAATAATGATCTGCAGAAGTGCAACTTTAATAAAATTATTAAAATTATCTGCTCAATCTTGAAAGCTCTAAAATGTAGGGACATAAGGCGGCTTTAGACTACTTTTTTATATGACTGTGTAGAGTTTCGAGAAAAGGCATTCAATAACTACAAAGAACCTAAACTGGAAGTAAGATAAACTCCAACATTGTCCTTGGTATAACACGGTGTAACATTTTTCTGATTGACTTTACGTAAGCATACACAACCTGCTACTGGATTCTAGAGGAGTCTCCGTTGTTGCAATTGGTATTTTATTAATAAATATATGTATACCATACACCATACCTCACTAGTATTGTGCAGTTCCCTGGTTATCTTTAAACAATAATAGAGTAAAGGGTTAAACTCACCCAGACATGTTCTTCCATCAGATGTCATTTCATATCCTTCATTACAGATACATTGGAAAGATCCAATAACATTGACACACTGCCCATTTCTACATAGCTGACCGTTGAGAGTGGCACATTCATCAATATCTGAAATAAATCAAAAAAAGTAGAAGTAAAAATGAAAAAAAGCAGAATAGACTTGGGGAAAATGAGTCAAAGTTTTCCAAAATTGTTTTATTATGATGAAAACATTGTTTTATTATGAAACAATGTAGCGCCCAAGAAATTATCTCACCAATAAATCAATATTTAATGAAAACCTACATGGCATGTAACGCAAACTTTATGTGTTTTATTCATAACACTATTTCCACTCTGCGGGTAACAGTTGAGGTTTGATAAAAATCAGAATATTAAGTGAAAATGTGTTTTGACTCCAACCATAAAAGAGAAGCAGTAGTCTGCAAACCACAAAAAATGTAAAGCCAATTTGTCATGGTCATATTTGTCATGAGAATTACTTTATCCAAAAACAATAGAATGGGTCATATCCTTTTGCCTAATTAATATCTGGATTATCTTCAAAGAGAAAAAAGTGTGCTGATTTCTGTGTAGGCGAAAAAAAATATTGGCAAAATGAAAGAAGGGAGCTCTTCCTGTGAATCGCTCTACCTCTGTGCAAACTTTTTAACCATTTAAATACAGTTCTTGATAGAAGAATCTAATGTTTTGAGCAGGTTGTGTGCATATATATATATATATATATATTTATTTCATATAAAACTCCTGCATTTGATTTATTACCTTGCAGACCCATATGAAGGATATAAATGATATATACAGCTGTTTTCATAACACATTTTATCCCAGTGTAACAGACTAACCTTTATATTAAAGCAGTCACATTTATGTGACAGAGTCATGGGACAAACACCCAATGAAAATCTAAGACACCAATTAGTGTTTAAAGGGTAAGGCCACCTAAAAGTGGTTAGAATTGTGATAAAAAGAATAGAATTACCTGTGGTCATGTGGGCCCCAAAATGTACTTTCTGAAGTAAGAATAAATCTATAATGATTTTGTGATTATACTAGTAGTTTAATAGTATTATACTACTTAGCACTAGATATGTTTAAGATGTATCAATTCTCTCACAAATTGAACACCTTTCAAAAAATACACAGCTACAAAAATTTACAAAGAATCCCAATGTACCTAACTCATTCAGGACCAGAAACTTCTATGCCAAAAGCAGGCAGCACCTGCATTCAAAGAATGTCCTGTCTGATTCCCATGATAAGTTTCTTTCTTTCCCTACTTTCTCTCTCCTCTCCTTACCCCCCCTCCCCTTTTTTCTTGCCCTTTCCCTACTTTTTCTTTTTCTCCCCTGTTCTATGCTGTTTTGTTTTTTACGTTTGCAATTTTTACTTATTGTAACTTGAATTATGTCTTGTTTTGAACTATGTGTTTGGTTTATCTTTTGTTCTTCTCTCTGTAGTGATCTACGTTTTTGATAAGGGATTCCTAGGAACCCTTAAAATCTGTCTGTTGGTAACTCCATGTTGCTGTTTGATCAAACTTACCTTTGTGTCTTTTTGTATTCTGTTAGTATTACTATTTCTATACTGCTTTTAATAAAAAACACCTTTTGTACTAGAAAAGAATGTACCATCACAGTAAGCAGCTCATCTCTTACCTATACAATCATTGTTGTGCGAAAGGATGAACCCATCATGACAGCGGCAGTTGTAAGATCCAATTGTATTTCTACATGTCCCATTGCCACAAGGATCTCTTTCACATTCATTAATATCTGCAAAAAGAAAGAAAACAATATAACTCATTGAGAAATACAGAATGATCCAGATGTATGTTTAGATGCAGTACATAATAAATTGCTTATTTACAATTATATGTTCTATTTTTATTAAATAGGTGTTTTGGTGTCATTCTGCTGCTAAGGAATTAACAACTTATGTGTCTGTGTTTCTTTTTTTATCCACAGGAGATGAAAACCACTATTTTTTTTTGTTTTTGCACTTGTTTCTGAGCAATACTGAATCACATAATGCTTGGGAGTTTATTGAGCCCGATGAGCTTTATCACTAACCAGTAGATTCAAGTACAAGTACATTCTTATTTTATTATTATTTGAAAAAGCTGGCTTAACACAACCGTAAATATGACATAAGGGTCGAGTGTATTTTTCCTCAGTGACATAATCCATTCGCTGCAAATATATTTAGAATCATTGCAAAATTATCATGGCAAATGTGGATATTCAGTTGTCAATACTAAAATATGCTGATCTCTAATCCTATTGAAGGATTATCCTCTGTAAGGCCAACTTTTTATAATAAGAATGAATTCTTTTGTGACAGATATAAATCTAAAAAGCACTTGTTTTGCAGTATTGTTTAGCATTTTGCCATTGCAAATTGTTACTATTGGGAATACACATGAAAGCATAACAATAATATAGTAAATTTTTTGGTACCCACCCAGACACATAGTTTGATCATCATTGGTCTTAAATCCATTGTGACACACACAGTAATATCCTCCAACCTTATCATGGCACTCTCCATGGCTGCAGACATTTGGAATTTCTAGACACTCATTACGATCTGTACAGAGACATATGAGAAATAATGAGACAAACAGATTGGTTGTGATTATATTATAAAGAGAATCATGCATCAGGCAGGCCCATAAGATGTTTTTATGTCCTTGTTTATCTAGGTGAAACCAATATGAATGGAGACAGTGAAATGTTCACCAGGCGTATTTGATTTGTCAAAGAATGTCATCTTTCCTTCTTCTAAACAACTCTAACCTCCTCAATCACTTTATATAAATATGCAAAGTTCTATAATAATGAGACCAGAAGTGTGGATCATGAGAATAAACATGTTGCTAATTTTTGTTTAATGATATCTTCATGTCTTTGTTGTGATCAACAAGAATAACTAAGCATTCCAAGGACCAGATGTGTGTTTTGTTTTTGGGTTTAGAAAAACCAGACACAGCACATTGGAACAAAGCTGGAATTAATTACTGGATCATTTTGTTTTGTATTGGGACAAAAATATTGTGAAGGTTTGCACAAATCTTAAAAAGTAAGGAATACAGTATCTTTTGACTACCTTAAAAACAAAGTCCGGAACACTGTGATCTGTCTACTCGTGTAATAGGTCAATTGAACTGTTTGGGGCTGTGGTGTAGACCCTGGTATTCAATTTAGATTGTTGTTTATTTTTGCAAAAAAACGAAAAAGGACATCAGATTGGTCATTTGTGACAACTCCGTGTTTATATTTTTATTTCTATCTCCCTAACATTTTTGATAAAGTGATGGAAATCCTAATATCGTATGTACAAAAAACACAGGCAGTTTATCCAGTTCATTCCTTATCCCAAAATCAATAATTACTGATCCATCAAGATCTACCAATGTATGTTTGATGCTAAAAAGTATCTGGACAGTACATAAACATGCACACTTGCCAACATGTTTATGTACCAATCCTCCTAAAGCACAACTGTTAGAAGCTGGACGTTTCAACTATTGTCAATGGACACCTATATGTGCATTCTGTCAACATCTGACCATAAATATCTAGTAGTAGTTAAGCTACGTACACACATCCAATGGTTCTCGGCCCATAAATGGCTCGGGCCCGATATCGGACGAGAATCTGGTGTGTGTACAGTGCCAGTCGTCCATTGTTCGAACGACCTTCCTGGCAAATTCACGGACGATGGACAACGAACGATCCTAATGCAAGTGAAAGGGGAGAGCCCGCAGCGGGGCGCCACTCTGTTGTTTTCCCCCTCTCCCCTCTCCATAGAGCAGAACGGTGCTGTATATACAGCTCTCATTCATGCATCGTACAGTCGTTAGTCGTTGGAAAGGATCATGAAAGATCCTTTCCAACGACTTTAATTGCACGTGTGTATACAGCTTAAGTCACATTTAACTGGATTAGTTCTTGTAATGTTGAAGATATTTCACAGCCTTCTAAGCTGTTTTATCAGTTCTATCACTGTAGGAGACTGATCAAGCAGCTTGGAGAGCTGTGAAACTTCTTCAACATTGGAAGAACAAATTCAATTGAATATGACCAACTACTACTGGATACAGAATAAAAAAAATTACACCTATTGACTGTTTTAACCACAATAGGACCACAATATGATAGCAATAAATTCTGTTCTGTGCTCCATTTGATCCTTTTCTACCCTGTTATATGCTACTATTTACTCCCCAGAGCACTAAATCTCACATTAAGACCCTTAATGTGATCAGTGCATTTATTTTGACTGCATTTGTAACAAAATGGTTGTAATAAAAGTTTAATAAGACTGAATAGATCAGATTGACACGGTGTTGATTTCATTAATCTTTTTGGTCTTATGAAAAGTGCTTAAAACTTAGTATAAACCTAAAGCTAATCTATAAAATAAACTGGTCTGTACAGTGAACTTACATGGCAAAAAAAAAAATCTCATAAGAGCATAATCTATTCCTTCAAGGTTTGCAGGGTGCCAAGAACCAGGCAGGTTTGTTTCCTTTAACAGCTATCAATTAGATGTGTAGAGAATGGCAGGAAGGTGTATGGACTGCCAATGTGATCAGCAATATTGTTCTGTACATCTGATATTTCTTCAGCTTTCCTGTTCCAGTAAGCTGCTTACAATAGTGGTTATGGGAGAATCTGTAAACATCTTTATACAAGCACCTCAATGTATTCCGGACCAAGTTTATATCAACACCCCACTGACAAAAGATTTTCATGATAGCATTGGAGAAGGAGCAGAAACAATAGACTTGCCCCTACAGAGAGATGGAGGCTGGAAAAATAAAGCCTTTCCTTTACAATTCTGGAACAGAAAGTGAAATGAAGTACATCCTTCAAGCAACATTTTTCCTTTTTCTTTTAGTTGATGGGCAAGTACCTCTTACTACACCGTGAGACCTTCAACCCAGTTACTTCTGATCCCAAAGATCTGGGAATGGAGCCCAATGATTTACTTGGCTATCTAGAGTTTTAGATATAAAGTGGAGTTCCAGCCAGGTGATTAAACACCAGCGCCAGAAAAACTTGTTTTGAGATTTTAGTCTGTGCTTGTGCATATGGTATCGGCACAAAGTGACCTGTCAAATAATAAATTAACCGCCAGTATAAGTTTATACTGTAGAGGTGTTAAGGGTCTACTACCTGTAAAAAAAAACATGTAATTTGGCAACATCAATGCCTATGTAGTATGTTTCTAATAGTCATGAAAAAAGAAGTGTACAAGCTATCAACGAACAGATACAACTACCTGAGCATGATCCTAAATTCACGGCCATATGTTTGCCTAGCTATTAGTATTATTGTCTGACTGCAACATAGTACCTGGAGAGTAAAAAAATTAAAAGCTTCTTCTGAATAAGACATGATGCAAATAGCACTGGGTATTCTATAAAACATGTGCCACATGCCTATGTAGGGTAAAGGGGTCTTCTTAGGAAAATATTTCTTTTAAATCTATTGTTGTCATTGACCTGAAAATCCTACCATGATACTTACTGTTGCATGCAGTGTGAATTTATGCAGTGGGCAGTTGGGTTTTTTATCTGATAGGCTACCTAGTGCAATCCAAAGAAACTTGTATGAATTCCAAAGGCAGGGGGCTTAGTATTGTCATCCTCCAATGCAAAAGTGCTGTCACTGGCAGAAACTGCAAAAGGTTTGCCAAAAGAAAACTGTCTACAGTGGGACATGACCCAAACATGGTGAAAAATGAATTTAGGGTTTACATACATACTCAAGAAACGAGCATGGAGAATGATTTTTACTCTAAAGAAATATATTGTACTTAAAATTGAGTTCTGTTTTGATATTATTTGAATAGCAGGAATAGAAAACACAGATAAGATAACAGTAAAAGGAAAAGGAACATAATGAATGGCAATCTGACAAGGATAGGTTTGGTTAAATAACATTACAGATGTAGATGCTGTGAAATGAACTTAAGTCAAGTTTATTTAGTACAGTTGAATGTGTTACATAATGTCTCACCGACGCATTGTCCTGTGGGTGTAAACTTGTAGCCAGGTTTGCAGTCACAGCGGAAGCTTCCTGCAGTATTTACACAGTCTGCATTCCTTTGACACACTGGGCCATTCTGGCATTCATCAATATCTGTTAGCAAATAAAAAAATCCACATATGTTATCATACTCCCCTCCTGAAAACACTATCATAATGCAAAAAACTTAAGAAATGACTTTCATGTTACAATGATATCTATGTATCGGCTTCAAAAATTCGCAAGTAATAATCTGCAGCATTGCAGAATTCTGTTTGAAACAGATAACGATTCATTATTCATTCAGGAACACGGCTAAGATCACAGTCCTAATATGTACTGTACTGTACTACATCAAAAGTTCCTGCAAAGGCAAGTGGAATAAGTATCCTGTTTATCGTCCTTTGGAGTCCTGTTTGCTTTCACAGTTAGGGCATTTTCCCCTCTTTCCACAGTGACTGCTGCTCTGTCTGTACAGAAACTTTATGAATGGCACCATTAACCCCTGTAAGCCTCGGCTGTGTTTACAGATTGGCAAATATGCAACCAGTTTATTTACAGCATGGGATCTTAGAGTTTTAGGTTTCGGATTTTCACAGCTAAGCAGTTGTTGATGTGATAGTGATAGGTGAGGTTTGGGAAGTCTTTGGGAGAAACACACTGTGCTTCTTTTTACTGCAAGCTGTACGTTCCAGCACCCCTCCATGTTGGGTGACTGCTCTATTCTGTGTGATGGCATCTAGGCAGTGGTACGTATGGCATTGAAATAACCACTGGAGTACTAAGAAGCCTTTTATGTTCAGTGAGAGATAAAAACAGTACAATATATCATCATCATTTATTTAAACTGATTACTGAAAATCCAGTTTAATGAGGTATAATGGTCAAAACAGCCTTTCTCTTTAAAACAGGAACACAGTAATTGCCTTTATTCTATATTTTATGCTAAACAAGTAGAATGCTGTACTGTTTCATCAATTTGTGCATAAAGTTTTGAGTCTGAGTGATATCCTTTGTTGGATAACTTATTATTAATAAAAGCCTTAGAAAAATGGTAGGATTCTGTGTTATATTGTCTGGCAAAGAACATGAAGGCATCTGACAGGATCGTGACGTGTAGAGGTGGATGAACTTTCTTCAGAGTGACAGCATTAAATAGCATAGCATGCCTTTATTAAATTCCATCATTATCTCTCTTGTCTGGGATTACGCATAAAACTGTGCCAATATGTTTCCCATTGACACACTATCAAAGAATTTGATTTGGGCACAAGAGCACAAGTGAGGGTGCCAGTACATTCAAAGCCTTCTGCTGTGAGCATGACACTTTAATTTTTACCAGTGGATTCCAAACTGCTTTGTAACAGGGGCCTTAAAATATAACCTTGTTTAATATTTCCACTGCCAAGCAACCACCCAGGAGAAGAAAGAAGTGATATTTACAATGTTTTCAGGTTTGTGTAATAGCTGTGTCTACAAAATTAAGAGATAGAGCAGAGCTTTGGATGTGATCCCTGCCAGCTATTTGAGAACAGGCATTTGCCGGGTTCAAGTAAACCAGTTTAATGTCTTCTTACCTTCACAGATGAGTAGCTTGTCGTTGTAGAAAAATCCCATTGGGCATTCACATCTGAAGCTTCCCACCATGTTTATGCAAACACCATTCTCACAAACTCCAGGTATTTCTCTGCATTCATCGATATCTGAGGGACACAACAGGACACGTTATCTCTAGCACTGTACACTAAGCAATTTATATATAGTGAAGTCCATGCTAAACTTACCGACTGGTAGTCCAGTGTAAATATCAATGACAAAACCGGGTCGAGCACTTCCACAAAGTCCAGCAAAGTCATCTGAAAAAAATACAGTACCTTTCATGTTATTAGAAGACATCATTGACTACATCTTTTAAACAAACATTTGAATACCAATCAAACCACCTAGTCCACTGTTTCAGGTCTTTTGGTATACAGCATACCAGTGGCTTCAATAGTAGAAGCTCTGTCCTGCATTGGATGACCAATGGTCCTGGGATCTACAGTTGTACCATAAATTATTGACTTCAACAACATACTACCGTCAAAGCAAAATATAGGCATTGAAAGAAAGTAATCAGTGATCTACCAATATTATCCAGTAAAAATTTCAACTGTGTAAAAAAAATTCACTTAGTTGACCCTTGTGATCCATTGCAGCAAGGTGTTCACAGACAGTCTAATAGGGTCAGTAGGAATAATGTATAACTCCAATCACACTAAGGACTCTATTTATAAATCAGGCATTTCCTCAAATGCTCCGTGGTGGACAAACCACTAGGTGCATATGTTAGAATGGCAGTATGTGATTCTACTTCAGGTAATGTTTGAGGGAATGTCAGATTCCCTGCTTTATAAATAAACCCCTAAAACTTGCAAGAAAGATGTGAATGCAATTGATAAAAGTGAGACACTGCTTAGTACTTCAGTTTGTTTTCACCTGGCAACATGAGCAAAGAGTCCACAGGACGTGTGTTAATGAATTGCGCCCATACATCACAAACAGAGGTTTATAAGCAATCTGGGTATTCACAAAAGGGGCAAGGAAATTGACTCACTAGAGCTATGTCTGCATGATAAATTGAAGTACCGAGAAGGTGCTTTGTACACCTTGTAGATGCATTTAAGTTATATTTTTAACTTTTACACATTTTTCTGTATGTAAGTGGTAGCAGAAACCCTGTGTTTCCAGCAGCTCCAGTGGGTGCATCACCAGATTAAATACAAAAAGGTCTAGGCTAGCCTAGTGCAAAATACTGAAACACTAAAGTAGACTAAGTTCGGGTAAGCTCCTTGTATGGAAGGTGCAAGGTTTTCCTTTTTGGTTGATCTTGTTATACCATTAAAGAAAATCTGTAATAAGGGATAATTATAGCCTTCCATTGTTGCCCTCCTGAAGAAAATGCTAGTTGTCTGTTGTTAAGTCACATTAGAGGAAAAGTCCTGGTCTGCATGGTTGTATTCATTAACCCATGTTTTACCTTTGTTTTAAAGCAAAAATGTTAAATATGATTTGGAGATTATGGCCTTTGTAAAACCCAACAAATGGTTTTGGCAATGCCCCAAACCATCCTCCTGACACTGACAAATATCTTTTAAAAAATCTTCTTTTTCCTATTTCATTTATTTGTATTTTATTGCCCACCAACTGTATCTAACTTTATATAATCAGAAGACATTACTAAAGTTGCATCATGCTCACCAGTGCTTGGTAATGGACATTCTTCACAGGGTCGATTCCATGCACGCCCAATATTGTAAGAACAGCAACACATTTTTTTTGTCATGTTGTAAAGTAACTCTCCATCACAAGTCTGATTGTCAGCATTATAATTTCTGAAGCACAAGCTCCTTCTCATGTCTAAAAATACAAACAATGAACAAAAAAAACTATAACTTTATGTACTTTGCACACACTTTATCATCCAAATAAAAATAGGTTGCAAGGACTAAAACAAGGCATGACAACCAGCATTAGGGTAAAATATTTTCTCACCTGAAATAGCAGAAAATTGAACTACACTGGAAAGGGCAATCCTTTCTAAAACAAGATGTGTCATTTTAATTCCTCCTTTTGTACATTTTATTGCTGTGAAGGTGTGAGCACTTAATGCTGGTTGAGAAATGTAATCCTAATAAAGCTTGTCTCTATTTATATTCCTAGTTTTACATATTCTTGGATGTACTTTCATAACTGTTTATAGATCTGGCAAACCACAATCTGTTATTTCAACAAATCTGTGGATACGAATGTAAATGGAATCAACTGCTGCGTAAATCGTTTGTCTGCAATGCCTAGGCAAAGGGTCTGTCATTCTGTTTTAAACTAGATTCTAGGGAATAAAGAGCAGCCAAAATCTTGCAAAAAGATGGGTTGGCAATAGACTGGAGGGTTTTCTTATTTGTTTTTGCCTGGCCTGCATGTTTTTTTACAGTTACATACTACTAATTTGTAGTAGTTTGTAAATGGGGAAAGGGCTTTGATTATTATTTGAGCAGACCTTTCATTTTACTGCGATGTGCATCTAATTTTACTTTTCCCAGTCAACAGCTCAAAGTATATAGAACAACAGAGCCACTGTTATCTCAAAACTGCCAAAAAAATGATGTCTTTGCATCTGAAATATATCCAATACTAGCCAACCCGTGGTCTGTAGGTCCATAGTACTATGCCAGTTATGTCTTTTCTGTTTTTTACTAAAATGTCAATGTCACATTACCTGTACAATTGCCTCCACTTCTATCCAGCTCGTATCCTATGGCACAATCACATCTAAAGAGACCTGGGAGATTCTTGCAGGTGCCAAAGACACAGATGTTGGGCAATGCACATTCATCGATATCTGTAGATAAAATATTTCTTTATTAATATATAATATATAGAAGCATAAAAATGAACATCAGAATTACTTTCATATTCAACTAATATTACAATAGTTCAACTACAGTGGCACCTCGGTATAAGTCCACTTTGGAATAAGTCCAACTTGGTATAAGTCCTGTTTGGACACCAAAAATTTTGCCTGGTATAAATACCTTTGCTTGGTATACAACCTTTGTGCTAGAACTTGTTTGGGTCAAAATGAGTCATAACACCGTGCGCTACCATTATTTACCTCCCTCGAGACAAAGCCACGACTGCC
The DNA here is from genome assembly GCF_032062135.1 of Pyxicephalus adspersus. Taxonomy (NCBI): domain Eukaryota; kingdom Metazoa; phylum Chordata; class Amphibia; order Anura; family Pyxicephalidae; genus Pyxicephalus; species Pyxicephalus adspersus. The sequence goes on from NC_092859.1 coordinate 130,865,185, forward strand.
CACGAGTAGCCAGTTGCTACCATTCAGTGAACAACCCGCGCTATAACTCTCTGTGAATTACATACCAACTCCTCCTCCTCCTTAGCACCATTCTAGTAGGCACTCAACTCTTTTCAGTAAAGTAAGGTAAAGAGAGGTTAAATTTTCATTTATTTCATCTAATTGCTTTTATATTTATGTATTTTAGTATTAAGCAGTGTTTAAATTAATTCATACAGTCCCATCAATGTATAATATGCCAATAACAATAGGATTTTTTTTTCATGGGAATGGATTAATAATTTTCCTTTTATTTCTTATGGGAAAAATTTGTTTGGTATAAGTCCTGTTTGGTATAAGTCCAAGGATCTGGAACAAATTAAGGACTTATACCAAGGTACTACTGTATATAATATTGTATGATTCAACTAAACAATTGATCATGCTCCGTATTCATTCTACTAGTGCAAGATGATGTATAGATAGTTACCAGATAAACAAACTGACTATCATTTATGCATTACTTTTGTCAAAATTAGTTGAGTTTAAAAAATATTTTAGCTAAAACACCATTTATAGTTTTGACTAGTGGGGAGAAGGTAAGGAAAAGAACCCCATTCAGTTATGTAACTCTTCTGGAGAGATTCTCCCTCTATATAAGCCATGGTTATCAATATTAAAAATATATTTTATATAAAATTTACCGTTGGCACTAGAATAGGAGAGCTGAGGGTAACATTAGGTTCAGATGGTTGTTTAGAAAACAAAGGATGGGCACCAAAAATTGTTTTATTTACATCTATGGTGTTTTTGTTTGTGTTTTTTTCAGTGTTCCTAATTCATAGTAGCAGTTGTTTTTGCCACAGGTATCTCTACCACTGGAATTTCCCTTTTTCAAGGGTTTTGAGGGTGCTTCCATTGACTTTAATTATCACGATGGCACTTGTGCCAAATGAGAAAAATATGCTATGCTAAATAGGGACAGCCATGCCTCCTTGGAATCCTTTTTTAAACCAATGCAAGATAAATATTTTTGTAGGCATCTGTTGGAACAATCCCTGAATCTTCTAATGGGCAAGGTTCTAATGTGCATTTCTGTTCTGGTAACAACAATCCAAATAAGGAATTTCTCTCAATTGGTAGAGATTTTCTAACCTCCCTCACTGGGATAGGAAAGGAAAGGGAAAGTGAAGCCTAATCACTCCAAAAAACAACCTTACATGCGTTGTAAACATGCTTTGGTTATACCTACACTTTAAAAACAGATCTTAACTACACAATAATTTAACATAAAGATCACTTATCCACAGGAACATAAGCAATTTCTAATGAGGACTATTAACCAAACACATATGTTTCTCATATTGCTAGTTTATTACATTTCTGTGCCTAATAGAGATTTGCATGCTGTACCTTCACATGTTTTTCCATCGGCGCCTGGTAAGAATCCCATATCGCAGTCACAACGGTATTCACCAGGAGTGTTGAGGCATTGACCATTCCCACACAGATTTACATTCTCAGTACACTCATCAATATCTGTTGAGGAAAGCAGATGGTTTTAGTAAAGTCTTTTTTTAACTTTCCTTTTAGAATATGATTTAAGTTCTGGCACAATTTGAACTTCATATTTCTCCCATTCTCAATTAATTTTTAATGCTACCGCTAATCTCTGTTAGTGACCCCACCAAAAAGATGGCAGCTACCATGAAAATTAAGTAATGAAAAAGTGCTTTGAAAAGATGTCTTAATCTCAGTCCAGACTTAAAAGTCATGAAACCAAAATCCAAGTCCTAGAAATATGCAAATTATGTATTACTGTGTCAACCTTTTAATTACTGAATTACCTTTCCCATTGTTTTTTTTAGTAAATGTGCCAGAAATCTAAATGGCTCCATTTAAGATTATACAGCCAAATAGCTTTAAAATGTTACCCTATTTGCATCTGGTTTAATATTTTCTGAAGTTTTTGCTGTGTTATAGGTGCCTTATCCAAATACTCACTTTCTGGCATGAAAAGTATAAGGCACTCCCATGTGGTTATACCATCCCCCTCATAAAATGATGTTTGATGAAGGGTTTTCTTCGACTCATCAGTGCACAAAAAAAAAATGCTGACACCTAAATAAATGGCAACCAGACAGGGATCCCTATACAGAGTTAACATTAATATATTTAGCAATTCTCTTACATGATATAGGTTTTCCACACCTTTATGTTTGGTACATGTGCACTATATCAGGGCCTTATTGTTTTCCAGTGCCAATTCTCAATTCTTTTTCTGAGCCCTACTACAGTGCAGAAGATTTCAAATGCTGATTTAGGCAACATTCAACCTAAACTAATTTCACCTGGCCGTGCAGGTTAACTTTAATGGTGCCGGCACAGCTGCTTTGAAATACCTTTCCTTGGATCTCCTACTCAGAATATGTAACTTATTCTTCTTCTTCACACAACAGAGTGGATTTCATTTATTAATCAGTAGAATGCTGAAGTGGAATCCATGGTGAAAATTCTTTCCTATAAAGACATACCTGTACAAACAAAGCCATCTCCAGAGTATCCTTCTTTGCACAGACATCTATATGATCCCATGGTGTTTTTACAGTCTGCATTTGGACTACATAAATGTGTTCCATTTGAACATTCATCAAGATCTGCAAGAGTGACAATAACACATGTCATATAGTTTTTTGTAAACATTTATAGCAATCATAGGAAGACAGCAATACATAATAAGTGATGCCACAGGAATGTAAACACTATCTCTATATTATAAAAATCATGTTTTAGAAATGGTAAAGTAAACTTGTAAAGTACATCTTTGATACTTGTCTTAGGTTTATTCTTGAGCATACTTAAGTAACAACTATTGGTTGTCTAACCCTAAACTATTTTTGATAAGTTGTTTTGATTATGCACAATGCTGTGGTTAGATGTTAGTGCACCATCTCAGCACTATAAAAGAACAGTTACTGCTAGGACATATTTGAAACAAGTGTCCACAGTTAAAATCTGGCTTATTAGGACATTTGTGCTTTGTTAAGTTATTTTTCATATTAATGTGGTATGGGCGACCCATTCATTTTGATTTGGCTGCCAGTGTTTTCCAACGCAGGTTTTACCTGACCAGCATTTTACAATGCAGTGCAATGTTGTGTGCTGTGTACTGCTGTACATGTGCGTAATGGTGCACTGGCAAGATGCTTTGGGGTGCCATTCAAAATGACCATCACTGCAATGCATCAGAAATGGTTACCATAAGTTACAGTAATGTGTGGTTTACTGTGGGTTACCACAAATCCTTAGTCTGAATAAAGAAATAAATATCTTTTAAATGAAAACAAGACAAGGATGTTCATTTAGTGAATTGTTCTTGCCATATGGGTCTTTCCAAATAATAGGAGCAAGCAATGATCTATCAGAGGCTAGCTGCCAACAAATACCAGAAAGTATACATTAAGAACTTCTGGAGAACCACCAATTATCTAAATATGCTCCTCATAACCACAACATCATGCTACTGCTACTTGCAACCATGTCTTTTATTAGAAAATACTAACTGTCAGCTTTACTGTTAACAGATGGTCTGTTTCTTTCTACTAGGTAATAATTTCTTCTGCATGTTTTGGTTTTGCATAAAAATCCCACAAGATCTAAATACACTATGCTGAACTGTAACACTGTATTATTCACTCAATTTTGGGCAGATGTTATTACGATCAATGTTTAACATCTAATGTGGGTAATCTGATTAGTGTTTTACTGATTTGAAATGAAAATAGCCACCTTTCCTCTATCGATATTATGCTATCTGTATTATGGATTCTTTTTGCTGGTATCTAAACTAACCAATAAAGGACTACCAGAAATGTTTTGGGGTTTTTTTTCTATAGCAGTCTAGATCTCTTGGCCACTGTCACCCTTACCCTTAAGTATTTTATTATATTTTAAACTTTACAAGAATAGGTGAACAGCTGGACAAGCCCGTAGTAAAAGTGAAGAGTATGTACCAGCACAGAGCTCCACTACAGTAATGTACAATTATCGGGCTAGGTCAACAGAATTCATCAAAACTAGAAGTAGAATATCTGACTTTAGGGGAAAAACTGTACCTGTGCACTTGATGCCATTGCCTACCCATCCAGGATTACAGCTACACTTGAAGGCTCCAGGAGTGTTTGTACACGTGGCATGTCTGTCACAATTGTGGGCCCCAATTTCACATTCATTAATATCTGCAAGAATTACCAGAAGATAAAATGTTTTTGTATGACATTTGTACAACAAGAAGATCAGACACAATGATACAGGTAAATTATATAGAAAAGTCCTGGCAATTACTATCATACCCACATCAATATTTCACAATGTCAGATTTCCAGCTGGTTTGAGGCATTCTTTGTTCTGTTAAAACTTGACACTAACACGTTGGATGAAGTCATAAGGAACTTCCTCAACACATTACAACATTCATTACAGATCTTCCAAAATAAGGATCCCTACCATGACAACCATACTTTTCTCATCCATGTCCTACAGCTGGGGACATAACATTTTACTGGTCTCAAGGTAAACATAAAAAGCCTTGCATCCTGGGGACCAATAAAACTGGGTGGAGGAACATATTGACCTAATTCATACAAGACAAAGGAATACTCCAATGGGGCTTGTGACAGAAATCTTTGTGGCTTACACAGATGACACAAAGGATGACCTGAATTATAAATCACACATTCTCTGCTACACTAATGTATCTTTTTTCCAATAAGTCACTGCAATGAATGATAGCCATAGAAATTAAAGATTTAAATATCACTGTTTTAGCAGGGAAATTCTCCTGGGTCATTAAGTACGTAAATGCTATCAAGATAACAAACATATTTTTACTACGATTTTGTAACAGAAAACACATTTTTATGCATCATTAAAAGTTCACTGTTGAGGATAAAATATTAAAAAATATATGATTCAGCCAAAGTGATATTCACAAAGAATGCAAAATTCTCCTTACAAAACAGGAAATATTTCTTAGGGAACAGCACATGATACAAATGTATCAATACCTCCCTGTTCTCAATTCATGTATAAGTATTAGCACTGTGATTTATTTACCCCAAGTTGACCAGTACCCTATAAACTATTCTTCACCTAACATTTCTGTTCTGTTTTTTTTTAATAATCATTTTGTCTGATTATCACAGAGGTATACTTTGCTTTTGTTTTTCCATGTGCAAATATTGACTCCAAACACTCCTTTTCAGTAGTAAACCTAAAGCTGCGTACACACCTGCAATTTTTCTCGTTGGAAAGGATCTTTCACGATCCTTTCCAACGAGAAAAGACTGCACGATGCATGAACGATGCTGTACATACAGCACCGTTCATGCTCTATGGAGAGGGGAGGGGGAGAGCGACGGAGCGGCACCCTGCTGCGCGCTCTCCCCTTCCCTTTTATTAGGATCGGTCGTCGTCCATCGTCCATGGATCCGCCAGGACGGTCGTCGGACGATGGGCGACGACCGACTGTACACACGGCAGATTTTCGCCCGATAATTGGCCGATACCGATTATCGGGCGAGAAAAATTTGCCGTGTGTACGCAGCTTTACTCTACAAAAGGACCTATTAGTTAACAAATAAAAACTAATAAACACATTGTTATACATATTACCTAAAAATTTATAATATGACATATGACATCTGCAAAAATAATCTATAAACCAATGTTAGCTCTGATGGAATGAGTTCATGAGTAAGAAAATTTTACTCTTTTGTTCTGAATCTGATTTACTTTGCTCACTGAGGAAATAAAATGATTAATATTATTACGTACAACCTTTAAAAGACAAGCTACAACATTTATAACAAAATAAATTTCTGCCAATTATTTCAGAACTACCAGTCCACACCAAATGGAATATTACAAAGAACAACCTCGATCCAAAGTAACACTTCGTTTATTTGCTGCATCTCATAGTTAAGGAATGGATTAATATCAAAATTTCACATCAGTTTCCAATAAGAATGTGACCATTTCATGTGATTGTATGTGTAATTTTAAAGTATTGCACATAAACATACATGAGCAAACAAGAACACAGATTTAGTTAATACAAACTAGAGCAAAGTAGTTATATTCTTCAAGGTAACCAAAAAAAAGTACAACTAATAGTTTTTATGGGTTGGGATTTAAATAGGTAAAATGACCTGACTCATACTAAAGGGCAGCAGGATATTTCTCTTTCCAAAAATTATCCCCAATATTTGGGATAAGTAAATGTGCCCACTGGGGAACTCTATGCAACCGTCAACTATCTGAACAATCTAAGGTCCTATGTATGATAAACATTAAAAAATGCCAACTCTGATAAAAAATATGTCCAAAAAGAAATTGTTTTAACATTGCATGAGAAACATGTAGTGTACAGATAAATATCTTACGGCTAACACATTTCAGCCACACCCGGCCTTAGTCAAAGACACATACCGTGCAATAAAGTGACCACGGTAAAGTACCCCCAGCCCCAGTCTATGCATTAAAACAGATACAATTCCTGAAATAGGCATTTATACTTTACATAAAACAAGGACAATAGTTCATAGGCTACCTATTGCCTGTAATAGGTCAAAACACCTAAAAACCTTCAAGTTTATTATGTTTATTATTACTATGGTAGGATGCAATCAGACCTAAAAACCATAGCCATATCTAACCTAGGAATAGGTGAAAGCACTGTTTTATGTAATTTGAAAATCCATGTTGTCTGTATTTTCCAATAGCAACCATCACAGTGGAATTTCTGCTGGGTCATATTTTTTTATATGCAAATTTGGAGCTTTTATGGTATCAGAGGTTTTGGTATATAAAAGTCATATCTAAAGAGTGTATAAATTACATGTAAAACTGGAATAACCAAAATCAATTGAAATTTAATTTAGAGATGCACTCTAGCTGATCCTTTGTACTCATGCATGCATCCTGCTTTTCCCACAGAGCTCCAACAGCCTGAGAAATTGATATTTTGCACATTGTCCTGTTTGTGGAATGTGGAACGTGTCACATTTATGAAGACTCAAGGAAGGAACTGGGTGAAGATATATTGGGCCCTTTGTAAGAGACCATGGAGTTCAGGGAGATTCCTGTACTCAGTAGGAAAACAAACATTGCACATATCTTGGCAAGTGAGAGCAAGTAAACTAGGCCAAGTTTCATCTCATAGTCCATGCAGTACTAAGACAAGTCAGTTTAAAGGAACAGCATAACCAGCTACTCCTATAATGGAAAGCCACTTCCAGAGCCAACAATTTCAAAGATTTTTTTTTACATAAATGTAAGAATCGAAAACTCTATTTGTTTTTTGTTTGTTTTTTAATGTAACCTTCAAAAAAGGATGGCACACAATCTACAGGGAGTTAACAAATCTCAAACTCTCATCCCAAGACAGCACATACAGAGAATTAGGCCATGCTGGAAATCACCAACTAAATAAAGCATTTTAAAAGTAGCAAACTATTCTCTTTGAAGAAATACATTTAGAAGAAATAGAGTTTCTTCAGATCTACCTGGGAACCCAACATAGTTAGCATAAAATATTAGGTATATACATTTTATGCACCACTAAACATATTTTTCTGATGGGTAATACTGGTCAAAATACAATTGAGAGCCTCAAGAGTCAACTTGGAGGAAATCCATGACCTGCCTCACTTAGTTTGGATTTGCCATCTGCTTGAAAACTCATGAGACCTTAAACTTATTTCTATATATCAGTACTCTACCCAACTGACTCACTCTTAATGGCTTATATTAGTTGTGGTAATTTTACCAGAGCAGCTACACAATCCCTTCCGGCAAATAACAACTGACCTGCTGGCTTTTAAACAATTCACAATACTCACTACCTCCATCTCATCAGGATCAATGAAAGATTGGAGCAGGGGTCTAAACTTCGGGAGATCTCTCCTCAGTCCTGTTGCTATCATATCTTTACATATTCGCTAGGGTGCTTTTGAAGTTCCTGTCCATCATTACCTGAACCTCTTAGCAGTAACTTTGGGATCAAGGGATGGGGGAATAGATAAACACATGGATAACAACACAAAATCAGTTCACAGAATATGTCCAGTTTATCCTTGATGTAGTGATGTGTGGTTTAGTTTGGACTGTAAAAGGATGTTTATTACAACTGATCCAAATTCATACTTCCCAGAGAAAATTTTTATTCATGCTAAAATTGGCACAGCAAGTAAGTTTTAGATTGATCTCCTTCCTGTCAGTTACCCAAGTATAAACTCCCTGAGAACAATTTATTTGAAGGGAATTCAACTGAGCGTAAAGTTTGTAAGTCAGCAAAGAAAAACAAATGATATGTTAAATCTTTAAATGAACACATACAACAGTTTACAACCATCATTTCCTAAACAACAACAAAGTGTTTACATGGTTGCATTTTGTGTCATATCTAAAAGGTATACACATACAGGTACCCAACTAATAGTGAATAAATATTTTTTTTTTTGTATAAGACATACAAAGTACAGCCATCAATGACTTGACTTAGGGAATGGTAAAGCATATATACCCACTGTTGGTTGGTTACTTTTATACGTACAACCATCAAGTTTCACCACCAATGAGTACCCTAACTGTACACCTTTATTTTGTTATCTAATTATATAATGGAGCAGCTGGTCTATCTGAATATCTTTGTTCCTGCCCCAAAGACAGTACAAGAATTAGCTGATCATATAAATGTAGATGACTTATAAGTAAGGAAAATATTCTTGCTTTTTTCCTTGCTTAGTGATGACCATTAATTTCTACGGTCTACAGTACTCCAACTGTTGACTGTATGAAAGTGCTTCCTGAAAGAAGACCTTGTTATGTGTATCCTGAAAGGTTGCTTCAGGCAATTATCTGGGGAGCAGTGGTAATTAGGTACTATCCCAGCCATTTATATCACTTTATGTGTATTTATTTTAAGATTAAATAATTAATTGGAACTTCAAATAAACTGAGGTTAAGGCACTAAAGCAACATTTTGCCTGTGTTGGTTTTATAAAAATAGAATACAGTAATGTTCCTTATTTTAACTTTATATAGTGAATAATTACCTGCAATGTAAGAATTTAGGTACAAACAGAATTTAATGACCAAAGATGTAAAGTTTTATGTTTGTAAAGGTTGTCCCAGACTAAAACACATGGAATCGTGGAAATTGTAAGACCTAAACAATACATCAACTTCATAAACCAACCATGAAATGTATCAATCCTCTGTTAAATATAATGATAAATGACATGATCGGTACAATGAGATGAAACACAGTCATTTCCTAAGCTGTTTATTTATTATATTTTAGTATTATTATTTTACTTTTAACTTTACTATAGAGTATTCTTGTTGATAATTACAAGCAAAGGGAGTACAGCACAGCCAGTGAGCTTAAGTCTGTATGAACTCGATTTACATTCTACTCAGAAGGCTAAAACCATCTGTGTGGGATGGGAATGTGCAGCATAATAATGGGTGGATACTAAAAGCGATTAGGGAAATATAACATGTTTACTTGTTACAATGGAAACAATCCACAATGACAAGGGAGTTGAAATATTTAGCCAAGTTGTAATGAAGCTCAAAGGACATATCAGTAAGCTTCAAGGCATCATTTGTAACATCTTTACGTTCCAGCTTACTTAAAGGTCCATTTAACGTTTTTTTTTTTATCAGTAAATTATAAACAATAACTACTGCAGATTTTGCTGGAACAAACCAACAACATGACTCTTGGAAAAACAAACTCCACCCAAACCTATTAAATGTTTTGGATTGGAATCATTTTATAAAAGGTTTTTTAAAGCAACAAAACATACTTCATGCTCCATTTTAATCACCACCCCTCCACAATAAGAAAAACTGTCCTTTTTATTATTTCTTGTAGTGCAGCAGAAGAGTGGCAGAAGAGAAGAGGACAATTTGGCAGGACTTTGAATGATGGATAAGCATACGGTAAATTTTGCTGGATAAGCATATGGTAAAGAACCTATGTTTAATGATTTTTTTTTAGGGGGTGGCTATACTTTAACGTTCAGGGAGACAACAAAAAATATCAGTGGGTAAGCATGGAATGGCCCATAGGCAATGCAAACTTCCCTTAAAAGTGCTATGAATGCCAGGGCACCAAGTTTTCTTTATCTCTCCACCAAGTTGCATGAATTGAAGGCTCAGGACACCTTACTGCTGTAATTACTGAGTAATTCAATTTTACTCATTTCTAACCAGTTGGCTAATGGACTCTAATGTAGAGTCAATATTTGTATTTTAAACAAAACAAAAGTAGTGTATATACATAAATACACACATGATAATGTATAAACATAAAGATATACAAATGTTTAAAGAGGTTAGATGAGACTCTTTTCTCTAGTTTGAAAAAAGCATCTAAAAGCAATGGAAGGCTGTGATAATTTTAATTTCTGAATTTTTAAAATTTAGAACTCGTCAATGACTTTGTTTTGGTACGTATGTGATAAGCAGTACTGTTTTAACTAAATGATAATAACTTTTTTATAGTCACATCTAAAAGCGACTACATTCTCAATGTTTTGTCTAACAGATCTTGCATTTAGATGGTCTCATCTCAAAGGTTCGCATTCAGGTAGTTCTATCTAATAGGTACTGAATTCAGGTGGTTTCCTCTACCTGGCTTTGCTTTTACATGGTCATACAGAAAAGTCTTTGCATTTAGATGCCCATACAAATTTTGTTTATTAATTTTTTAAAATAAAATGGTAACAAAACATTGGACAATCCCTGCCTGAGCAGTGGAAGAAGTGAGAATCAGGGGAGAACAGGGTTTTGTAGCCTACCCCTTGGCAGATTCCTGTCAAACAGTGGTCACCAGGCTAAAAGTGACCTAAGACCAGCATATTGTTGCCTGTCCCTGATGGACCCCTTCAGTTCACTATCTTCCAAAAGGGACCGAGACCCTAGAAGAGCGCAGCCAACCTGACAATCACTGCTATCTAGCCCATAAAAAAATGATTAGCACTCCGCTGTTAACCTTAACAGCCCCACTGCCAACAAACTCTGTAAAAGGTTTACCACTAGCCTCTGGTTATATAGGGCAGTAAGGTCCCTAAAAGAGTTGAGAGATTACTCTCATTCTGGTCTGAAACTAATTGAGATGGCAATATTTTATTGTGGCATATTGCCTTGCAATTGAATCTATATATTCTCAAAGGTATTTAAAAAAGTTGAGATCAGGGCTCTTTGAGGGTACTAAAGTCTCTCCACACTAAACTTCGTCAGGCCATGTTTTTTTGGCTCTGGCTTTGTGCACAGGGGCACACTAATGCTGGAACAGAAAAGGGTCTTCAGTAAACTGTTGGACAAAAGGATGGAAGCACAAAATTGTGTAAGGTATATCTATTCCATTGTTGGTCAAGGGAAATTTCTTGTTGTGTGATTGATTTTATACACCTGGTTTTAAAATGGAAAGTCCAACTAGGTCATCTTAGTATGAAACTTTTGGTCATATAATGCTTATGTTTGCTTTGTAATAAGGATGCAAAGAAAATAAACTATTAACTCAGAGCTTACACCAAGTCCTAAAAGAAAGTGTTTACCCATACTGAAGACATGTCGTGCGTTACTGTATGCCGCACCTCATGCCTTCAGCGTGGGAAGACAGTTAGCACAAAACAAATTTTTCATACTGTAACTTGGTCCTATAATGGAAACAACTAAAGCTTGGATAGGACATACATCAAGGCTATCTTTGCAATTGAATAGTATAAACATTGTTTGTTTGATTTATAAGTCAGATTAGCAATGTTTTAAACTTGAATAAGCCTACATGTCAGTAAAGGGGTAGTGGCTCCAGCTGGGATGCGTATGGTGTGTGCTTCAGTGCTAAGCTGAGAATGTCTCTGCTATAAATGAGGAAAACCACAGTGAACATTTTCCCCTACAAATTCTAGGAATGTACCTAGTAAAACCACCTTTCCAAATAGGAAAAGGGAGTACTTCCAACAGACTGATAGCATACTTTTATAACAATTTGGGCACCTAATAAATAAGTACTTAGATAATAAAGAGACACTGCTGCTTTAAATTACCTTAATTATTGGTCTTTGTGGCTAGTTTTATATTTTGTGTGGTTTCCAAGCCAGGTACTTATTATAATATTAAAAGAGTAACAAGATGGTTATTACTTTCACTCCGAACTCTCAGCCACTGCTCATTACAGACACTGAGAAGCTTTTCCGTACTACGAAAAGTTTAGTACAGCAATAATGCATAGTGCAATAAACATTCCACCGATTGTTACACGCATTTGTTTTTAAATTAGAAAAGAAGAATTAAGAAAACTATTGTGGTGCTGCAAACCAGTGTTTGGATGAAACAATGGATTTATTTGTGGTGCTCTATAATCTGCAATTG